>NW_004524665.1:5439859-5441519 GCF_000260255.1 Octodon degus
GAATTGAGCTGCGCATTGGGCGGCTGGAACCTCTTCAGGGTGGGGGCTTGGTGACTCCCTCCTGGGGTGCCGGTGAAGGGATAGCACTGCTGAGCCTGCTTGTGGGCCGGAGGCCAGAGGTCCCACCGTTGTTCCTGCTGACCAGCAGCAGAGGTGACCTTGTGCTTAGACCAGACCTGCTAACAGCTGGGCTATTTTTCCTTGTACGTTCACCCCATTCCTGTTCTCAGGGCTCCTTAGGATTGTGTAAGCCATCGGGCATCTTTCCAGTAAGCTCCTTTGGTTTAATGAGCTGGTACCATTTGCTGTTGCATTTAACACTAACGGCCTCAAAAAGGAACTGTGCTCAGAGGGTGAGCCTTGGCAGGCGAGCATGACCCGCTCCCGGCTATGAAAACCATTCATGTGTGTGCGTGTGTGTTTGTGGTGTGAGTGCCTATGTGTATGTGTTGAGTGAGGGCCTGGTAAAACCTCGGCAGAGCGATAACATTTGGTGTTTTAATGGATAGAAGTATGAGGAAGTTCTTGCTAAAATTTGAAGGGTAGAAGGAGTAATTACTTAGGATTTGCAGGGAACAATCTTGTACTTGAGTTAAAACTTTAATGATATCCACTAAATTAATGAAAATATAATCTTGGCTTCCTTATAACTGGAAGGAAGAGGGGATAATATAGAAAATTTTATTAATTTGACAATAGGAAAGGAAAAATAAAAAAGGACAATCTCAATAAATATAAATGGACTTGACTTGTCAGTTAAAAATGCAGAAATTATCAAGTAAGATTTTCTAAAATGTAGCTAATTCTACTTATAAGAATCAAATAAAACTGCACTGAAAAGCTTGAATTAAAAATAGGAAGTGGCATAGCCTACGCATTCTAGCAAAAATAAGGTGAGGGTATGAATCATTGACAAAGAAGAATTTAAAGTTAATAGCATTAGTAGACATAAAGAAGGACGTATTAGGAAAGGTTCAACATAATCAGAAGAGTTATGTGTCTGTCTGCATGCCTTTATTGAGGCTTCCTCAAAATATGCATATGTGTGTGTATACATATATGTGTGTGTATATATATATATATGTAGTTGACATATTAAATATTTAGGACAAAATTAATAACTAACAAATTAAAATTAACTATGTGTAATTTCCCAGCACCTCAAAATATAGAATGGACATTCTTTAATAAAAGTGGTCATATATAAAGTCACAAGAATGTCTTATATTTAAGAGAATCAGTAAAATACAGATCATGCTCCTTAGCTATAGTGCAACTAAGCTCAAAATAAACACTCAAAAATACACATAACCTACAGAATAAAGGAGAATTCACGATGAAAATTACAGAGTACCTAAAACTGAACCACACAAAAATGCTATGTACTTCCAAACTTCAAAGATACAGTTAAATTAGTACTTTGGGGTTTTTTTTTCTGCTTTATCGTTTCCTCTTTTTTTATTTTTTTATTTTTGACATCAGTTATTTTTATTTTAAAGAAAGAAAAAAAATAAAAACAGTGGTACAAAATCTCAAAACAAGATTTTAGGAGAGCAACAATGGTTAGTACATTGTGTGTTGTTATTGCCAAAGTAGTTTCTCATTTTATAAGACATAGGCAAGAAATAATAAGCAAATAACATAGGTACAAACCTCTTTT
>NW_004524665.1:5443359-5446931 GCF_000260255.1 Octodon degus
AGGATCCCGCGGCCTGGGTCATCTCACTCACTCCCAGGCCTGCGCTCTGGGTCTGTTCAGGATCCCGCGGCCTGGTCGTCTCACTCACTCGCCGGGCCTGCGCTCTTGTACTTTGGGTTTAAATTATACCTTTAATGCATTTATTACAAGCAATTTTTAAACAAATGAGTTAATTCATTTCAAGTTACAAAAAGAAAAACCATGGAAATCTAAAAAAAGTACCAAGAAAATGACAACTGTAAAAGCAGATATTAATAAAATGGAAAAGAAACAGTAAGGAACCAAGCACAATGATTAAAATGTAGGGCTCAAGACCCAGTCCCCAGTGTCCTAATATACTTTAAGCTTAACATTTTAAGGTAAAATTTGGAAAAAACAAATAGCAGGGAAGGTGGGCGGCTGCCTGCACCTCACACCCTGCAGACCAGCATGCTTGGGTCCTGCGGGTTTCTCTGCACACACAAAGGGCTCACTTCTCAGGAACACACCTGCCTACTTTGGTCACATCTCATATGGAGCAGGAAGCAAACCTGGCGTGGCAGAGGACAGCCGGGTGCCAGGCTCTTGGGGAGTACAGACCAGCTGGATGGGAATGGGGTGTGCACCCACTCTCCCCTGGCCCCCAGAATGGGAGCCCCACCTCCAGAGACACTGGCAGCAAGGACAGCCCCCACCTGAGAAGGGCAGGCTGCCAGCTGCAGCGCCTGGTGAGCTTTTAGAGAGCCTGAGCTCCAGGGTGATGCTGCTGGTGTGTGCTTGGATATTCAAGCCTGAGTCCCCCACAAAATGGAATTTCTTACTGAAACAATATACACTAAAAAGAAGGAACTTGCAGCAGGGGAGATGGCTCAGTGGAATAAGCGCTTCCCTGGCAAGCACAAGGGCCTGAGTTCAATCCCCGGTTCCGCCAAAAAAAACCAAGGAACTTATTTGTCATCAAAATAGTCCTGCTTAAGGGGCGGCCAAACAGTTCAGAGAATTAAAGTGCCTGCAAGCAGGCACAGGGGCCAAGAGTTCCATCCCCCGGCCTGCCGTGCTGGCCCCACCCCCAGGTGCACTGAGACAGCAATTGAGACTGGGCGTGATGGCACGCCTGTAATCCCAGCTCTTGGGAGGCTGTAAACAGGCGGATCACTATGAGTCTGATCTATTAGTGAGACCCTGAACACCCTGTAGACCCTTCCCTAAAAGATACAAGAAAAAAAGAGTCCTATTTAGAAAGACAGCAGCATTGGATAAGTTCATGGTTGGTTTTGCTCTACCATCAAAAGCTAACAACCCTAAACAGTTACTCTAGAGACTCAGAAGAGCAGAGTCCAAAGCTGCTTGAAATTCTAGCAAATGTCCCCTTTGCCAAGTGGACTGCAGCACAAGAGCAGGAGAGGGCAAAGCACTCTTATTTATGAATTAAACAAAAGTTTGCCAATTCATGTACAACACTGTATTCTAAAAACAAAGAGAAGAAAAGAAACAATGCAGGTTTATTAAAAAAATGCATGATATTTCAAAAACCTGAAAAGGTGTAGAGTCCCATGTGAAGGAAAGAGAAAGACAAGAGCTAAGGGAAAATCCCCAGTGGCAGGAAGGCAGGCACGAGATTCAGTACCAACTGATGGTTGGGAAATACTCCTGGAACCAGGAAAAAGAACCAGGTTTACTATCTATGGTGCACGCTAAGTGTCTCTCTCTAGCAGTGTCAGTTCCAGAACAGAGCAGGACACCACCACCAAAAAATGCCCTCTAGTTGCTAGCTAAAAAAAGAAGAAAATAAGTACAGAGCTTACAAAAAGCAAGAGACAACAGAATCTCTACCTAGAGAAATGTTGCCATTGCTGAGAATATATTCAGTAGGATGTTTGGATAAGCCATGAAAATTAATACCAGCATTTGCAAAGGTGCAGGATGCAAAATCAACATTATGAAGGCGGTAGCTTTCCTGTGGTGGTAATTAAAATGCTGGGTTAGCATGCAAACTCGGAAACCTCTGGGTTCTGCTTTGGCCAGAGGACGCCAGTGGCCCAAGATGGTCCTTTCAGAGTACACACTAGAGAACCAGGGACAAGAAAGACCATGACTGGATGACACCGGACCACGGGCAGCACAGGAACATGAGCCCAGAGGAAGGGCTGCACCATTCGTGGCCACCGTTCCTGTGGCAGACAGCCTCTGAACTGTGGCTTGCAAAAGGTGAGTCCAGGCAGAATACGGGAATCCCACTGTGCTGAAGGTACAGGACAGTGGGTTCAGGGACCATATATAGCTAGAACATGAGGACCAAAAGCTCCTCCACAGTTAATTGGGAAAGCCAGCGTGACAAGGTCCTCCAGCATGACAAGGTCCTCCAGCAGAACAGCTCAAGAAACCTGGAAGCTTCCAACAGCTCCAAACAGCATCCCTAACAGTGTGTTTGCCTTTTATGCTGCTGGCAACAATCCTCAGGGGGTGCCTCCTGCACCCAGCACCACGCTACTTTAATTCAGCTGGGTGTAATAAGTTGACCACTGGTTAGTAATTCACTACACCCTGGTGGGCTGTGTCTTGAAATACGGGACTAAGCTTGCCCAGACTAAAAGCTCCTTTCAGTTCTCCCAAAGGAGATTTAAAGCAAGCCATTAAAAGTCACCCCCAAAAGAACAGAAAGTCGCTACCCTAAAAATGCTGCAGGACTCAGGCAGGCAGTGGCAGTGACAGCCGAAGTGGATTCCAGGGCTCTAGGCCTGGCGCTGCCATGTGAGGCTGGGTGGGGAGGAGGTAGCTGACGGGTGTGGGTGCTCCACAGATGCAGGGACCAGCATCCCGACAAGGACACTGAATGCTGCAAGGTCCACCCGTAGCTCCAAGGAGCGTGCACAAGCCTGCAGGAAGTGAAGGTGAGACGAAAGAGTGGCTGGGGCAGGTTTAGAGGTAGGCATGAAACGTCCAAGGAGTGGATAGAAACCCTGGAAATCCAGAAAACCTACCAGAGCATGGTGTTTCCAGAAAGGCAGCACAGAGGGTGCACAACTCACCAAAGCTATGGGAAGACAGCTGGTGTGAGAGCCCCCAGGAACACCCTGATGTACAGAGGAGATTCTGGTGGCAGGCAGTGCCACAAAGAGCTGGGCTCATAGCCACAGGGTCTCAGACTGATGGCTGGAGTCTGCGGCATCTGCCTGTCAGAAGCTAGGCAGGTGAGCTGACCATGGCATCAAGGTTGGAGGGGAGGCCAGGGCAGAGCCTGCCAGCAAATCACAGAGCTGCCCATTTGGACATGGCCTCTCATAGAGAAAGTAAGTAGGCGGCCAGCAAGGAAAGCTTATCTGTGCTGCCACAAGAGTCACACATGTGAGCACGTGCTGTGGAGCCCATGACACCATGACAAATGTGTTCAGCAACAACCTCCCAGTCCTTCCCCAAGGGGCTGTCTCCAGTCATGTGGATACAGGGCCCTAATTGGCAGGGATGCCAGGGAGCTTAACAGAGGCCTGGTGTCCACTTAGGGCCAGGTATAAAGAGAGCTGTGGCCCAGCCTAGCTTGCTTTAGTTCCACTGGGACCATGAAAACCAACCCTGGACTCCTCAGGCCCCGGATG
>NW_004524665.1:5447851-5465752 GCF_000260255.1 Octodon degus
TAAGACCAAGATAAAACAAGACCTATATAACAAAAAATGTAACTTTTGTATCTGACAAGGTCAGTCAAATCCCCTCAGGATTTTCCCTGAAACCCTGTACAGCAGTCTGTAGATCTTTTATTAGTGTCAGCCATGGAGATGAGTCACGGCCATTGCTTGACCAGTTTGCTCTCTGTGAAAGGCTGAGAGAATGTTTTCTCTCCAGGTGGTTCTCCTTAGGCACACTATATATCATCAATCACTTTCCTCTGTGGCTCTATACTTCCTTGAACAGAAAATTTGGGACACCATTGAGTTATAGGATGTTACAGTACAGGTTCTCTTATGTCCTGAGTACTCACTGGCCTTGAAGGGCTGGGGCCAATATGTTGGCTGTCCTTGTAGCCCTTCTTTTTTTTCTAATTTTTTGGTTTGCAAACTTAAATTGTTAACTCTCCAGAAGAGAAGCTTAATGATGTCATTACCCTACAACATAGGCCTGTGAGCTTAACCTTGCTATCTGTCTGGTTTCCTGGCTTCCACCTAAGGACTAATGTGATGCACAATGCCGAATGAAAGCCTCTGAAGCTGCTTCCCCCCTTCCCTCCTCTACACAGGCATCAGCAACGTGGTTGTCAGCACCAGAGTCTCATCCTAAAGAGACTGCTTGGTAGGAACGGGTGCTACTTTTAGAGACCCTGAATTGTGAGGCCATGACTTCATTTTGAGTCTTTTTAAATTTTCCTGTCTGGCTCCTCACAAGATAGACTAATCCTGGAGGCCATTAGTGGACAGTAACAATCCAGCTTCCCAGGGCAGTTGCTTTCTCTGAGTAGCATCTCTGCTGGAACCGATGACCTTAATCTCAGGTACCGTCCATGGTGTGGAGCTCCCGGATGCATCAAGTGCATTTTTGATCTTTGTCAAAAAAGAGGATCAGGAGCATTCTGTGTTTGCTTGGGAAGGACCGGGGGGCACATTCACAGGCACTAGAATGACTGTTTTTCCCTCTGTCTTTGAGTTTATCTGTAAGGACCTAAGGACATGGGCCTACTGACACCCTCTCGGGATACTCAGTCCTCGATCATATGCCAAAGGGGTTGGAGTGGTACACACACACACACACACACACACACACACACACACACACATACAAAGGAAGGCGAGAGCATCTTGTTCTTTATTCCCTCTAACACTGGATTTTATCATCAGTGAATAAATAGATTTCTGGATTTTAACCTGGGATGTTTTAGATTCTAGGCAAGTTGCTTATCAATTGTTTAAGTATCTTTTTCTGTGTCTTGCCCGTTCATAGTCTCTGGCCATTTTCATGTTTGATTTCATTTTTTGTTTTTAAATTTGTAGAAGATTTTTACATTGGGAAGATTAATCCTGTGTCTGTCAGATCTTGCAAATCACTTTCATAGTCTATAGTAAGATTACCTACTTTATTTTATTTTTATTCATTTTAATGAGAAAAAAACATAAAATAACAATGAAACTGTTTCAAAACAGGTTAGTAGGACAGTTACAATAATTAATACATTGCATAGTGTTGTCTTTGTAGTAGTTATTCAGAGGACAAGATTCAGACATGCTGTCTTGTCTAAAAAGATTGCTTACTTTTTAAATGGTAATTCCTGCCATTTGTATGTCTTCCATTTTCTATCCAGTCCATTTCAACCCAATTTCCACCCTCACTCCTTTGTAACCATCACTTTTGCATTTGTCAGCAACCTTACCTTATTAAATTTAGTGCAGAATTTTCTGTCTTCATCTTGCTCAACCCAACTATAAATCTTTATTTTAACTTTTCCTAAGGTTCAGTTCCTTCTCTAGTAAATACAAAACACTAGTGATGGCTCTGCAAGTGTGTGGGAAACACTGGCATTCATGTCTGGGAGGATGCGTGGCCCTTACTGCGACTGCAGGCCACAACTTCCGTGTCTGGTTGCTGGGTGTCTTTGACCTCACTGTCCGTCCTAGAAGGATGCCACCAGACGGTGCAGGAAGCAGAAGTGCGCGGCCAAGCAGGCTGCCTGTGCCCCGGGAGCTGTGCTCACCCCAACCCACCGCAGCACGAACGCTTGGGCCTTCATGTAGGAGTGGCAATAGCTGTGGCTGTGGAAATCACGAACATCACCCAGAGCTTACCTTGTTCCCAACACCTTGCTGGATGCTTTACAATCAAAGATGCGCTACAGCGGAGCACTTGGCTGGCTCAGCATCGAGCTAAGTGCTCCATGTGTATGCCCATTCTACCTCTGGGAGGTGACTTTATAAGCAAAGGCCACTCTTCCTTCCAGCAGATAGAGGGAAGCATGGGCCCTGGCGACCAAACCACAGAACTCACTCCCTATCGAGAGCCCTGGAAAAGCCAACCTCCCTCCAGCCAGAGCCAGAAGTAACAGTGTGGAACCTCGAGGAGAGTTCTGCATGTAGGAGAAGGCTTTTCTGCTAAGCCTTTGCCACGACTGGAGGCAGAGTCCCAGCTAGGGCATGTTGAATTTGGCCCGCACTGGGTCTGCCTAACATTTAAAAGACCAGACACGTCACCTAGGCTGGGCCAACCTGACTGTCCTTCCACCCAGTGGTTCTGCTCCTTGGAGATGCCTGCCTGGCCCCCAAGGAATTCAGGTTGTTTGTGTTTTTTGGTTTTGGTAGTACCAGGGATTGAACTCAGGACCTTGTGCTTGCCAGGCAAGTGCTTATTCTACTGAGCGATCCCCCCGGCCCCCAAGGAATTCAGGTTCTTGACCCTTACACAGCTCTGTGCCCTCAGAAAAAAGGCACACTCCCCTGAAAGAGCATCCTTGGAAGCACTTGCTCAGAACTCTGTACCACCACACAGGCAGAGGCCTTGTTTGGTCCTTCCACAGGGAACATCCAGCCCAGAAGCAAATCTGTAGTCATAAGGGAGAAAGGCAGATATTAAACCCACACCGGGAGGAGAGAGGTCAAGCTCATTGTTGAGGGAAATCGAATCAGGAAAGCCCAAGATGAGCCTCAGCAGCCTTCTCTGATTACAGAGGAAATGAATAAAAAGATGAGAAAAATAAGATAGCAGAAGCAGAGGACTAGCCAAGGAGATCCAATCATGGAATGAAAGCACTCCCAACAAAGAGCACCCCAGATATTAGAGGGAGGCAGTAACAGGGATTAGGAAAACTTTCCTGACCCGCATTAGATGCATTTCCTGAGGAGGCTCCCCAGCCTACGGCAATGCTAATGAGCAGATATGGGCTTGTATTCTTTTACTTTCTTTCAAAAACTACAAAAGAATGACTTTGAGCTTAGCCTCCAAGAAATGAATGGCAGGTAAACTGGCCTAAAATATCTCCCCTGCTACAGTGAACAGCATGAGGCACAGGAATACGGGCGGGGCTGCAGGGTAGAGCGCTTGCTGGGCCAGGAGTCGCAAATGTGGTAGACACAGCTTCTTGCTTCCCAGCTGCTCCAGGGGCATGGGCAGGGCCATGTCACCAGCACCCGCTCAGGGACCGTCTCCTAGCCTCCTGGGCCCCCGATGTGGTCCTGAATCTTCCTTCAAAACCTGGATCAAGACAAGGTTCTGAAGCCTGGGGATACTGCTAGTGGCAGAGCCCTTGCCCCACATGTGTGAGGTTTTGGATTCACTCTCCAGGCCTTAAAAAGAGGTGTAAGCCTCAGACTTCCCCAGCAGGTGGCTGGCCTCCTCTTCTGCCCGAAGTGGGGCTCTGGTGGCACATTTCCCTATTTAGCATAGTCTTAAGGAAAGGAAGCACGGGCTGCAGATGTCAACACAGATTTCCGACTGAGGACAGCAGTCTCATTTCCACTGATATTGCGAGGCTGAGCAGGCCAGGGCCACTTGGCGGGTGAGCTCTCTACCTGTGGACATTGCACTGGCCAGAGAGGAGCCTACGCCTGCAGACGTTAGGGGAGGAGGCAAGATGCGAACCCCCATCCTTGCTGATCCTGAGCTTCCCAGAGCATGTCGCACCCACCGGGGACTGAGCTCTGGCCCCTCCCACCCGGGACCTGGCTCAGGAGCGTACGCCAAACGTGTCCGCCTCGACTCTGCCTGGAGGCACGCCAGCATCCTGACTGGACTCTCACACTCAGAGATGACACGCCATGTGCTTGGCTTGGGGCTGTGGGAGCTCGGAGCCCTGGGAACTCATCCGTGAGACGGATGTCAGCTGTAGCCCCTGAGGGCGGGCGGGAGGTCACCTGTGCTCTTCCCTGTCCTTCCTTCAACTCTGCCTGCGCCTCCGCGACTCCCTTTCTGTGTGGCCGCGCCAGCCTGTCTTGTCATCCCTCTACAGGTGGTTTCTCTTCAGACTGCCACCCTGTGTTGATATTTGTCTCATTTGAATGTTTCATGTTAAAGTTTCATTTGGAGACAGAGCAATTCAGCATTCGATGTAATTAAGCAGTGGCCCACCGATTTGCTGGGCCTGTAAACACACCTCCTGTTCTCACTCACCATGTAGTTCCTAATGAGAATAGCTATTTATTGATGTCTTGACAGCAGCAACTCTAAAGTGTTGCTTGGTGGCCCGTCTGCCTTCGGCCACAATGTGCTAAGTCATTTATAATTCAAATATGAACTGAGAGCTGCGTTTCCTGCTGTCCTTACGAAATGAGTCTCAGAAAGAGTGGGATTGCGAGGAAGAACCACGTTCTGGGCTTTGCAGGCGCAACTGCGTTTTTGACAGAGCCAGGCCTTGCCTGACCGTCCACAAACACTCTAGTGCCTCACACTGCGTCATTTAGTGAGAAAACTGCTGCTCTTTTTAATGGAGCTGAAGTGGCGGTGAGAAATGCAGCTCCATCCCCAGGAAGGAGGGAAGGAAAGGTTAATCACAAAGCTGTTCATATGGCAATGGCTTGCTGAATGAAGCCCAAGAAAATGGCCCTCTCCTGTATTCTCCTTTCCTCTGTGAAGGAAAAGTGATGGAGAGATTTGAGAAGGCAACATGGTGCCCGCCCCAGGAACAGAGAGCTTGTGTCCGGCCTCTCCCTGTGGCCTCTTTTCCACCGTGTGTCTTTTTCCCCTACTTCTCACATTTTTTAGTTGAGGGAAAATTCATACAACATGACATCTTAGTTGTTATGAAGTAAAAGCTACACAACATTTAAGGGCAAGGGCATTTAGTGCATGTACAGCGTGGTGGGATCCCCAGCGCCTGCGTAGCTGCAGACATTTGTGCCCTCCTTGTGGATTCCCTGTAGCCCTTGCTAAGGCTGTGTCCAGGTGTCCCTCCGAAGCCTTGTGTGGTCTTAAGTGAAGCTTTTTCAGAGGGGCCAGATCTAGAGTATGCGACTGATTTACAGTGCAAGGCCAGGACTGAGGGTGTGAGCGCGACCCCGTCGGAGGGCAGGCAGCTTGGACACCCAGCAAGGACAGAGAGAGGCTTGCTGCTGGTTGCTTGTGGCTGGCTGCTTGCTTGCTTTTGCTGCCTTCTGCCCACCATGAACTCTTTGTCCTCTGTGGGTCCTCTTTGCCATCTGCCACCCTACCCTGGAGTCAGCCGATTACGGACTAAAAACTCTACCAACAGGGAGCTAAATAAATCCTTCCTCTGTGAACTAGGGTGTTGACTATTTTGTTTTAGCAACAAGAAAAGATAAGACAGTGGTAACAGGGTCCCTCCCCTCCCCTCAGCTTCCCAAGCGATGCACTTTCTGTCTCCGTGGATTTGCCTGCTCTGGTATTTTGTGTACATGAATAAGTCGATGCCTCTGTGGCCTTGTGTCTCTAGCTGTTCCCCAGACCCAAGCTTGGCTGTGTGTCCTACATGTTCCACTCCAGAGGGAAGAGTCATGATCTTAGACTGACCAGTGGCTCACTGTGGTTGGCAGGAGGCAAGAGGCAGCTTGCCAAGGTAGCGCGTAAGCAAGCAGCCAGCTGCTGACCAAGACAACAGCACTTACACTGCACGAAGAGCTAATCCAGACCACGCAGCTAGTTAAGCTGAGAAATGCAAAAGCAAGTGTAGGAAAAGGATAACAATGTAGGTAAAGGTGAGCAGATAAGAACCTCTCCTCCCAGCAAAGAAACTTCTTGTAGAATGCCTGTTGGGTGAGAATTCATCCCCGCCTCCAGGATGAATTTTCAGGAGCTTAGAAAATGCAAATGACTGGTTTCCTTTGAACATGGTCAGCTGAGCCACTCTGCAAAGCCTCCTGTGCTATGCTTATCCATATAATAACAAACCAAGGGAAGCATCCAGGGGCCCACTCAGTGTCCCTCCCAAATTGGGAGTATTTTTCTTCTTATATTTCCAATTGTTATGGTTTGTGTGTAAGTGTCCCCCCAAAGCCTCTTGCAGTCATAGGGGGGCTTCTGGAGCTTCTGATTGGTTATTGCAGATGTGAATGCTGCATCCGCCCTGGGGCAGAGAGGCTGGCTAGCCCCCAGCTGCTGCCCCTCCCTTGGCTCTCTGCTTTTTGTTGCCGCCATGAAAGGCTCTCTGCCTTGTGCCGTTCTGCCTTGGAGCCAGCCTAGTATAGACTGAAACCTCCACTAACTGTGAGCTTCATAAACCTTTCCCTCCTTCATTTTGGGTGTTGGGTATTTGTCCCAGCAATGAGAGAAGAGTAACAGAATGTGGTAACTAAGATACTAATGGACAGTTTCCCACTTCCCTTCTTTTTGTCTATAGTTTTATCCTTTGGCTTTGTGAGGCGGTGAGTCAGGCTGAGGTAGTTTGTACAGAGTTAGCTGTTCAAAGACGTTCATCCATCTTTTCATACCTAAGCAGAAGAAGGAAACAGAAATCTCCCTTCTACAATCTTCCCCAGCTTCTTGTCCTCTTCCTAAAATATCAGATTTTCCCTTATCTAAAGCAACTGCTAGATTAGGCCCTAAGCTTTTTTAAAAAAATGTATTTGGTACAGAGTCTCACTATGCAGCTGAGACTTATAGTGATCCTCCTGTTTTCAGCCTCCCCAGTGCTAGGATTACAGGTGTGTATGCCACCATGCCCAGTCTTGGTGGTTGGCTCAGTGGGCCCGAGGTCAGGGCCTGTGCAGCATGTGGTGCCAGGATCAAACCCCAGTCCCTGTGCTTGCTAGGCAGGCACTCAGTCTGCTGAGCTATCTCGCCAGCCCGGTCCTAAGCCTTTTGATGTGCTGCATCCTGGTGGTAGTTTTGACGGAGAAGTAGTCATACAAACTTATCTAGACTATTTCTCCATTTTTGTAAAAATCAATCCGAGGAGGTATCTGATGGTTATCCTACATAGCTGAAGGTATATTAGCACATTTACTGGATTCCACATAGATTTTACTGTCTGAAAATGTCGCTTTTCGAAAAACTGTTGATTTCGCCTTATCAGATAATGAGAAATGGAAAGCTTCTTGTGAGTTATTTCCTAGGCTGCCAGGGGCCAAATCTAACTTTCAATTGGATTAACCAATGGATTTTACGTTCCCGGAATACTGATTTCTCCCTGCCTTCTAAAGGATTCCTTGTGTTTAAAGTTTCAATCTTATTTTCTTGCAAAAAGTTGTAAAACAATGTGAGTTTAGTGTGATATTAAATGTCTATATTTAAATATATATACCAGTTGTAGGACAAGTTGTGAACACTCAAGAAGAAGAGTAGGAGTATATCAAACTACCAAGGCTATAACTCCAAATCACGACATTTAGAACTAACCTCGTCTACAAAATTTCTTGAGAAATCTGTGCTAGACTACAGTACACACAGTGAAAGAGATGCGACTTCACACAGATGTACAGTAAGTGCTTCAACTGAAATGTAAGCTGTTTATCAGAGTGATAGGATAAGTGGGGAAGGAGCACTCTATTGCTGTTGTCATTATTATTCGTAATTATTATTATATCATTGTCTTTATTACTATTATTTTGTGGTACTGGACAATGAACCTAGAGCATTTGGACTAAGCCCCAGCCCCAGCCCTTTATTTTTTAAGTATTTAGTTTTGATTCGGGGTCTCACTAAGTCACTAAATTGCCCAGGCTGGACTTGACAGCTTCCCAGAGTGCTAGGATTATGGGTATGTGTTGCCAAGCCTGGCTGTTAGTATTCTTTAAATTGGATGGTTTGAATTTGTGAGTACAGTCTCTTATATCTTATTGTATTTTTTGCAGTGCTGGGGATTGAACCCAGAGTCGTGTGCATACCAGCAAGCACTCAGCCGATGTGCTCTATACACAGCCCCATCCTCTAGTTTTTAAAAAGAAAAGAAAGTGTGTGACAATGATGAAGAATAGATAGATAAGGGCCTGCCAGATAACTCAGTGGATTAAAGCCACTGCTTAGGTACACACAGGAGCTGGGGTTTGATCCCCTGCCTGCTGTGCTGGCCTTGCCCCTGGGGGGTGCTCTGAGGCAATTGAGACTTGGCGAGGTGGCATGTGCCTGTCATCCCAGCACTTAGAAGGCTGGAAACAGGAGGATCACTACGAGTTCAAGCTGTGTAGTAAGATCCTGTAGACCCTGTAGACCCTGTACTAAATACATTTTTAAAAAGGAGAGAGAGAGAGAGAGAGAGAGAGAGAGAGAGAGAGAGAGAATCTAAAGGGTAGCTGGTATGAAGTACTCAGAAGGACAATATTGAATTAAGTGGCAGCTGCCAAAGGTCCCCACCCACTCTCCAGTGGAGAACTCTCTTCTGTGGGTGCCCTTCCCAGCACCCCAGGATGCCTGGGATGTACGGAGTTGCTCTTCGCCTGTTGATGTCTAGGCAGAGGTGAGCTGAGGAGGCAGGTGCGGTTGGTTCCTGTGAACGAGACTTAAGATGCTTCTCCACAGAGCCCCAGACACAACAGATCAATGTCAAGGCAAATGAAACACATGGGACTTCTTACAAACAATGTCTCTGCAGAAGATGAGCCTGGATTTTAATTCTATTACACAAATTCCATTAAAGAGAGCTTCTAAGGGAAGAAGTTATGGTGAGGATTACTAAAGATGAACAATGTATTCAAAGGCAGGTCAGAGGGATCTAAATTCCTTTCTTTAAAAGCAAATTAAAATCCTGTACATTTTTAAAAATTCTTTTTAATGTTTAATGTTTTTGGTACAGGGGTCTTGCTATGTAGGGACTTACAGTGATCCACCTGTCTCAGCCTCCCTAGTGCTGTGATTCCGAATGTGTCTGGGATGGGCAGGGAGTGTGCGGGGTTTATGCTGCTGAGCTACCTCCCTGCAACCCTGCACACCTCAAATACACCTGTCTCTATGAGAATTCACCATGAGTCTTCCCGTGACCGCGCCTCATAGTTCCTATTAATCAACGGCATGTTCTGATCATTTGTATTTTGAAAATTTTCTGAATCCAGCAGGGTGTAAGTGTCTCAGGAACTGTCACACCTGCTCGAAGAGACGCTGGTGACCTCTCACTCGGAAACGCATGGGTGTCGCCCAAAGACTCAGCTTAGCCCCCTTCTGTGAGGGGGAGGCGTGGGGGTGGGAGCCCTATTTGTGCTGTTGTATAGCTCAGGGCTGCTTAACTGCCGATTTTCTGAAACGAAGGTGGATGCAGTGGGGTCTGTAGGGTTTGAAAGTCAACCCGAGCACCTGAAACTGAACTTCCTGAAGGGGAAAAATGCCAGAGCCAAAACCTTTCCATAGCCCTCCCAGGGGAGCTAAGAAACTTAAGAGGACACACATAGCAGTGTGGAAAGGAGAAGCCCGCATGCCCCTGGGGTCTTTCAGAAGGCTGTGAAATCAAGGTTACTTCAAGGACACGGTTGTCCAGTCTGGAAAGATTGCTTTGAAGTTATGAAAGCTTTAAGAGGCCTGTGATGCCCTTTGTTAATTTCTATAATGTAACCTTGCCTAAGGGAATAGATGCACTTCATAATTTTAAAACAAAAACAATGGCTCTCATGAATAAACAATGAATCTAAGGCAAAGCACCTCAGGCTAGAGATCCAATTCAGAGCTACCTGCGCCCTGACCCATCTCTGCCAGCCAGCGGGAAAAGCAAATTCTGCTCAACAACCAGCGCCTCCTCTGGTTGTTGAGAGATGAGCATACTCTGAAAGGCCACCAAGTGAAGGAAAACAGACAGGGTGGTGGGTGACAGGATACAGTGACAATAACCACAGCCTTTCCCTGCTCTGCCTTGCTCCTACTGCTGGGGTTGCACTCTGTCCTGGGGGCTTTGGAGGAGGACGCCCGGGGCGGAGAAGCATACCTGGCGCCTAGTTCAGGGATTTCCCAAAACATTCCAGTGTCCCTCCCATCCCTTCATAGGACCAGAGACCAGCAGCTCTGACTGCCTTTGTGAGCCACAGTGAGAATCCTGGGAGGGCCTCAGCTGGGACTGGTGGCCGAGGTGGAGCTCCTTGGTGGCCGAGGTGGAACAGAGGAGCTTGCTGCAGAGATAAAGGAAATGAAAACAAGGCAGCGGCAGGAATGCACAGCACAAGCTTTTACTGGTAACAGACAACTAGTAATACACAATTAGTCATGTGAGACTCGTTGCAGGTAACTAGTTGTGACAAGTTGTTGTAACTAGCAGCAAGGTTAGCTAGTAACATGAAATAGTAATGTTTAACTTGTGAGGCTGAGGCAGGAGGATCACTGTCTGAGGCCTGCCTGGGCTACATAGTGAAATCAAGGGTGGCCTGAACTATATAGTGAGACCCTGTCTCAAAACAAAACAAAACAAACCAAGAAACACATTTTCACTCTGCTGTGAAACACTTGAATAAAACAATATGGAGGGGCCGGGGAGATGGCTCAGTAGAATAAGCGCTTGCCTGGCAAGTGCAAGGGCCTGAGTTCAATCCCCGGTTCCACCAAAAGAAAAAAAAAAAAAACAAAAAACAATATGGAAAACAGATCTGTGTTTTCAAGTTGCAGTGGTCTTGCTGTACATACTCAGACACTGAGCAAAGAATTAAGGTAAGTGAGCTACTGGAGACACTGGAGCCTCTGCAGTAGCCTCGCCTTTCCACAGGCAGCCGGTGCTGACTGCACTAGTCAGGAGAGAGACTGTGTTCCTAAAGCCGTCCTCCTGAACGCAGCTAACCAAGACTCCTACCCACAGCGCCCCGCGGGCAGACGCAAGGGGATGGCAGTGCGCTCATCTTCTTGGTGGAATCATTTTAAAATATGAGTGCATATCACAATATGATACTGCATCCCATAAACATATGCCTAGTACTTGACAATTCAAGGGATGATCAAAACTAGCTGAAGAAAAGGCAAGAGGGGCCTGCAAGATAGCTCAGCGGACTGAGTACCTACTTAGGTAAGCGCAGGGAGGGGGGCTGATTCCAGGCACCACAAGCTGCACTGGCTCGGCCCCTGGGTGCACTGAGCCACCAAGACCAGGCATGGTGGCACACACCTGTATCCCAGCACTGAGGAGGCTGAGCTAGGAGGATCACTATGAGTCTACGATGCGAAGTGAGACCTTGTACCAAATATATACTATACATATGAAAGAAAAGGAGAAAAGGTGAGAATCCCAGCCACCATGGCCAGGGGACAAGTAGGGCAGCCTCTACTCAAAGGCTGGTGTGACAGGTGAGCCCCAGAGCCATCCTTCACAGCTACAGGGCCTGAGAGCTGCTGGGGGTGCTGGGGTGCTGGGGGCTATGCTTCTCAGAGGAGCTGTGTCTCAGAAGCATTGCTAGAGGTAAGACCAGAACTGTTTACTATCCTTCTGGAGTTTCCTGGCCATAAAACAAGCCGGTAAAACAAACACAGAGAAAACAACAGGAAAAAAAGACCAAGGGGGAGGGATTCTTTAAAGGGGTAAGAGGTATTATTGAAGGGTAAACTTGTTCATTTCAGAAACCCATGAAAGAAAGTAAGTGGTTTCATGACCCCATACAGGAGCTACATGAGCATGTGACGTGGTTCTGTACTGACCCCAGGAAGGCTGCCAGTTGGAGGACAGCCTAGGCAAACTAGCAACTCAGGGAGAGCCGAAAGAAAGAAAGAAAGAAAGAAAGAAAGAAAGAAAGAAAGAAAGAAAGAAAGAAAGAAAGAAAGAAAGAGAAGAAGAAAAAGAAGCATGAGGAGGTAGCTCAGGGTGAAGGTTGTAGGTTCAATTCCCAGGACCAGAAAAAGGTAGCGTAGCCAATCAAAGACTAAGAAAACACGCAGCGCGCACGGATTCTCAGAGCACGGTCAGCAGCACAGCGGTGCACTATCTGACATGCGCTGTCGCCGCGGGCTAGGAGCTCCTGCTGGGACCTGGAAGAAGCCTAAAATTCTGCCGAGGATGGTCAAAGCGTCAAAAAGAGGAGTGCGTGTATGCTTCTATTCACCAAAAGGTGCTGTCGCTCTCACTGAAAACACTGAGAGGAGAGCTCATCTCATGTGGTTTAGGGACATCCAGAGGTCTTCCGAAACGACAAAATATATGAAATCAGTAGTATAGTTCCAACCTCTAAGGGCGCATAAGAGTGGAGGAAGCAGACTTAACAACAGCACTGAAGCGAAAGCAATCAGGCCAGCAGATGTGCAGGCGGACAGGCTAAGCACAAGATGTCTGCAGGCGGGAAGAACCACGTGATGGGGGCAGCACTCAAAAACCCTGGAATGTCTGTCTGTGCTTCAGCGAACCCTCCTAAAAGCCCTACTCCGGCTGGTCTGCGCGCCTCCTGGTTTCCTCTCCATGCTATCGTGGGCTCTGATCCCGCTCCCTTAAAGCCGTGAGAGTCAGGGCGTGCACTTTGCGTAATCACCCATGGGAGCATCATTCTGGGCTCACAGGTTCTCGGCCAGTTCTGAAGCATTCCGATTTATGGAATTAACTACAGCTCAATAGTTTGCAGATGTGTTTATTTTCTTTGAATCTCCCTGGCTTTCTCGCACCAAGTTTGTGTGTTTTCCCCTGGGCTCCCCAACCCACCGCCTGGCCAACTCCCCACGGGGCACCTGAGATGGCAGCGTGGAGATGGCGCAGTGACAGCCAAGAGTGAATCCTATTTGACCCAAATTATCCGTGATAAATTCAGAAACACTGATTTATGCAACAGCCTCTCCTGGATGGGGATAGGATGTGTGTTTTACTTGGTCTGTTTATTTTGAATACAAACCATCTTTTCTAGATATCTGGATTGAGAAGAAAACTCCTTGTATCAGTCTTTCACAGCACAAAACATTTGTCTCAAAATGTTGATGTCTATTGGGAGGGTTAGAACCTCTCTTAGGCCTACGCTCCCAGGCTAAATTCTCCATTCCAGTCCAGTAAAAGAACTGAGCTGCTGAACCAAGTACTGGCTGGGCCACTAACAAAGACACTTCTAAATCTGGCTGGTGCCTGCCCCTGAGCCCCACCTCCTGTAAAGGTGCTCAGAACCAAGCCCCTAGAGGCTTGTTCTTCCACAGACAGCCAAGTCCAGTTCCAGTTCAGACAGAATCTGATGTGAGGAAAGCTTTGCATACTGGAGCCAGGAACACGCAAACAGAGAATCAAAAATCCAGAACATCCTGTTGGTCTGGTCTTCATATCCGGCGGCTCCCGCTCTCATCCTCAATGAATTCTCTGTGTTTTCTCAAGAGCCTGCTTGGGATGACTCACAGGCCTCCTTCTACTCGCTTGAGGAAGGGAGATGCTGTCCTCTTCCATCTCAGCCCAGCATCTCCGCAGAAGGCTGATGCTCCAGGCAACCTGTCCCCAGAAGAGAGACGGGCAGAGGATGTGGCCTTCCTCTGTCCTGGCATATACCAGCTCATTTTATGGGAACCTCAAGGGATGAGCAAGTGCTACCAATAAGTCTGCCTGACACTTTTATTGTTGCAGCCCAGGTTTTCAGTGCCACAGTTAACGTAAACAGCATCCCTTTTGTGTGACTATCCCGGGACACATCCGTCCTGGTGGCAGCTTTATGGCCTGATTGCTGGAGGATACGAGGTCTTAGATAAATCCAGGAAAATGTGTTGGAAATGACTTTAAAGTCCCCTACAATAACCCACTTTGGGGGGGGTTGTTTTTTAGTTGTAAGCCATATTTTTGTTGATGGTGTAGAAATGGTAGATTTGGGAAAGTGGTCATTTATGGAGCATGAGAGATCAGGCAAAGGGGGTGGGTGGGGCGGAATTAGTGACACGCAGAGAGCAAATGTGGAAAACTGAGAACTAGGAAAGGACAAAAAGCCCATGTGCTGAGTGGGCTGTCCACATCCAGGCCCCTGACAGGAAGAAAACGCTCGTCCTTTTTCTGTTCCTCTGTTGCCGTTGTTGCCAAACCAGTTTGTCATCTCTAAGTTCTCACCTGGTCTGCTAGTTCTAACAGAGGACAAAAGCCGTTATTTATTGCATAGACAGGCAGGTTCACCCTCATGACTGTAATATGGGTGGCATACTCTGGGGCTCTGGATCTCTCCCTGTCCTCACTCCTGAACCCCAGGCTCCAGGCCCCAGGCCCCACCTTGATCTTTGTCCTAAGGTCCACTGCCTGGAGTCAGAGACAGAAATAACGGAAATCTGTAATCCCAGCACTTGCAAGGCTGAGTCAGGGGAATTTCTGAGATTTCAAGGCCAGCCTGGGCTGCATAGTAAGCTCCAAGCTAACCTGAACTACATAGCAAGAACTTAACACACACACACACACACACACACACACACACACACACACACAGAAGACCCCTGGCAATTCCTCAAATTCCCAGTTAGGCACACACCTACTAGACCTGCCACATGACCTACAATGACCTTCCTTCAGTTGGAATTCATCAAAGGTTCGTACATATGAACTACATCTCATGCATCCAATTATAACAAGGAATTATGGGAAAAGATATGTCCTGTAGTACAGCCCACATGACCTTTCCCCGTCAATCATGTTGTCAACCACCTCTGAAAGCCCCTAGGAGAGGCACCCACTGCCTGGCCCACCCTCTCAAATCCTGCAGTCCTACAAATTCCATGTCCTGTATTTGTCCTTTCCTACCATCATGTGCCCGCTTGCTCTGTGTGTGCTGTGCCTTCCCCTTTAACCTTTTTTAAGCTGAGCTGCTTTTCCCTTGCTACCATGTGCTGTGTCCAGTTCTTTGTTCGTCACACACAAGAACCTGGAAACCTGTCCTGGGACCTCCTCACCACCTGCTGTAACAATTTCAGTGCTCAAAGCGACCGGGCAATAGACAGTGAGAAACCTGATTCCCAGGGGGTGGCACAACCCAGCCATGCCTACTGGGCAGTGGAGCCCAGCTTTGGTGGCAGCTCTGCCAGATGGTGCAAGCGCCTATCGAGCTACGCTTGCTTCTTCTTTTGGCTTGGTACTCCTAGGGAAAGGCAGCTTGTCATGAGTTTCCTGGGTGCCACGTGACCAAGCAAACAGGACAGTTTATACTGTGATGGAAACTGTGCTACATATTTGGGCTAAAAACACAACATTGAGTTTATGTGCTGCTGTGCTTTAGTTCACTTGTTTCCAGTACTCGTATAACATGGAGATTTATTCGAGGCTAAGAATTCCTGAGAAATCAAAAGAAAGCCCTTGATCCCCTCCTGGGTGAGAGCCAGAATTCAGAATATAGATTAGGCAGAAGTGAGGTCCCGGAGACAACCTGCATGGTGGTGGGTGGTAGGCTCTGCAGAATATCAGTTTGTTCATCTATAAAATGGAAGGGTCATCGTAAGCACACCTCTGCACTGTGTGGCCAGAGTGGGTGCCCCAAGTGTTCCTGATGGTACACCATTCTCCAGCATCATTCTGTTCACTTTAGACCCCTCAGGGCCTGGCAGTTTGGTGGAAAGGTTTCCAAGAGGCCCTTGGGGAGCCGGATGGTCAGAAGCAATGCCATTTTAACTTGGATAGTTTGACTAGGAAAGAGCTGGCAACTCATCCATGTGACAGCTTATATTTAATTGTATTTTATTCATGTAACTAGTAAAATTTGTGGGCCCACTGTGTGCCAGGCACTCTAACCTCGAACCCTGCTTTCCTGGCTGTTTTGGGTCTGCAGCTCTCATCTGTAGCATCTTACGTTACTGTCCGTATCCAGAATTACGCTGTGTTCTGCCACAAGTCCAGAGCTGAAAGGAAGACAACTGCAGCTCATCATTTATAAAGCTCCACGCGTTCGGAAAGGCCGGCAGGAAGCAGAGCGCTGGGGACGCTTCCGCCACACGCTGGCTCGCCGGAAGAGCAGTCCAGCCGGGTGTGGGAGGGAGGGGCTGGACGGGAGGCAAACTCCTCCTCGGCTGCCTGATTTGGTCACAGAGGCTTGCATGGAGCCGAGGCCTGCTTTGTCAGGGCGTCTGAGGCCCCTGCCGAGGTGAGTAACTGGCACTCCTGTGACAGTCAGCTCTGTGCGAAGCCAGCTCAGGGCTTCACAAAGTCAGAGAATGAAATCACGATGAAAGGAGATGTTAGGAAAGCGCTCATGCGAAATACAAAAAGGAGAAAGGGCTCCGCCTCCTGAGGAGGTGCTGATGGAAGCCCACGTTGTCTTCTTCCTCCTGCTCTTACACGCTAAGCAGCGTGCAGGAAAAAGTCAGTTACTCTCCTCATTACCAAGAAAACAAGTTCAACAGAAGCCAGTTATTCTGCATTTCTAGTAGTCCTCCAATGGGCACGGAGGAGCTGGCCACTGACTTAGCACACTCGGTGCAAGAACCTTCTTCCTGGAGGACAGGTCCTGGTTTCTGCATTCTTGTCTTGACGATTTAATTTTTTTGCATTTTTAAAAACATTCCTGCACTTAACCAGCTGTTGTAAGGGTGGGCTTGCAGAATAGCAGACCTATCGGCATATTACAGCAAAAGTTAGAAATCGATGTCGGGCCTTTGCCCACAGGCTCCTGCTGCTTGGCACGTAGCTAGCTTCTGAGTTCAGGCAGCCCTGACGATCTGCTACTCTTTGCTAATGGGCTGAGCCAATTTGACTGTGTCCAGTTTCCATTTTCCTTCGTTAGAAAAATATATATTGTTTCCAACTTGCTTCAGGGACTTCATGCCAGGGGCAGGCCAGCCTGTCAAGGACCCATGTAAGTACTTGCTTCACTCAAACCCCTCCCCTCCTTCCCAGAATGTCCCTGTCTAATGATAAACCATTCCTTTTACGTAACCCTGCCTGGCAACACATGACTTAATGCTTGTATTCCAGGTAGCCAATCATGTAATGACCTGCTCTCAGCTTTGTAATTCCTGTTTGCAAACTGTATTTAAGCTGAGCTCAAACCTGACTCTGGACTGTCGATTTGAACTTCTGGGTCCCCAGCCCACTAGTATAATACATGTCACCTTCTACCTCCTTAGTGCAGTCTTCCATTTGGCCTGATATTGGTTTTCTGCAACAGCAGGACTGGAATTAGCTTTTAACTTAGTGATGTGCGACTTTCTCTCATCTGACTTTATCTTGGTCTGCCCTGGCTGATAGGCTGCTAACTGAGCTATTATAGCTGTTGCCTACGTGTGCCCTGAGTGTGCACACCCGTGCAAGCATCTGCCTCTGCTCATGAAAGGGCCATGTGTTCTGGGGAGGGAGGGTCACTACAGACACATGGTTCTGTAAGTGGGAGTCAAAGGGTGGAGCCAGCCTCATAGGCTGCAGCTTGTGTGGCCATACGAGTCCTGGGCACAGGGCTTAACACTCCATGGTCACCCCCTTAATTCCTCGTATTGGTCATTGTTTTGCAGCCCTAGGGATTGAACCTTGGGCCTTCACACTGAGCTGTAGCCCCAAACCCTTGTAGACAGAATCTCACTAAGCTGCTACATTGCCCAGGTGGGATTTTCAATTCTCGATTCTCCTGCATCAGCTTCCCAGAGTGCTGGGATTACAGTCACGTGCCACCATGTCCAGTGCGCACTGTGGGAGCTATTCTTGCCTCCAAAAAAAGGGGGTGCCTGCCCATTAGCTCAGTTATTTAAATGTCTGCTAAACAAAGCACTCAGTCTCAGGATGCTGTGGTTCAATCCCCAGATCCTCATGCCTTACCGACCTGCCTTTAGGGCATGGTGATCCAGCCATAACAACAAACAAAACAAAA
>NW_004524665.1:5466177-5469195 GCF_000260255.1 Octodon degus
GAGAACAGGTTGGAGAAATCAGGCAGGATTTGGGTAAATTGTCCAAAGTGATGCCAAGGGGAAGAAGTTCTCCTTCATGGCTGACGGGCAGTCTTTCTTTGGCTGGATGGAGCTACGTCCCAGAAAACCTATTGTATGTTGAAACTACAGAAAGTCAACGAGCGTATGTAGTGCTCCGACCTTCGGAGCATCATAGACTGGCAGCACAACCCTGTGGCCCATGGACCATGGCTGTTCTGTGCATCTGATGGGAGTCGTGAGGTGCTGCTGACACCCGGCTCTAGGAGGGAGGACCCCGCTGCACACCACCCACCCTGGAAAATGCTGAGAGCCCTTCCTGGCCCTCGTCTCAGGGAAGTTTATATTTGTAATCCCGTGGATAAGTTATTGGAATCCCATCATGTTAATTCCAATCTACCACTTCAGGTGCACCCCATGCAGAGAATAAAGACACTAAGGCATATTTATAGCTATGGGGAGCCCAGTGGCCCTAAGTCCAGCCATGGCGATGACTATCTAGAACAAAGGCCTCGACAAAACCCGTGTTTTAGTCAGTCATGAAGGAGGAGTGGCTTAAGGATGGGTGACTGAGAATTGCAGGAAGTAGGTGAGTGCTGTGAGCTGGCCTGGGGAGGAGGCCTGCATTTACCTCTGCAATATGCAAAGAGAAGGATGTGCAGAGAGTAATCTGCATTACACAACTGGGACAGTATCTAATGTTTTGGGGTCCAGTGCTTCAGCTCTGATGTGTCACCTTTCAAGCCCCAGAAAGTCATAACCTCTATATCGAGGCTCGATCCCAGCTGACCTCCTGGAGCATTGGTTCTTTGTCCTGTCTCAACCTGGCTCATATTAAAGAGCAGCAGGTGGGGGTTATCAGGGAAACACACGTGCTGTCTTCAGAGACAACCACCAGCGCCTTGGCTAGGCCAATTCACATTGCTTAAAGCCAATTCAAGGAATAAGGAAAAGTCCCGGCCGGTTCTGTACCTATCAATACAGGGAAACAGGGTCAGGCTCAGCCAACATGGAGACCACTGCTCTTCTTTCAAGGACAGTCACCCAGGTGTCCTCCATAGGAAAAGGTCCACAGTCAGAGCAAAGCTTCTGCTGAATGTTTGTCACTTGCTCAGACAGTTAAAAACTGCAACAGGATGGTCCTAAACTGGGTACCACCTACCAGGATCCGTCCATCCATCCTGTAAGTGGAAAGTCACAAATACTACCTTGTGCCTGTGTGCACAGTGCTTGTAAGGTAAGGCCACAGAGTTCTGTCCACGACTGCGTAACGTGCACCACGACCTCTTACTGTCAGGCAGCTGCTTCTTGATTTCCTATCAGGTTGATCTTTAACACCAATAATGAATATAACGCAGAGAAAAATGATTACAGTACCTGCGTAATCACTGTGAATTTCGTCTTTTCGCAGTTGATGGCGGTCTTTTGGCCCAATTTGTTTTCTCCCAGATTTTGCTTTTGTGTGATTTATTTCCTGTTTTTTCCTTCATATTCATCTTTATAACTTTATTGATTCTTCCATTTTTGCTCTCTGAAAATTATTTTTAGCCATTTTATTTTAAATTAGGTATTTTAGATATGCTACTTTGCTTTCATCAGGCACTGGATACCTAACTGGATTTAAAAAGTCTGTTTAAGAAATTATTTTAAAGGGGTGTTGAAGCCATTCAGGTTTAATTCCTTTGGGCGCTCAGTGTGTGTGTGTGTTTATGTGTGTACTGTGACCTTTCACATTGTAGAGTTGCTCAGCTAATATGGTGCTCAACTCAACAAGCTCTTACCTTTGGGCTTTCTAGAAACCCACTGTGTGTGTAGTTTTGGGTGAGTGATACCGAGGATCGAATCCAGGACCTTTGCACTGAGATACACTTCCAAGCCCTTTTACTTATTTGGATACAGGATTTTGTTAAATAACCGAGTTGCCTAGGCTGGGCCCCAGCGTGGGGTGCCTCTGACTTAGCCACCCAGAGTTCTGGAATTACTGTGCGCACCATCACTCCTGACTTTTGATTCCTTGCATCACTTGTTCTGTTCCTTGCTTTTTCTAAATCTCCTTTCTTTCATACATTGTAACCACACCCAGACTGTGCGCAGTCAGCTTGGCACTAAGAACAGGGGCACAACCATGGAGTCAGCGATAGCTCAAGTCGTAAGAATATGAGGCTGTCTGGAAAATGTAGGGAAAGAACAGCCCAGGGGTCAGTCCTTGGGGGGGTGTGCATTAAACAGTGGGCTGGATTATCCAAGGGGTTCTGGGGGAGCCTGGGTGACACAAGACCAGGGAGGCAGAAGGAAAGCTCCTTTCATGGCTTGGAGCACAAGCAAGACGTCAGCTGAGGAAAGACCTTCAGACTTGCTAACTAAAATACCAACGCAGAGCCTTGGGAAGTCACTTCTGCCGAGTGGCAGAGGCCAAGGCCAAGGCCATGTGAGCTGAGTGAGAGTGCATAAGGTCTTGTAAATCAGCCACCTTCTTGTTGAAGGACATTGAGCTGAGAAAGGGAGGGAAGAGGCGCACAGTTCCTTGAGACCACGGGTGCCGGGGCAGGAGGAGGCCGGGCGCAGCGAATCTAGGATGATACGCAGAGCAGCAAAGATGTTTATGACAGAATGTAAGACTCCAAAGGGAAACGCCAATAGTTCTGGGATGCTGCTGAAGATGGAGCACCACCCGCGCCCTCCATCGCTCGAGGGTTAGCACTAAGGGCGGACCATACAATCGGCCAGACACCTTTAGGCCTCCCTGCGGATGGGGGAGGGGCCCGGGGAAGGTCAGCTATCACCACAGCGGGACGGGGGCTCCCGCAAGTGGGGGGCCAATTCTATATCCAGTAATTCAGCGAATACGTCCTGCAGAAGGCAGAAGACGAACACAGCCGCGCGTGCGCATCTGGCGGCCCTTCCCGCTTCTGTCCAGCGGTTGCTTCCCAGCCACCCAGTGCGATTCTTAATTGAACTGACTTTGAAGAGCAGGCTCAGCAGGGAGGCCGCCTGCACTCC
>NW_004524665.1:5470350-5496580 GCF_000260255.1 Octodon degus
GGGCGTGGCAGCGGGGACAGCTAAGCAGAGAAGACGCAGAATCAGCAAGAGCAGAAAGGAGGGGAGCGCTAGTCTTTTCCTCCCTCATACTGGAAGCAGGCCGCCCACCTTAGGGCGGTGCAGCCCTCACCCATCTCCCTGCCCTCCTCATGAGCAGGATGAAGGTGCTTACAGAGTGAGGGCCAGGTGCCCTGCTGAGTCACTTAAACTCCTACATTAAAACCTCTGGCTCTAACGCTTCGCAGCCAACTGCAGGGTTTTACTACATTGACTTTCTCTAGTGTTCTTCACCATCAACTCCAGTTCTATAACCTCAGTAAATAGAATTGTGGCTGTCTTCTTAGTGGAAAAAAATCCTTCAGTTCCAGAGAGCTTTATTATTAATGTAACATGATTTAAAGAATTCCAAACCAAGTAGTGTATAATGGGTAATTTAGTACATTATGACGTCTAAAAGCTCGCGCTCTATGAGTGCCTTAATTCTGTCTTTTGTACTCTAAGGCTGACTAATTTAGATCCTTCATTTCAATTTGAAATGTTCACTAATTTATTCACAGGTATATAAGAATATATAAAAAGAACTGTCTTGGTTACTTTTCTCTTATTGCAGGGATGAAATCCTCAACACCCAAAGTGAAGGAAGAAGGGATGTGTATTTACAGTTTGTGTAGCCAGCTGACTAGGAACTGAAACCCCTTTAAAGTGTGAGGTATAATAAGCCTCTTCTCCTTGGCTCTGGGGGTTGGTATTTTCTCTCAGCACGCCTGGACTCTGGGATGAGACGCCTGCTCCCTAGGGTGATATGGCAGCCATAAAAAAAGTCAAAGGGTTTGACGCCAGCTTTGGGCCGGGTTACGTATACCTGTCAACTTCTGAGAGTCAGGTGAATTTCTAGTGGGGTCAGGGAGGCAGATTTGTATATCAGTACGAAAAGACTATGCAAACTTGTGCTCAGGGGTCCGGACAAGTCACACACTATATTTATCAGTGACAACATAAAGCCATATCTCCTTTTAGAGAAGATGGTCCAACAGCCATGCCCCATTCTCTGTGTAAAATCGGCCCATTGATGGGGAGCCAAAGTCATGGGAATCCTCAGTCCATCCTATGCTTCCTGGTGATGAATGTCACATGACCTTGGGCTGATCAATTAGAACAGCCCATTTTCTAGGCCCCAATGACTGGTGGAGCAAGAGCTTGGAAGCTTAACTGGATGAATGAAAGTTGTTTTTTAGTCCTGCTGTGTGAACCAGAGAGAGAGAAGAGAGAGAGAGAGAGAGAGAGAGAGAGAGAGAGAGAGAGAGAGAGGCCAGAGTGGCCAGTGCCCACCCATCAGAGTGCCCCTAAAGCTGGGCAACTTGAGAGAAATGCCTGTGAAGGTCTGATGATGTCCTTTGGGTGCTGTAGTTGATGGATTTTTTAGAAAGCATTTCTTTAAATGCCTTCTAACTTAATTCTCGAAATTTGCTGTTTAGGAAACTTGGCCAAGTGGTGGTGAGCCAGCTAGGAAGCATCAAGAGAAGTCTTCATGTTCCTCCGTTCCCTCGAGGGTCTGCACATCCTGCACATCTACTTCAGAGTCACTCCATGCGTTGATCGAGAACAGATCTGTCCTCTGGGAGGAAGGCTCAGCAGGGCAGCCAGAGCACTGGCTCTCTGCAGCACCCATCTCCTGGTTCCAGATGACCAGACAGAAGCGCCTCCTAAACTTCAGCTCCCTGCTTCCCAGGCCTCTGCCCAGGAAGCTCAGTGAATGCCCAGAGAGAAGAGTTCAATGAGTGAGCACGCACTTGGCCTGAGGCAGATCCACCTCCAGCACATTCAAGTTCTAGCACTGTTGACTACTGGAGCCCCTCATTCCCGAGAGCCACAGCTCTGTCCATGCTGTGGGGCAAGTTCTTTGAAACAGAAGGGACAAAGAACAGCTCTCCCAGGAGAGGAAAAGGCACTTTTCTCTGCAGAAGACAGGGCTGGCTAGTCCCGTTAACTCCCCTGTCATACAAAGGGTGATCAAAGCATACAGTCAATGTGTAAATTTAAAAAAAATCATTACAGTAACAGCCATCATACCAAGATAAGTTTATTCACCGAGTGGAGGACAATTTTGAGGGAGATTAGTGGCAAGATGTCTTTTACTATGATAAAAAATTTTAACAAAAAGTTCTGTCTTCATTGACTGAACATTTATGACAGTGCCTATTGAATAAAAGCATGACTCTGCGTCCTCATCCACCTTTATTCACTGGATTTGGCACTGTGTGACTTCTGGCTCTTCCCCCAATTCAAAATGACCGCGCAAGGCTGATATTCAGCACGCTGAGGTGGCCACACCACAGCACGTGAGGCCACTCCCACACGAGGACTGGCTGCTTCCGCTCTTACGTGTTCTGCGTGAGCTGGGGACAGGCAGTGGTGATCAAAGCCTCGCGTCACCTCTGGGTGGTCAGCAGGGGTGGGCGTGGGGGCTGCCCTGCAGGTAAAAGTGGGGAGCAGGGCATTGGTGCTTGATGTAGGGTGCACAGTTGGGGACACAGAGACACACTGAGGGTCACATTACCTCAGACATCTCCCTAACTTCAGCTGGCTTTTCTGATCCTTTCTAATTCCACAGACAGAGAATTCTGCAGATCCTTTCTAATTCTATAGAAAGGATGGGAACTGTTGGGAAGTTCCTGGACGCTGTTTACTCAGGGCCGCTACCCTCCTCCAAATTCTCACCAAGGACAATGCACACCAGGGTCCAGTTGTAATCCAACAATATAGCTACATCTGCTGAGAAGAACTTAACAAGAGTTGAATGCAGAATGTCTTGGAAGCTGGCAGAAGCGCCCTGGGGCCTGAGTCTCGGATGAAGGCTTCCACCCCTCCATCCTGGGACTCCATCCAAGCCCTGAACCAAGCTTTGCTGACCCAAGGTGCCCACAAAAACCTGGATGTAAGGGAGCAGAGCCTAGCTTTGTTAGGGGCAGGCACTGCTGTCTGTTTACCACAGGGCAAGGGGAGACACCCTGGTGCTCCCCAACCCTGGGCTCGGCCAGGCCTTAAGTAGTGGAGACCTGAGACCAAGGAGCTGGCCTTCCTTTCTGGCATATTCCAGAGTAAAGCAACAAGAATCACACATGCTCCCCTGAGGGGAAGATGCAGTTTCCACTCCTGACTTGCTTAGGCTTTTGAGGAAGTTCTTGTTTGTGGAGAGAAGAAAGAGAACAAGAGAGAAAGCAATGTATTCTCCTTGAAGGAATCAAAAGCTCTGACAGGAGCAGCCAGGGCAGGGCCACAGGCAAGGCTTGGGGCAGTGGGGCCTGAGAAGAGAGGGGACCTTTCCAGGTCAACCCCAGCAGGAGGCAGAGGGCTCCCCTCCTCCCATGTCTCTAACCAGACATTTTTGGATTAAAACTCTCTGTTCCAAACAGGAAGAAGAAGTGCACCACGTTACAGAGAATCTGAAACCGCCTCCAGGCCCCTGGTATGGTTTGGGGCCTTAATGTGCAAACATTTAATGTCTTAAATGTCCCTTAAAGCCAGACATTGGAAGGTTACTCAATAACCTGGAGGTGGCAGAGCCTTTAAAAAGCGGAGCCCGGAGCCCGATGGCAGGAAATCAGGTTACTGGAGAACTTCTGTGAGGTGCTATTGGGACCAGGACCCTTCCTTGCTCTCCGCCTGCCTGCTCCCTGATCACCAGGAAGAACCTCCAGGCACATGCTCTCTGCCCTGACGGGTGCCTCTTGGGTGCCAAGGGCGATGGGCCAAACCACCGTGGACTGAAACCTCAGAAACTGGAAAGCAGAGGAAACTTTTTCCTCCTTTAAGTTGCTGTCTTGGATATTTTGTGACGTTGCTGCTGAGTGCTGCAGCTACGCCCTGGGCTCTGTGAGGCTGACCCTCTGCGGGGCACACTTCTAAAGGTCATGGAGGTCAAATTCACAGACACGCGGGAAAAGTTTGCTGCTCAGCAACAAGACCAAAAATAAATAAGTGAATGAATAAATAAATAGGCGATCATTACTTGCTAGAGGGAGGCTAAATGACTTTCTAATGAGCCGGTCTGAACGGCATCTGACTCTCAGGAAATATACTGGCTTGGTTAATAATTGATTAGGACCAGGTCTATCTGAAGAAAACTGATGAAGTCTAATGCCTGATCCATTAGACAAGATTTCCCTGAGGGAGGATGAGCCAGCTCGGGATAGGGGCTCTTCTGGTTTCCTTTTCCTCCAGATGATGCAGGTTGAGGTGCTTAGAGTCTGTATGAATCAGCTCTGTTTTTCTACTGGCTTTGTCATCCACATGGAGAAAAAACAATTTTCCCATGTGGTTTGTCTGTTGATACCAAAATTATGACTGTACAGACTGAGCACCTGCTTAGGAAGTACAGGGACTGGGATTCAATCCCCTGTCTGGCATGCTGCCCAGACCCTTCCCCTGGGTATGCTGAGCCAGGGACCGAGTCCGGGTGTAGGGGTGCACTCCTGTAATCCCAGTGCTGGGGAGGCTGAAAACAGGAGGATCGTTAAGAGTCCAACCTGTATAGTGAGACCCTGTACCAAATACATAAATTAAAAAAATTATGACTTTCATGACTTGAAAATACCCTAGCCCAAATATTTGTGGTAATGCTTAGAAGACGGTTTCAGTTCATAAGTCTGTCAAGCTGAATACGACCTCACTTACGTTGAGGACTAGTTAGCCTCCTACGTATCCAGTTCCGCACCCATCCACCCACCCCCTGCCTCTTAACAGCTGCACATTCAGAATATAGGGTCTGATACCAAGAGCACTGGGCTGAAATTCCCAAGTTCTTCCCTCTACACATCCTGTGACTGTGGGCATGCCATACATGCTGAGAAGTGTGTTCTCATTTTTAAAGAAAAAGCATCATGACATGGTGAAAAAAAGTGTAAGCAAATGTGAAAGAAGTATATATGAATGGATGCGTATAATGGATAGCGCTTGAGTTAAAACACCCACCTTCAGCTTGGGGGCCTTGCCGCCAGACCCCAGGCCTGGTCGCTCATCTCCTCAGTGAACACAAAACAATCACAGACATAATAGACACTAATATAATTACATAATTATCCAGAATTAAGACGAGGGTCTCAATATTCTAACTAGAAGATGGACTGTCAGGTGGATAATAAAACCCAGAAAGACCACACTATCTATTTTCTCCAAAGCGCTTACTTTAAGTATGAAAATTCAGGTCCACAGTAAGGGAGTGGGGGCAGGTACTGCAGCCAGGCGGTGGAGCAACACGGAGCATCCTGGGCCCTCAGGTTGATCCCTGGTCTCGTGCAATAAGCCAAAAGGAAGGGGGAGGGAGAGAAACACTCTACTGACACCAACCAAAGGAGTGCTCCAGTACCTATGTTAATTTCAGATAAATCTGGCTTAAAAGCCAAGAAAATTATCAGAGACAGAGAAAAGGATTACATAATGAAAAGAGGGAAACACTCCCAGAAGATGTTGCGCTGAAAACGTCCACACCAAGCATAGAGCCCCAGAACATGTGCGGTCCTGCTCTGGCTGGCATGACTATGAGTCACTTCATTTTATTTTCAGGTAGCCATCAGAAAACATGTGCTAGTTAATAAAAAAGAAATAAATAAAAGCAAACTTCACCAGTTCCCTAGTTTGCTTAGGCCCCTGCTGGGTGGTGGTAGAGGCCCCGGAAGTCAAAGGTCCATTGTGAGGACTCTGAGCTTTTCTTTCCAAGTTCACCTTGTCTGGAAGAAACCTGCAGGAGCTCAACCTGAACAGATGGCGGCTCCAAGGGTGCTCACTGCTGCGGAAGTCTCAGAAGATCCACATGGGAAGCAAGTCCTTCCCTCACACTTGCCTGTCAACCAAAGCCCCTCAGCCTCAAGGCTGGACTTTGGGGCAGGCTGGCCATAAAACCTGAACCGCAAACTGGGAATCTGAGGCACAGACCTGGGTCCACTGCACACTTCTGACCTTCAAGAGGATTTTTAACACTGAATGATGGACGTGCTGTGGGAAAGGGGAGGGTGGAGTGGCTGCGGTGGTCGAGCCCTGGTCACCTCTGGGGAGGGGAGTCAGCGGGTATTAATTAAATGTCCACACTTCGTAAGCCACCTTTAGCTTGTGGCCAGAACATTGGCCCCCAGCTTGGTGGAAAACAGCACACCTTGTCCTGTCTCATTGAATTAAAACAACAATAATGATTTTACAAGGTGATTATGTATGTATCTTGCACACTAAAATTCATGGTAGAGCAGTAGGAATTCTAGGGGACTATGGGTGAAGGTAAATTTCTGCTCCTCTCAAAGTTAATGAAATGATTTTGCTCTAGTTTGTGTTGACATGAACAACAACATTTTCCCGCCTTGCTTCCTAGCGGAAAGCTTCTTTTGTGCCTAAGCTCAGTATCAACCTTTTTTGTTGGGGAATAAAGATTTTTCAGTGATGTGCGGGTGTGCTTGTCATGCCAAATGTACATTTTTAAAAATCACACAGCTGTCAGTAAGAAGAAGCATTCAGTGAACACACCTAATCCCAGGGTGGCCTCTATTTTTCAAATCCTTCCTATTGCTGTTGTAACCCCCTCTCGCCTAAATGTAGATTGCAAAGACTTCCAAATCCATCTCGCCGTTGCTCCACTCCTGCCATGGGGTCTTTTCAGCTAAGTTTGTCCATGAGTCTCAGGACCCACTGAGGCCATGCTGGGGCTCTGGCCACAAAGAGAGGTCGAGGGCTCCAGGCCTGGGAGTGGCTTCTTCCTCTCTGCCCCCAGCTATGGAGTCCTCCTCGCCTCTACCTCCAGCTGGAAATTTATGGTGACATGTGCTTTTGACCCAGGTGCTCTGGGTTCAAAACCATCCCTTGGTTTAGCGACTGCCAAGCAGGCCACTGCTGTGTGCCAGGGAATATTTTAAGAATCAATTTTTATGTTACTTCTTTGGGGGACTTCTCTGCTAGCCTGAAAAGGGCAGCAAAGAACCCATTTCACAACTGATCCAAGCCCCATTCTTTACATAATGAGCTTCAAAGACAAGAAGGACAGAGGCAGGACAGAAGACAGCGGCTGGACATGAGGGCACACGTGTGTCACCTGTAGGCTGGGACCACTGAGTCCCTCTGTACAATACTCTTCCCTGACATCTCACTGTCCCACTTCCTCACCTTCCCCCCCCTTTTTTTTACAATTGCATGGAACTTTATTTATTTATTTTTGAGGTACTAGGGATTGAACTCAGGATGTCACACTTGCCAGGCAGACGCTTTGTCTACTGAGCTATCTCCCCAGCCCCTTCCTCACCTTTGGTTCCTTGAATATTCCATGATTGCCAACTGCTGAGACACAGCAGGCAACCAGCCTGGGTGCTCCTCTGCAGATGAACAAACAGACAGCGGGGTGGAGTACTATTCACCTAGAAAAAAGGAAGATTTTCTCTCAGTCACTGCAAGGAAGTGGACACATCTGGAGACAGTCACGTTGACTGAAATAAGCCATTAATGCACAGTGGAGGGTGGATTCTTAGACACTGAAGGGGGTGAGGGGGCCGAGCACCAGCAACGCATCAGCCCCGCCCTTCGTGTGAAACCGGCGTAGGAGACTGACCGCGGAGATGTCAAGCGCGTTCTGTGCGTGCGCAGATCTGCCGCGAGCCAGTCTACTCACCTGTATACTCAATTAGAAAAAGAGAGTGTTCGTGGCGGGGCTGTGATTCGGTGAGGGGGACTCCACCCCACACGCGGATCAACACGTTCACCAAACCGAACCCTACTCGGCAGTTAGCAGACCAGACAGGGGAGCTGTCGTGTGTCTAGACCACGAACAGCACGCCCTCCCTGCGGAGAGCTGTACGGTGCTGTTTCAGGCTCTGTATATCAGAAAGGCTCTGTTGGGGCCACATACCAGCCAGTGTGGCAGGAAGGGCGACGGCGCTGTGGCCGCGTGAGGGCACCGCGTGTGCCAGTGGAACTTTGTAAGCAGAGGCGATGGATGGAACTCGGCCTCTGCGCCGTGGTTCTCTGGCCCGGCCTAGGTTTTTAGTGGCATTGGGTGGCAATGTGGCCATCCACGGCACGGACTTCCTGCCCAGGGAGGTGGCAGGTCCTAGCCAAGGTCAGGGAACTCTGTGTTCTGGATAGGTCGAGAGATTCTTCCAGAATTGGCTTCTGTGCTTTGGGGGCTTATAGACCAGGCGGAGCGCTTCTTGTCCCCCGGCTTGTGCGGCCCTCAGCGCCCAGCAGATCAGAGCTGCGGGGGCTGCCGTGTTGCAGTTGCTCACAGCAGCAGTGGGATGCAGGCCCCTCCCAGGAACTCTTCAGCCCTGTCCAGAGTGGGGAAGAGTAGGAGGGCGACCTCAGGAGCTCTCCCCTGCTGGTTCACAGTGCTGTCTGCAGCGGAAGGGACACGAGTTTCCTTCTGGCCATTTTTTAAAGTAAATAAGCCCTTCTCAATGCAACCTGCAGGAGCTGTGACAAGGGAGGGCGTCCTCAGCATCTGACTCCATGGTTGGCTGGTGGCTGTCTTAGTTACTCTTATTGCTGAGACCAAATGCCTGATACCCCAAGCTAAAGGAGGAGAGGTTCACCATTTGTAGAGGATTTGGTCCTCATCAGCTGGCTGTAAGGCAGAGTAGCATGGCAGAAGGGCATCATGTAGGCGAAACAGCTCATGGCAAAGCAGGGAGAAGCAGAAGGCAGCAAGCAGCATAGCAGCAACCTTCTTTCTGTCCCTTTACACCCCTCCGGGCTACTCACTCTTTGGTGGTGCTGCCCAAACCTAGGCTGGGCCTTTCCATCTATACCCAGGACTGCCAAACCAATCACCCTCGATCCAGTCACCACTGAAAAGCACCACCTACGACCACTTTGAGCTTTGGGAGGACATCTAAATGTAAGCCATAACAATGGCTCATGTGCATAAAGACCATGGAACTGGCCTCTCACCTAAAGACTCCTGAAAATGTCTGGACATGGCGGCACACAGTTGGAATCCCAGCACTCTGGGAGGATGAAGCAAGAAGATCACAAGTCCAAGGACAGTCTGGGCAACCAAGTGACATAATGAGACCCTGTCTTACAGTAAAAAAGGGCTGGGGATGTAGCTCTTTGTGGAGGCTCCAGTTTTAATTCACAGTAAAGAAAAAAAAAATAAGGGGCTGGGAAGATAGCTCAGTGGAATAAGTGCTTTCCTGGCAAGTGCAAGGTCCTGAGTTTGATCCCTGGTACCAAAAAGGAGAAGGAGAAGCAGAAGGAAAAGGGAAAGGAGGAGGAGAGGGAGAAGGAGGAAGAGGAGGAGGAGGAGGAGGAGAAGGAGGAGGAGGAGGACAACAACAACAACTCCTGAAAGCCAGAGACTTCCACTACAATGGGCGTGATGCACCTGTCCAGAGGTGGCTGAAGGTCTTGGTGCCTCAGAGTTTCTCAAAGAGTACCACAGGGTGCTTCCATGGTGTCTCCTGGGGAGACTCAGAGCCTGCATAAAGCTCCTAGGCAAGCTGTGGGGAGCCCACCTCAGAGAACTGAAGGAGCCCACGGATGCCTAACCTTGGAAGCTGGGGGCCAGAGGCCAGCCTGCCCAGGCCCACCCAGCTGACACCCAAGCCAGTTTCTAGCACCAGAGCTCACAGCCCTTCCTCTGCCACGGTCCTGGGTGGGACCACAGCAGCCAGGCCCAGGCTGGTGGAGATGGCAGGGGGAGGCAGGGACGTAGAGCCTGCGAGGAAGGACGTGCACCTGGCACACAGCCTCCAGCACTGCCTGGTAATGAAACAGGCAGTGGTCGTGAACCTCTCCAGATAGAGGAAAGTCAGTGGCACTGACCAAAACCAGCACAAACCTTCCCTGGTCTAGCTGTGTGAGGGGACGTCCCCGGAGGTCTCTCTGATTCCTCACAATATCCCGTCTTTTCAGGGTAGACCCAGCTTCTAGCTGGCAGGCACCCAGGTGCATCTACATGCATCTGCACACGTTATCCTGGGGGTGGACACTCTAATATTCAGGGGCTTGGGGTCGTCTGGTTTGGTAGTGACATATCCCAGGGTGCTCACATGTGTGGAAGGCGACTGACTCCTGGGGTGCTGCACTCATTGGTGGACTCGTCTGCTAGTGAGCTTGTAGCTGAGGGAGCTGTGAGGAGGCAGACACGGCTGCAGGCTGATTGATGCTGATTGATTATTAAGTCACTTCTGAAATCCCGAGCACAGCCCTCCTCCTCCAAGTCAGATTTTGAACTGTCTCACTGTGCACAACACCGTGAGGGTAGCAGAACCACAGGTGACCTTCCAGCCAAGCATCCTTCTTCCCTGGGGAAGCCCAGGAGTCTACTGCAGGAGCCTCCCGACTCCAAAGGGACCCTGACCCTGGCCAGCGAGTCTCAGCCCAAGTCCAATAGCACCAGCTTGCCATGCTGTATTTTAATTCCTGAGAGGGGCAAAAGCCTTCCGAAACCTTGCAAATGCGCCACAGCATTGCCGGCGTCGGCACGTTCCCGTCTATATAGACACAGCTTCATAATTCTCTCATGCTTCGAGTGCACTGGAGAACCGATGGTGACTAAGATAGTGGGGAAAATGGTCGTAACCGCAGAGGTGGAGAAAATTGAAGTCTGTGTGCTCTACAGAGGGCAAATGGAAAAATAAATGGGCTGGATTCTTACTCCGGCAATGGGAAAGGAAAGTGTGTGGAGTAATGAAGGGGGCTAAGGTTAGATGGGATGAGAAATTGGCTCGCGAATTGAAGGGCACCCGTGTATGTCCTGAGTAATAGGAAATCCGGGTGTCAGTCAGAGGCTTCACACTGCTCCTGCACCATGCCGATAGTCTTCAAGGGTTCATTATATAGAGATGAAAGGCTTTTATAGGCAAAGCAGATTCACACAAAAGGCAGAGGGTTGTGCAGCAGCAAGCAAAGCACCACCGCTGCAGCCACAGCGTGCCGGGCACTTCCTTTAGGCATTTTTGGCTGGCCATGTGCTTCCAGCCACTCCAATGCCACCACAGTGGAGTAAGAGGCCACACCACAGAGCTCCCTTCCAGCCACTCTGATGCCACCACAGCTGAGTAAGAGGCCACATTGTGGAGCTCCCTTTTCAAGATCACGTGGCCAGAAATTGGACCCATCGGGCTCAGAATCAAGGCTCTCCGGAAACAGGGGCTTTCTGGTGGGTCCCTTCATCCCCCAGGCCATCATACCAAGGTGTGTGGCCTCTGCTGCCCTTCTGGTCCCCAGGCACCTCAGGGAGAGGCACTCGCTTGTGGGAGTAGGAGTGAGGCCTGTCGGGATGTCCCTGCCTCGGGCAGTCCCACCAGATGGGCCTCCAGGGAGCACCGATTCTGTGTCTGACTTCTTTGAAGTCACTTTGTTTCTTAGGTTTCCAATTTCTTCATCTGTAGAGAGCAGGGCTGATAACTAGCCAGTGTTTGCAGAACTACGCCATGCAGTAAAATCCCCTACGAAGCTTTTCAGAAATGTAGTCACCAGGGCCCTACCCTGAAACAGCAGAATCAAATTTGGGCTGAGGCCTTAAATGTGTAATTTGGACATTTTTCTTCCAATAATTTGATTGCAAACCTGTATTTTAGCAACCAATAAAAGCGCTGACTCCAAATTCCTTCTGCATTCTCACATCTTCATTTTATCTTTAGAAGATCTTTAAATATCTCTCCATTGTGCAATCTTTAGCATGCTGACAGCAAAGTGCCTGCCGGTATTTCATTTCCAGGTACTGGAGTACTGCAGCGCAGAGTTGGGAGGGCTGAGGTATCTGTGTGGGGGGCTGTGTGCTAAAGGTCTCTCCTGAACAGAGCTGACAGCTAACAGGAGCCTCCCTGCCAGACAAGGAAACGAAGCGTCAGCGATCTAGCCTCTGCACATCCTGCAGCTTGGTCTTCTCGTACCATTTCAGGCCCTTGGACCAGGACTGCCACCCCAAGGAGTCCCTCAGGCAAAGTCCCTTTACCAGGGAAACTCAAATTCCAAAGATGCTGCTGCTGGGGCAGGTTTCTTCCTAGTTCAAGCCCAAACTCTGGCTCAGGATGGCCCAGGGCTGAAGCTGAAGTGTGTGTGTGTGTGTGTGTGTGTGTGTGTGTGTGTGTGTGTGTGTGTGTTTGGGGGTATAACATCGAGAGTTTATAAATGGTACTGGGCAGAAATGAACTTCTTTAGATCATGCAATGAGGGCTCTGAGCTAAGCTGTCCTAGTTCTTGGAAGAACAGAGAAACTACCAACCTCGGATCAAACTCCGTACCTTGTGCTTGTCTGGCAAGCGCTTCTGCCGTTGAGTTATACCCCAGGTCCCCAGCCTCATTGAGATCCAGTGGATGTGAGCTTTCTCTCAGTGTGACAAAGTACCTGAGACAAACAGCTTGAGGGAGGCAACATTTGCCTCATTCAAGGCTTTGGAACTGTCTCCTGCGACACGGAGGAGCATCCGCCCTGGAGAGCCCAGCAGAGCCAGGCTCCAGGTGTCCCCTCCGAGGCCACGCCCCAATGAGCTCATTTCCTTCCATGAAGCCCCACGTCTTCAAGGTTCCTCCTCCCCCTAACAGCACCACACAGGCTGCCCATTAAGCCTTGATGAGTATTTACGATCCCAACCATCATGTGCATATGAAATTCATCACTTTAAGACTCTTGTCAAAAGGAAAGTCCAGAAGACTCCACAATAAAGAAAGATACTGAACATAGTGAGGAGATTTTAATTTATACACAAAACTTCATGGAAACTAAACCATGAAACAAGAGGAAGTACAAGGAGAGTAAGTCTAGTAAAATTTGTGCCCGTGCAGTTTTATTTTTCCTGCTGGACTCTTCTCTGCTGCTGCCTTTTCTAAGCGGAGGATGGGGCTGCCTGGCTGCGGTTCCAGGGCCAATTTGGCGCATGAGATTTTGCCCAGGCTAGTGACGTCCCTGCAGCCAAGCAAACACACGTGAATGCCTTGAATTGCCCCAGCCCACTCCCCTACCCAGTCCCATGCAGTCCTTCATCACTCAGCAGCCAGAGCAGCTGTTGCAGAAGCTCAGGGTAATGTCCCTGAGTGTCACAGCTCGCACAGGTCTGCTAGGCCCATTCTCTTCCTAAAGGTGACCACTGGCTCCCACCAAAGAAGACAAGTTTACCATGAATAAAAATCAGCGACACACCACTGTTGGCAGGACCCAAACTGGGGACACAGTTGGGGCATGGGCAGCATCCCAACAGAAACACCACCAGGGGAGAATAGGGGACAACAGGAGCTGACGTCAGCAAGCTGCCGGGCGTGCGAGGCGACAAGGGGTGCGATCCGAGGTGACTGTGGAGACGCTGGCTTGGCCCCAGCCTGCACTGGGACCCTCAGTGCTGCCAGGGTAGAGACGCCATCACAAAGATGGGAGCTGGCTTGTCTTGAGGCACTGCTGGGCACCTTGTGGGCTCCACATGGGGCTGACTTCTGCCTGGCACCTTTGACCACTTCCAGGAAGCTGTCCCTTCCGTGGGGACCCAGGGGTCAGCCTCACGCAATGCCCTTATGAAACGTCCCCAACACTGGGCCTTCGATGTGCTATAACGCATCTGTGCTCTGAAGCTATCCTGCAAAATTGAAACATCTTCACTCGAGCTTGGGGCTATGCCTTATTAAACTGCAAGGTCCTTGAAAGGTGCTCTTTTGGTCTTGTTGGCTTCCTTTATTAATCTCATGCCCCACATAAACTATGTACCTGAGAGCCACGAGCTAACCAAATGCACACTGCTCCCTTGTGAAACTCAGGGTCTGCCGCCAGCTGCTGGGAGGGTGACTTAGGATGCAGAGCCGTTGGCAGAGGTGGTGGTGCCTGATGCTTTCATGGTGATAAAGAGTAGACCAAAGGCAGCACTTGCCTTTCTGTTAACCACACCCACCTAAGAACGCTCAGGGTCCCTGCCTGAGCGTGGGAACACTGCCTGTCACACCTCCACCCCGCCCTGGGCTCTCAGCACAGCAAGGCTCTGTGGAAGACCCAGGCTTTCAGTCTGCCAAACTATCAGGCTGAAGACTGGGAAACCGGCTGCATCCCACTCTCATCCTGTGCAGGCCCAGCTGTGAATGACGGCACGTCACCAGGCAGGATGGAGACGGGAGCAGCATGGGGAGTGGGCCTGGCGTAGGCCTTCACAGTCCCAGGTGCTGCACCTCTGAGCTGTTGTGGACAGTGAGTGGAGTCCGGATGAGCTCCAGGAGCCTCTGATGACTCTTTCACAGGGCAAACAGCAAGTGCCAGGCCATAGGAGGGGCTTAGAATACCCCAGTATTCCCTCTCAGATCTTTTAGTTCCCTTTGTTTGGAGGAATTGAAAATCAATGATGGGTGGGGTGAGGGGCAATTTACGACCAAGTTTGGACAGCTCTACTCTAATTCCAGTGCAGGGTGAGTCTTTCTAGCTCCAACTGGAGACTGAAACTGATCTTTGAGGTAATCCCCAGCTGCAGGGAGTGCCGGAGGACACACCTGTTGAGTCTGGGTCACATGTGCTAAATCCTAAAGGATGGCCGGTTCCTTCCAGACACCCCAGTTGCCCTGGAGCCTGGGAGATCATCCCAGGGGTACTTTGGTTTGGAACAGAAAAACCATGGCTGTCTCCCTCCCTAACTGGCAAAAACCAATGGGTGTGCTGACATATCTTGAAAATGGGGACTGTGCTCTTGCAACTGATGAAGAGACAGGCCAGCTGGCGACTGTAGCCAGTAGGTGTTAACGAGGAAGCACTGCCCAGGACGCAGGCTGAACGCTGCGGCTCTGCATCTCCACATCGACCGAGGGAAGGCCGTCTCCGGGAGGCAGAGCAGTGCATCCTCCTCCAGCTTGTTTTCTGTGCGGGGCACGGTGTGACCTTTGGATGTTTCCCAAAGTCAAAATAACTATGAAATGGAAATGTTTTGAGTCCATTCAGGGCATCATGGGAACTATGACAGAGCAATTAAAGCTGCTCAGGAAAGAGGACTCTGGAGCCGCTTCCCACAGCGGCAAGAAGGACGGGCTGTGTGTCCAAAGTGGGGGAAGGGCACTGAGGGGACTCAGGGCAGTGCAGACTGCACTGCACCACCTTGATTTTATTTTATTTATTGTTTTGTACTAACTTTAAAAATGTGAACACATACTATATTTCTCAGTTGCACCTTGTTTTTAGAAACCTAGCAGAATCATTCCTTGTAAGAGGTGGATCCTAGGATCCTATAGGAAGTGGCTTAGAGGATCATGAGGATTCTCTTCTTTCTTTCTCTCTTTCTCTTTCTCTCTCTTTCTCTCTTTCTCTCTTTCTTTCTTTCTTTCTTTCTTTCTTTCTTTCTTTCTTTCTTTCTTTCTTTCTTTCTTGTACTAGGGATCGAACTCAGGACCTTGACCTTGCCAGGCAGGTGCTTATGCCACTACGCTATTTCCCGGGCCCTCATGAGGATTCTTTTGGTTATAATGAATTGAAATTTACATCTTATGCATTAGAGCAAAAGGCAGAATTTATGAGAAGGAGATGGCGTTGTCATATGTTATGAAGTAGAGACGGGCTTAGAGCAGAAGCACCACAGCGGCTGTCCACACGTCTCCCGCCGCCGTCTCTGCTCTCTGTGCCCTGACTTGCCTGGCATCTAAAATAGTCTTAAAACTAAGAAAATCACTTTTCCTTTGTAAAAGGAAACTTCCAGAGCACTGGGCTCACAGGGCCTGGGATTCCTGCCCCATGGCTCCGGCCACCAGAGAGCAACGGAGTCCTTCTTGTGTCTGCTTCAAAAATTCACAGAGAAAAACCTGATGGCCAATCCCTCCCTAAATGCATGAGATCAAACACAAAGGCCTCCTTGAAATGTGAGGGTCCCCATCCCAAAACAAGCAGGCAGGGCCAGTGGAAGCATGGGCCAGCCAAACCTAAAATATTGAATGATCTGGGCCTTATGAGAAATTGCTCGCCTTGTGCTGAAAGATGAGACTCTGAGGGGGAGCCTCACAGCGGCCTCCTAGAGGGGGCCAGGCGTCCCAGGAGAGGCCCACCCCCCTGCTAGAGGATCACACTGGGGAAGCACTGCGGCACTGCATACTGAAGAGGGGCTCAGTTTGTGGAGGTGGAGCTAGTGGCTTCGTGCACATCTTGGGGCCTTCAGGGGAGGTGAGTGGGAGAAGGCGCTGGGTGCAGACAGGCCTGCTGTGAAGCTCTGGAGACAATCTGCGGTTTCAGGGGGGCAACAAGAACAGAGTGTGCAGAGTGAAATGAACTGCTATCAGTTCGGTGGCTCTTCTGAGGAAGGTGGGGAAATAATATGCTTTCCCCAGTGGCAGCACGCCTGCACCCCATCACCGTGGAGCACCATCAGGCCTAACTTCTGCTGTCATGGGCTGGATCACCCTGGGGGACTCCCTAGGAGGGACAGCCAGGACCTGCAACAGAGGCTCTTCCCTGCCCTGGGCAGAGCTCTGCTAGGGAGGCACCCTCAGAGCCACATCCTGCCCCCATGGAAAGCTTGCCTCATGTCTGTCAGAAGGCACCCACAGTTCTGCATGGCTATCAGGTGTGTTAGTGGGAAGTGGGGAGACTGGTCAGATTGCCCCAAAACATGGCAGGCATTCACCCAAGGCTCCCAAGGAAGGCAACATTCCTGCCCGCCTCCAGGCTGGGCCCCAAGTCCATGGACTCGTGGCAGTGGGGACCAGAGGAGGACGGTGACCGATGCCTCCTCTTGTCCTTTTTCCCTTTGCCACCCACACACAGTTGATGAAGGACAGGCGCGAGCGCAGCTGATCCTGGCCTCAGCCCAAGATCAATGAGTTAAAGTTCAACAGAGCCGTCCACTCGGTCTCAGGGAGGAAGCTGTTTAGCAGCTTGGCTAGGTTCCCGGACCTCCCCTTGGCTTTTCCAAGTCCCTTTTGTCTCCTCCTGTAGCTGAGGTTAGAAGCTCATGTGCCAGCTGTCTGGCCATTGGGTACCTGAGAACAGCCACCCAGCCTCAGGAGATTATTCTGCCTCTGAATGACCTTCAGGGACAAGTGCAGCTCATGGGGCCCAGCCCTTCTCTGCTTGGGAGACCACAGTGGAGCTCAGTGTGTGGGGTCGGAGCTCCAGGGAGCTCCTGAGCTTGCCTTATGGACACGAACTCCTCCTGCGGACCTGACGCAGAGGGGCACACAGTGATGTCGGAATCTGGCTTTCTCGGTGTGATCTCACCCCCTCACCTCCCTCCCCAGTAAAGCCACCTAGGTGCTCTCCAAGGACAGTGTGTGGCTGCAGCCAGGACCAGAGCCGCCTTTCTAGGTGGGAGGACAGACAGTCCAGCTCTGTCTCTGGGATGGTGTAGTTTCCCTGCCACTAGATACTGGGGATTGAACTCAGGACCTTGCATTTGCTAGGCAAGCGCTTATTCTACTGAGCTGTCTCCCCAGCCTCCCTACCACTAGATTTTGTCCTCAGAAGTGAGGCAGGGTAAATGACATCATCGGGGTGTGATCAGTGTACATCCCAGGCCCATTCTCCAGGGCCCCCAGGCAGTCTCTGAGCCACTCTTCGGGGGCCCTGGGGCCACCGGGCCTGTCCGCTCCTTACAGCCGCACTGTCCTCTGTCACTCACCATGCTTTGAGCCTTACACCAGCACAGAGAAACAGAACAAAGCGAATCAAAAGCAGTGGCTAAACATTGCCAGGAAGCAAATCTGGACACGCACTGCTGCACACAGCACCGCCCTCAGGCGCTCCCGGGAGGCCTAGGACCACACCCACCTGTGAGAGAACAGCCTGGCTCCCCGCAGGCCACAGAGACCCCGGAGGTGAGGCAAGGCCAGCAGCTCCGAAAAGAGGCCGAGGTGGCACTGTCTTCCGAGCCCCAGCTCTGGCTGCTCACTGTGAGTCTGGGGTCTTGGTATGCACAGACCCTTTGGCTGCATCTCCCTCCATGACAGAGCACGCCAGTCACAAAGGTTTCCTTCCTTCATTCAAGAAGCCCAGAGCGCAGCAAGCCTGGGGCTGAGAATGGCTTCAGGATGATGGCGTGGGGATCAGCTTTCTTTAATATCTCATTGCAGGCTGAGCCCCGAGTCTCAATCAGTCCTTCAGACAGACAGGACTCTTGTTACTTCCTGGTAAGTCCAAGCGAGGCCAGTGCTTCCGGAAGGAGGCCGCCCCACGTGAAATGACACAAAGAAACACGAGCTTCCCTCGCCTTCAGGATGCCTGAAGGGAAGGGGGCGTCATCCACGTGAGGACAGGCAATACAAGTGTGGCAAGTATTCTACCTTTCTGCGGATGCCTGAGGGTTATGGCCAGGGTGTTCCAAGCCAGTGTTTGCACACCTGTGAGGTTGCAGCCCATGTGCAAGCCGGGGAGAGGAGAGGCCCCGCAGTCACAGAAGTGAGGGAGAGAGCATTGTTTCCCAGACCTATGCAGACAGGCTGTGCTTTCTTCCTGAGCCAAACTCCACCCCCGTTTTCTGCAGAAAAGACAGAGACTTTATCCAGCAGGAAGAGCAGGTGGCCCTGCTGCTCTGAGAGGATCACTGATTCGCACAAGCAGGAACATGCTGCTCGGAACAGACACCGCCCAGCTCTTCCTAAGTCCCCAGGGCTGAAACACCTGGGGGTGCCCCATGATAGCAAGTCCCAGGCTCCACCCCAAGCTTCTGACCCTGGCAGTCTGCGCTGGGACCTGGGCCTGCGAAGGTGGAGCTACTTTGTGTTTATCGGAAGCAGGGAGGGCGGGAGCCAGGCACCCCGGTGAGACCCAAGCACCCCGTAAGACCCAGGCAGTCTGCCCTGGATCCTCTGCAGGCGCTTTCGAGTGCAGAGAGGGAACCTCGAGAGCATCGAATTCAGCTCTCTGATCCAAGAGAAGTGACACTGACGCTGACAGAGAGGGCCCAGTATGATCAGGAGGATGAGACCCTGGTGGAGCCGCCTGTCCTGGGTGAGAATCTGTGGTCCAGGCTGGTTCTTTGTAACTGAGAAGCAAGGGCCATGTTTCTGTAAAGGCTTTGAAGCAAATAACCTTAAAAGGAACAGAAAAGGGACTTAGGGGTCATCAATACAGAAAGGGCCTTTGTTCAGAAAAGATGGCTTTGAAAAGCAAATGTTAGTGAAAGATGCTATATATTAGAGGAAGTTCCCGGGCGAGTCCACCCAGAGGCACAAGGAGCCCTCTGTTTGGCCATCTGCGGTCTGTGCCTGAATGCCCACACGATAGGCAGGGGCTCTGATGTCTAATGGCTTTTGGACTCAAGTAAAAGGGAACAAAGCAATTCCTAAACAAAAGGGCTGCAGTCTAAAAGCAGTTCCTGAGGAGAAAGGATTCTGGCTCTGCGCATTACCCCCAAGTGGAATTTAATTAGGCCAAGACATGCCAATGCACCTTACAGACACTCCAAAGCCAACTGTCTTCTGCGTCCTGGATCAAGGAGAAAACCTGGGGGGCTTGAGGTGGTACTAAGTGGATTGTCAGAGACATTAGGAAAATAGTGATGATGCCCTTGGAATTAGCTGAAGGAACACGCAGAGCCAAGCTGGAAGCTTTCTGGGTGCCTGTGGCTGCTCTTCATCCCGTTCCCACTGAACCACGTGACCCAGGGCAGAAGGGCTTTGCTGAGCCTGCTGGGGAGACTTGCCCACTGGCTTTGGGGTAGGCTGAAAGAAATTCCAGGCCGGCTATAACCCTAAAGGTAGCCAGAGGGGAGTATATTGTCATCATTTCTCAAATTCTGAGCCTCTAATTCCATTCCACCAAGACAGCCCTTGAGAAGCATTAGCATCAGGGAAACAGGAGGAAAGAGGGCCTCCCCGGCCTTTGCACACAGAGGGGGTGACTTGAAGACTGCACAATAGCCTTCCTGTCCACTACTTCCGGTCACCATGTAGAAATGTTTGCAGTGTGCTTACCCAAGGATTTCTAGCTATGTAGCCCACCTGGTGGAGGTAACAACCCTGAGGCCAAGAAGTTTGCTCACAGGCAGCGACAGAGGTAGGAGAGAGACCCTAGTGTCTCAACATATAACCCAGTGTTCCTTCGACACCAGTAGGCAGCCTGGCCAACCCACTTTATTGACTCTGATTCCCGAATCGTTCGGCCTTTCCTTGTGATCCATAACATCTCATCTTCTCAGGCAAGATCTTGGGCAAGTCTCATAGCAGCCATGCTTTAATCTCCCAGGCCGATGGCCTTGTGTAGCCCATCGGTAGATCATCAGCACCCAAGACCTGTAAGACATGCCAGAAGTAAGGGTGCACCCTCCTAGGGTAGGGCAGGTGACACAGCAAAGACACTGGGGACACTTGCAGGACAGGCTTTTCCCATGAAGCTGCATATCACTGACCCACAGCGGGGGGGCATTCGCCACTGGTCTTGAAATGAGGGCCATTGAGAGAGCATCACATGCCAAACAATGTCAACAGCAGGGCCTGAGCCCCCAGCCCCAGGGGCTGAGTTCTGCCCACAACTTGGAAGAGGACAACTCTCAAGCTTGGAAGGTTGGTTGGCAGGGGACTGCAGGCTTGGAGGACCAGCAAGGCTGTGCCCAGATACTGAGAGGACATGTGGACAGCCCACTCGGGTTCTGTGAGGTCACTGTGAGCTCTGTTAGGGAGCACTGAGTGACCCACTGCAGCTGAAGCTGCTGCAGGCCCCTGTTTGTATTTCCGTCACCCAGTTGCTGTGTGACTTCATCTATGTGTTTCTGTTTGGCAGCAACTCACTGTATGGACCTTGTCAAGTCCCTAACACTGAGCTCAAGGCCAGCCGCACATGGCCACTCCTGGGTGAAGCTTCCCTAGCACACGGCCCCTCCACGAGGTGCGTGGCAGCCTTCCCATGCTAGGAACACCATGAGCACGCAGGTGCTACACAAAGCCATGAACAAAAGCACAACTCCCTGGACTTAGAAGGGCCTTTGGCTCCAGACAAGGGATAGGACGAGAAGCCAGAGCTGTGTTTTCTCTGAGTGTGTGCTTCGGGGACCCACATTTGCTGTTGGCCTTTGCATGCCCACAAAGACCGTGCATGAGCATGGGCAACAGTCTCTGGGTTACACAGCCGTCGTGGCTAGTGAGTGAATTCACAAATACAGATACAGCAAATGGTGGCTATGGGCCCTGTGTTGGCTCAAGCTGCTAAGCAAATGATTGCATCTTCTGGATTTCATTCTTTTACCTCTGCATCTCCCCCTCCTATCACACACACAGGTCTTTCTGAGAAATAAAATTGCTTCTGGGGGACACGGTCTTTACACCCTTGCCTTCCTTCTTCCCCTGCTCATGGGGGGAGTGTTAAACAAATGCTGCTCTTCCGACTAACCTTTCAGTGATTGGAGCGCTGCTGGGGTCTCCTCACAGGGTTTCTCGGCACTGAACAGGTTCAAGGTGGTGGGAGGTCCAACCGGTCCTCACAAAGAGCTGTCTTCATGGCAGGCACACGGTGCCCTCAGCCTGGGTGAAACACTCACTCAGTTTGCCCCATTCTTATTCTTTAACCACATCAAGCCTGCTGCTGACCCTGAGCCACAGTTCTCTTGTGCAGCCCCCCTCTTCCTGTCCTAAACAAAGGGTTCCAGGACCTTGCCTGGAGCATCCATTCTACAGCCTGGTTCAGTGGGGGAGAGGCAGGAAGGCACCTCACTCCCTGGCCCTCCCAGGCCTCTGCTGCTGCCTTGTGGCCACTGCCTGGCTGTGTGGGTCCTAACCTGGGCTCTCCAGCCCCCAGGATCCTTCCCTTTGTTACTATATGTTTGCTGCAGCGTGGCTTTATACCTTGATGCGTCTCGGGAACACATATTTGCCCCCTGGACATGATTCTGGGTGTCCAGCAGGCTAGGTGTGCCCCCACCTTGGTCGGCAGCGCTGCAGCTGGGGACCCAGGGTCCCACCCTGAGCCTGTGCTCAGCTATCTCTCCAGTAACTCCATGGGTTGGATTGACCAACGTGCATCAGTTACGTCACAGGGTTCCTACACAGGACCAGTGGGTAGCTTTCTAGCTCTTTTCATTTTCAGAGCCACCGCTCCAAATTCAGCACCCAACTTGCCTTATGGGTGTCACCCTTCACCCCCAAGTGCAGGAGCTCCCACTTCTCCATCAAGTTCACAAAGGCCGCCTTCCGGCAAGGGAAAGAAAACCCACTCAGCTGTATATACTCACAATATAATGCCAGAGAGCTTGGAGCGGGGCGAGCGGGGCACAAAGGTCCCCATCCCGGTCTGCACCACTGCTCCCTGGATATAGAGAAATAGAACAGGGCTACCCTGAGCACAGAGGAGGGGCTGTCTGACCATCCACACACTAAGAGCAGGCCTCCCCACCCTGGGGGCTGAATGCGGTCGTTGTTTCCCTGAGTTGCTCGGTTAATGATGATCATCTGCTTCAATGCAGCAAAATAGGCAGGGAATTAATGGTCTATTTCACAGCAAACACTCACTGTGTCTCAGCCTTGGCTTACAGACCAGCTCAGAAAGAAAATTACAGGCCCGTGCTACGCTCGCTGAGTGTAGGAAAATCCAACAAAGCCGTCATTTTCCTTCTTTCAAGTCTCTGCACAAAATACATCGTTTTCCACTTTGGCTTGTTCCCCAGGGCTGCGTGTTGGTGGTGACTGATTTTTCCCTTTTGTTATTACCAGTCGACACTGTATTTTCAGTCACTGAACATTAGAGACATTTCAATCCAGCTTACAGGAAGCTGTAAAAAGCTAAATTTGGAGGAGGAGGGACAATTCATGAAAAGCTCCCTAAAGCATCTTAGCACTCCAAAATGATGATGACTGTAATCATTTTTCACATAATCCTGCTTAAGAGTTGATTGTGTCGGGATGTTGGGATCCCTCTTTCAGGCTGTATAACTACAATGAATCTGGAAACAATAAGGACAATTTTTTTTTTTTTTTTGCTCCCCATGCCTTCAGGGCAGGTTCGGCTGGCTTGAGTTGGGGGGATCGAACCACAGCAACCTGAGCCTGACTGCTTTGTTGGAGCAGCCACTTAAAGAACTGGGCTAAGGGGCAGGCCCCCTGGAAACAATAAGGAATTAAAAAACACAGGCAGAAAGAAATTCATGATTAAAAAAATATATAACCATGAGATTCTTCAAGGAAGAAGAGAATGGATGAATCTATCCTCCTATGCTCACTTTCAATTTGATCATGAGCTCATTTGCATGATTTAATCCACGTCACCGGCTTGCAGCGTTCCTCCTGGCTGCCCCTCCCACCCTCCCCTGCCCTCCATGGCGGAAGGCGCTGGGCATTACTCTTGTCTGACTGCTTTGCCCCAGGCTTCTCCTCAACAGCCACAATCCAAACTAATATTACAGATAGTCAAACAATGTCATTTTAAAAGTTATCTGAGCCACTTAGAGAAACAAAAAGCCATAAAGTACATTCTCCAAAATATTTCCTTAATATTCTTACTCCAAAATGTATTTGAGATACTTCTATTATTTCAGATATCATGAAACAAGACCTTTATTAAAATAAAGGAGAGAAACAATGGCAATAATGGCAAACAAGGATAGGAGAAGATGGGGTCTGTGTACCTGTATTACTCAACTGGTGCCACAAGGGGTGATGGCACTGGGACCCTGGCAATGCCAAGGTCCAGTGGCATGTGAGCATTAGCCGCCTTTGTCACTCACAGGCTGGTCAGTGAGTCAGCCAGAGGTGGCCCTTACTTGAGGCTCTAGTGCCTCTGCTCTGGGCCTCTCCCCTGCTTCTTGGACACTCTCATGCTTCCTAGGGCCCAGCCTCAGAACTGCTGACTGCCACTTCCGCCTTCCAAGTCTTACACAAGTTCCTCTCATGGGCAAATTCTAAACCCTACCATGCGAGTTCCTAGTCTTAGGTGCAGTAGCAATGGCGGTGATGATGGGCCTGGGGATAGGGCTGGGGACGATCATGGTTGTTGTGGCTTTGTGGTAATGATTACGAGGTGGTGATGATGATGCTGGCAGCGTGGAGGTAAGATAGGGAGCACTGTGGTGGGACAGTGATGAGGCAGAAGGCTGGGACCCTGAAAGAGCCCCTGAGCACGCATGACACTGTTCATCTTTGCATGGCATGCTGCAGCACACCCATCACGAGACACATCGAACCACAAAAGCAGAATATTTGTGTGAAATCAGAAAGAAGCCTAAATAATTCAAATAATCCATCTAATTCACTTGTTCTTAGTCAAGTGAAAGTCATTAGTTTTTTTGGGGGTCACCCAGGAAGGCAATGCATCGTTAGCGTCCCCCTGGCACTGTCGCAGCTAGCACCTCCGCTGTGGGGGTTATGGTCACAGGTGCCCGGGCTGCTTCCTGCAGCCCAAAGGCCTCCTTGCTGAGAACACTGGCTCTTCGCTGGGTCTCCAGAACTCTGATACACGACTAAGGGGTACAAAAGGCTTGGCGTTGCTGTCCTCACGCTGCCTCGGCTTTCCGTGCTGTCGTCCACTCGGGTCGGATTCTACTCAGATCAACATGAAGAAGCACCATTCATTCAAAAATGCTTTGCTCAAGACTAGGAAGTCAGGTTGGCTTGTCCAACTGCCCACTGGGCCTGCAGTGTCCTTCTTCTGTCCCACCCTGTAATTTATGGGCAGCCTAAGCCAGGACATTTATGCACGATGACGCCAGCTATGTGACAACTCAGTAGTCCCTGAGTGAAGCTGATCACTGTCACCCACCAAATCACAGCTGGGATATTTTGCACAGGATAATGATGTCATACACACAAAAATTCAACAGCCCTAGGATGAGCTGGAAGTGGCAACCTGGTGTCCACGTCCATCACAAGAAGATGCATGTTGTGGGGCACGTGGCCAGTGAAAACCACCCGCCTGAAGCACACCCCAGCAAGTCAACAGCAGTCAGCCTGCCGCTGCCTTTCGCTCCGTGAGCAACACCTCATCTCTTCCGACCCTTGTTTTGCATTTTGTGCATTATTTCCTTGTCCTAACTAATTGCTGGGTCCCTTCAGCTAAAGCCCAACTTAGCTGAAACCTGCTCGTGCCCTTAAAGCATTTCCTTGGTGGAAAGCCATGCACTTGGAATATGAGGTCCAGTTTCTTCTATTGCCTCTCTGTCTGCAGGTCCTACTCTCTGGTGGCCATGGTGCTGCTGGCGATGGTACTGGTGGTGGTGATGACGGTGGGCAGGTGGTGCCGATGGTGGTGATGATGGTGGTAGCGGTTGATAGAGCAATTGATACAGCAGTGGTGATGATGACAAAATAAATGGTGACACTGGTAAGGGGACAGTAATGGTGGCACCAATGATGAGGATAGGCATGGTGCTTCAGGTGGTGGTGGTTATGGTTCTCATCATGGTAGTGATAGAGAATAAAAATTCACCTCTTTTCCGAGTGGTCTCTGAAGGAGCAAGGCGAGTAGGTCACTGTCAGCCATGTCCTCAGGGCGGTGGCAGTGCCCGGGGGTCCATCCCCAGGATATTAGAGGTACAACAAAGTTTATGCATTTTGATGATGTATGAAGGTTGTGAACATATTTTTCAAGAACTTATCATAGAAGATAACTGAAGAAAATTGCATGTAATAAGATAGCTGCAATGAATGCACAAGTCCTTCAGCAATTGTTAAAAATACTTCATTGCCTCAGGTATGGCATGGCAATGTAGAAGGAACGATGAAGACAGTGGTCAAGAAAACATGAACAAAGTGAAATAAAGCAGACCCACATGTGTAAATATTGTATAGTCTCCCTAGTATAAGAACGCAAAAGAAGAAATAAAAATAGAAAGGTGTAACACAATTAAAAGGAAAGTGAGAACTTGAGGATTAAACAACGAAGAGAGGGCAAGGAAAAAAGCTAGGAAACATGACAGGGGCAAACCCATACGTTTATATGCACAAGATGGGTAAGGCAATGATCCTGAGAATCTTCAGCAGGTTTTTGAAACTAGCAGTTAATTGGTAGGATTCTCACCCTGACTAACTATATATGCTGATACCTGTGAACTAAGCAACTGCACTGAAGATGGTAATCTGTAATAGTAGGGTCACGCTTGGAGTGCCTGTCATTCTAGTCTTCTAGATACATACTGTTCGTCATGACATCAATTATTGCCATACTGTCTGTCAAGTAAATGTTTGCTTTTTTTTTTTTTTTAAGAGTAATAAACGAAAACAAGAGACAAGAAAAAAAAAGGCACAGGACTGCCCTGCAACAAGGCTGTATATGATTAGATTTCTAAATTGCTATGTAAAAATATGTAACTGGGCTGGAGAGATGGCTCAGTGGTCTAAAGCACCTACTTAGAACAAGCTTGGCAAGGCATCAGGGACCGCGGTTCAATCC
>NW_004524665.1:5497000-5499492 GCF_000260255.1 Octodon degus
CAGAACCAGGGATTGAACTCAAGACCATTGTGCTTGCCAGGGAAGTGCTTATTCCACTGAGCCATCTCCCTAACCCTATGGCAGAAGGATTTTTTTTTTCTCCGAATGCCTTCAGGGCAGGTTTGTCTGGCTTGAGTGGTGGAGACTGACATAGGAGATCCTATACTGTGACACCATGTAACTCAGTTGTGTCCCAAATTTTCTGATCAAGGACATTATGAGGCCAAAGAGGAAAGTGATCAATGATATAGACTGTGCCTAAGGAGGGTCACATGGAGAGAAAACATTCTCTCAAGCTTTCACAGAGAGCAAACTGTCAAGCAATGGCTGTGACTCAGCCACATGGCTGGCACTGACAAAGGATCTACACACTGTGGTACACGGTTTCAGCATAAATCCTGAGGGGATTTCACTGACCTTATCGGATACAAAAGTTACATTTTTTGTTATATAGGTCTTGCTTTATCTTGGTCTTAACTCTCTAGCATAAGAGTATAAAAACAAAGTATAAAAAGTAAAACCACATTAATATGCTGAGCTGTAAAAGCCTCAAGTCAACAACTTCTGACATTGCCAGCCTTATGGAAACCCCACTACTATTATGGGCTACTGGACTATATTGGAATATTTTGCTGAATTCATGAACCTACAATATTTAAATGACAATGGAATGTCCTTCTCTGACAAAACTAACCAAAAAAGGGGATACAAATGAAGGACCATTTTGTATCTATATATTCAAAATAGTTAGGATGGCCATACAGCTGCATTCTTTTAATTCAATGAATAGAGAGATTTGTTCTAATAGTGTTTGTGGACAGGATATCATGTCTGCATCTTGTACAATGAATAACTACTAAGACGACAATATGCAATGTATTAATCATTGAAACTGTGCTAGTGATCAGTTTTGAAACTGTCTCATTGCTATTTGTTTTTCAATAAAATTATTTTTTAAAAATGTAAACAATCTTCTAACTATAACATAGTCTAACTGGCTCTGAAGTAGACTCACACTGGTGAAAAACAAGAATTTTGTGGAAAGTAAAAAGGATTAAGATGTGATAAGTACATGTACCAACTCCACTTGATGAATGCATTCCTTAGGTATCACAAACCAATAAAAAATAAACTAAAAAAAGATAATAGTAAAAAAAAAAGAAAACATGAACAGAAGCAAACGATGAAAACATTTGATGTTGAAAAATTCACAAGTTATGTAGAAAAATAGACTTGACTAATTATAACTGAATAATAAATTGTTTTATTTAAAATATAAAAAAACCAGTCACCAAATCCTGGAATAACCCACGCATTATTTTGATGGGCAATCTGCAGTGTAGATGAACTGAAGTAACATTTGCAGTCTTCCTGGTTAGTTGGAGATAATTTTATTTGTTTTGTAATTTTCAGTTAATTGAGTTATCATTTCTACACGTTCGTTGTGTTTTTGTATTTGGTACAGGGCCTACCAGGTCTGGCCACATAGATCATCTGTGTAGAACCTCCTGGCTCTAAAGAAAACACTGTCTTCTTCATCTCAAGTGTGTAACCCACAGCTCTGTCCTCTCACCAGAACCTGCAGGATAATATTGTAACCGAATCACGGCAATGGACGATTTCAGTTTTTATTTTTAAATTTGTTTTTCCATCTTTTTTGTTCCTTTATTACACTTGTCAGAGATTTTTTTTATTGTGTTTGCAAATGAATTGCCTTGTGTTTCACTTATTAATCCTACCATCTTTCTTACTTATTAATTTCTGGTGCTACCTGTTTTGTATATTAATTCTCTGCATCAAATGGTAATATATAATATTTTTTCTTTCTTGTTTTTCTTTTCTTTTCTTTCTTTCTTTTTTTTTTTTTTTTTTTTTTGTAATGGAAGAATTACAACTCAAACCTTCCAAGCACCTAGGACAGCTTTAGTTAAGTAATGTTTTCATTTATCATGATTTTTTTAAACAATCTGAAATAACATTTGAAGTCTTCCTGGTTAATTGGAGATAATTTTATTTGTTTTGTACTTTTTTGTTAATTGAGTTATCATTTCTACATGTTTGTTTTGTTTTGGTTTTATATTTGGTACAGGGTCTACAGGGTCTCACTACATAAATCATAGTGACCCTGCTGTTTTCAGCCTCCCAAGCGCTGGGATTACAGGTGCGTGCCACCACGCCCAGTCTCAACCTCCGACTCAGGGTGCCCCAGGGACAGGACCAGCACGGCATGCTGGGGATCGAACCCCACCTGCTGGGCTCTGCCTAAGTAGGCGCTTTAGTCTACTGAGCTATCTGGCCAGCCCTCTACATGTGTGTTATAAGTTTCAAAATTTAGGAGGTTGTGTCAGCACATGACAACTTCTGCTTTGGGAGGTAAACGCCAAACGTGTGCAGCTTAGGCAAAGCTTCCGGGGCACTTAGGATAAGTGGCCCCCTCCAGTGAGCTCGACTGTTAGGACATTTTAACTATTATCATTGCAAGAGGCTGAGCC
>NW_004524665.1:5500517-5501386 GCF_000260255.1 Octodon degus
AACAAGTGAAATGAAAATCCCTCTGGAGGTCCCCTTTTGGGAGCTGTGTTTGCACAACCCACTCAATAGCTCCCCGGGGGGCCAACGCAGAGCAGTAAACAGGCCTGAGTGGTCAGGCCCCGGAGCCCCTGCCTTTCCTCATGGGCCATCGGGCTGCAGGGTCCTCCTGCCCCATCAGTGTCACTCACTGCCCTGCACTCCAGATGTGTGGCACCAGGCTGGGCCTGCGGAGCCCTGAGATCTCCCACCCTGCCCTCTGGGCCCTGAGCATCCCTGGGATGTAGGGTCCTCTCTCCCTGCCCTGCTGGCCCAGTGGCCCTCCTCTCTCGGCTTGCTCACTGTAAAAAGTTCATAGAATGCTCCTTTTTGTAAATATTTATCACTGCTGATAGGTTTCATGTTGGCTAGGACCCACCTGCTAAATGAGAATTCCTTAAGCTGTGGGTCTAGGATGACTCTTTAAGATGAATTTCAAAGCCATTCAATGTTTTTATTTTCCAGGTATTTTGCTAGAAAGTGCAAGACAGCCCATTTGTCAACCATGAGAACTCTGTCACCCTTGGTCTGGGAGGAAGCCAAGCCTGAAGAGGGCCACCAAATCTCCTTCTGTGAGCCCAGGGGACAAGAGGACCCATCCAGTATCTTGCCAGCCTCATCATCTTCCTCCCCAGCTCTCTATTTGTCTTCACCGGTGCTGCTCTTGGGGCCAGCCAGGGGCTCTGCAGCACAGGGCCGACGTGGGCCAGAGCTGGGAGTGAGCCGGACCAGCCACAGCTTGTGCTTGTTCACCAGACCTGAACTCGCACACACAAGCTCCTGGCAAGTCTCAAGTCCTGCAGCAGCCACCAAAACTTCCTGCAAGGGACACC
>NW_004524665.1:5501486-5502310 GCF_000260255.1 Octodon degus
TCCCCAGGGACTGCGGCTTGGATCCTGCCTGCTTGATCTTTAAAATATAAATTTATAAAGGCCAATACTGTTTTGCGAGTACGTGAAGGTTAATCACCAGTTTCACACTGCGACACTTACTTTCAAGCTACTTGATTCTCTGTCTATATTTTCTTCATATTGAAATGGCCTTCCTTCCAAGTCGCCTCGGTGCTGGCTGTGCTCTCGTCGCCCAGATGACAGCGCTCTCCTTCTTGTCGATTTCCGCTTCCTATCACAAGACTTCTCTCTGATGTGGACGAACTGCAGCTTTGCGCTCCGGGAACCGAGATGCCCGAGCCGGGCTCTCTGGCTGGGCTTCCTGACGCTGCCTGTCCTCTGCTTGCTGTTACTCTGTGTTCTGTGCCCTGTGGTAGTTTTAAAAATTATGCTAATATATCTATTTAAATGTGAATTTCTTGAATTATCTAGAACAAGAATAAAGCAATTTGGGGCTCTTTTTCACCCAAGATTTAAAATTCCTTACATTTTATCCTTTCCTATGTTCTTGTTTATTTTTATTTCCTAGACTTTAGCTTAATTCTGCATTCTCGGCCCAGACTAATATGCTGTCATGGTTCTGTTTAACAAGTGAAATGAAAATCCCTCTGGAGGTCCCCTTTTGGGAGCTGTGTTTGCACAACCCACTCAATAGCTCCCCGGGGGGCCAACGCAGAGCAGTAAACAGGCCTCGAGTGGTCAGGCCCCGGAGCCCCTGCCTTTCCTCATGGGCCATCGGGCTGCAGGGTCCTCCTGCCCCATCAGTGTCACTCACTGCCCTGCACTCCAGATGTGTGGCACCAGGC
>NW_004524665.1:5503600-5518260 GCF_000260255.1 Octodon degus
GAAGCAGTCGACTCCTCTGTGAGCCTTTAGAGCAGGAAACTTGACTGGAGAGAACATTTGAATTAGTTCATGCAAAAAACAATATTTGTTTGAGGTTAGCTCCTGCATTATGAATTTTTAACCTCACATAAATCAAACTGTAGAAATGGACAAAGGCTGAATTTCCTGTGCCAGGACTGAAATAGCAGCCGCCTGTGTCTCTTAAACAATTCCAATTATGTTTCCATAACCGGATCATGCTGAGACAAATGGCTGCAATCGTTAGACTAAGGTCCTAAAGTGTGATGTAAAAGAAATGAAAACGGTCCATCTTCCCAGGGCTGAAGTTCTGCCACTTTTCCATTTATAAAGACGACACAAAGATCAGGCTGTGCAGAGGCCACCGTGTTCCTGGGGCAGGATTCTGCCTTCTTGCCACATTCTTTTTGGCTACAACTGTCCTCAAGATGTCCCCAGCACTAAACAATTAATAGAAAGCCCGTGGGGACCTAGCCCACAGCAGGGCTTAAGGGGAAACGTCTCTCCAGACACTTTATTCTGAGAGATACGAGATATGATCAAGAGCTGAGGTGAAGGTTTAAATTTTAAAAATATATTACACTAAAAGATCGGTCACCACGAGTCCTCCCAGAATGCACGCCCTTCCTCTGAATGCACTCACCCCACCTCCTCGCCACTTTCTGCAGCTGCTCTGGAGTCCTCTTTCCTGAGCATCTTCAGTTGCACTGTTGTGGCTTCCTTGATGTCCTGAACTAATTGAAAATGTGGGCCTTTCATGGCCATTGTGACTTTAAGCAGAAGCCAGAAGTCACCCAGTGCCAGCCCGGTGAACAAGGGGGATGGGGACACAGTGTGACATTTCTATCAGCCTGACTTCCTGTTGGATGCCACCCAGCAGCATCACTCACCCTATTTTTGATCATAACTCATAAAGTCATGAACAAGGACTTCCAGCACTGCTGCAGAACATGGGCAGAAGGGCGGCATGAGTGTGCTTGGAGTGAGTGGAATGTGTTTGAGGAAGATTAATAGCAATATGACTTTGACTGTAAAAAGATTCTTAAATTTAAACATTCCCTATAAATTTTCATCACACCTTACACAAACACTTCTGAAGAACGAGTAGACAAAGTCTTGTCACTGCAGAATATTATCATATTTTAATTAATTATGCTTTTGTTTATTTGACAAACACATCTTTAGCAACTCCTCTGAGCCTCAAACTTAGAGGAATATAAAAACAACTAAGAGATTTGCTATATTCTAGTAGAAAAGGAAGATGAGAAAGCCCTCGGCTCTCCAGCAAGCAGGAGGAAATGCCAACTTTCAAGGGTCAAAAGCAAATGCCACAGCCTTCTAGAGGCAGGCCACAAAGCACCAAGAAAAGTGGGAGGGGAGTTGGACAGAAGGAGGGACGAAAATGGCTTGAGTGGGAAAGTGAAACGGAGGTGGCCAGGAGGGGCTGTGGTGGGGCCACAGTGGAAGTGGTGATAGGGCATGGGGCAGAAGTAGGTGACAAGAGTCTGGGCAAATAGGTCAGGGACAAGCCTGTGTGCGGCGAAGAACAAGGACAGGGCCCCTCTAGCAGGACTCTAGAGGCTGTTAGAGGCAGCCAGCCTTGCTGTGGTGTCAGCAGGGTGAAGGAATCGCTCATTCACCAGCTTAAGAACTATTTACTGAGATCCTCCAGGAGGTAGAACATGTGGGCAATGACTGACGCTGTCCCCTGAAGCCCATTGTCCCGGGGAGCCGGACACATGAGTATAGGTGAGAGTGGAGAAGGCACAGGGAGGAGCAGGCGTCCGTATGGATCTGAGGAACTGGAATGCTGAGTGTGCTGGTGTGGGGGCCGTGGCAAGTGCCAGGAGCGTTCCAAGTGCAGGAAGACCAGGGGCAAAGACGCCCGGAAAATGAGGGGGTCGTGGTTCCAAGAGCAAAAGGAAAGTCTCCAGGGGTGGTCATCTGCAGGAGCCAGCTGGGGCCCTGCAGGGTTTTGTTCTTATTTCAGTTCTAGGGTTGAATCCAAGGCCTTTATATCAAGCTGCACCCCCAGCCTCTTGAAAAAAATTGTTTAAGATTTGGGAACAGGTCATTACATTGTTAAATTGTCCAAGTTGGGCTTAAATTTGTGATCTTCCTACCTCAGCCTCCCAGAACGTGGGGATTATCAGCTGTACACTGCCACACCCAGGTACATGCAGATTTTGAAATGGAAGAGCCAGCAGTAGGAGTCAGTGTACAAGCATGACGGGCTTGGACATCCAAAGCCTGCGGTGCAGATGGGGCGTCGGAGCAGCACAAGTCAGAGAGCCTCTGAGAGCCAGAGTAGAGCCATACCCAGGCAGCTGGCAGGAGTCCTGGGGTGCTGGGAGAGGAGCAGGTCTGTCACGACATTCAAGGTGGATCTGACAACCCCTGCTGACGGGGTGGGTGTTGGAAAAGCCCTGGACAGGTCTGTGTGCCAGCTTGGTCTACAAGCGTTTGCAGGTTGTGATGTTCCCCAGAGATGGAAAGACTGAATATCACTTTGAGGCTTGGGATTTGGGCAAGGTGGATGCCCCTCGTGGAGAGGCCAAGAACATCATGAGCTTACAGAAGAGACAAATGGCCTGGCAGGAGGGCAAGTAGGAGGCTGCTGAAGTCAGAACCCCCTCCTGGGCTCCTGGGCCTGGGATCTGTCCCCACCAGACATTCCCAGGAGGCCCTAATGGCTCCTTGCCAGTGCCCTGAAGCCCTCTGGGGCACTCAGGGTGGGAAGACAACCTGGTAGCTTGGAGCCCATCTAGGAGACTGGCAAAACACACTTCTGGGAGGACCATGGAAGTGGCCTTGGGTACCTTCCACTCTGGCACTGTGCTCCTCGGTATCCTATCTGCAATGAGCTTTGCTCCACTAGGCCCCTGCACTACAATGGCTCTGCCTTGCAGTCGGCTGACCATGGACTAAGCCCCCAGAAACTGTGAGCCAAACCAGCTCTCTCTGCTTTTCAGCTGTGGTGTTGGGTGCTGTCTCAAGACTGAGTGAGTTGTCTAAAACACCCTACAAAGCATCGTCAGCCTCCACACATGTCTCTGCTTCATCCAGAGCTAAACAGCAGGATCTCTGTTTTATATGTTTTGCAAGCAACCGCTGTGGCCCAAATCAGGGACCCAGGTGACAAATCCGCCCTCTGTCATGCGGCTTGGCGCTGCCTCTTTTCTTTCTGGTCCTTTGGACACCTCACAGCAGGCACTAGGTCCCCTGCTGGACATGATGGCAAATCCTCCATCCCACTGCATTTTCCTCACCCCAGAATCTGCACCAGCCCTTCCCAAGAAGCCCTGGCTCCTCCTTGTGAGAACTGGATTTCGATACCACAATGAGAACTCTGGAGGTGCCATCTGATACTGGCTCAGCCATTGTTTGGGGTCCCTTTCTTAAATCTAGGAAGTTTTAAAATTAAAATAGACCTTATCTTGATTGTTACCACAAACTTCCAGCCCTGATTCAGGATACAAGCTCCAAATTCAAATTCACCAATCTTACTCCCGGACCTTCCTTCTCCCGTACTGGAAACCCTGCATGTTCATGACATCAGTGTTATTATTTTCCACTTCGGCAGTAGTCTCAGAGAGAGGATGCCAGTCTTACCACCCAGATTATGGCTGCTGGAACTGCTTAAGGCCGCTAGCAGGTTATCTTTGCCATATCCCCCTGGAGTGCGCACTCAGGTTGCTGTGATTTGAAATCACTCATAATAGTTCCTTTTCAGGTGATTATGGCATCAAATGCACACACTGTAGAATTTGTTACGTTTTACTCTGCCTCTTTACAGTGTTGGGATTCTGTTCTATAAAATATGCCCCGAGGTTCCAAAGTCCAATGGCGGCGCAGCACACACTCACAGAAGTTCGGCTCTGCGCCCGACTCCCCTGCCCCTTCCACCCTAGCACTTGTCTTCTTTTAGGAGGGTTTTAACATCTTTACATTTGCACTTCCATTACTTTATGCACACACACTTCTGGTGCCTGTCGTGGACAGATGGAAACTCACTCCCTGTCCTCTCCTGGTTTTCATCCCTGTATCATTTCGTTCCTCAGAGCCAATGCCCTTATTTCCTTAGTGTAATCCTCCAGAATGGGGGTCACTGCAGAAGACTCCACTGGTCACCTTGCCATGCTGTAGATCTCAGTGCCCCCCAACGCTTCCTGTGTCCAGGGTGTGGCTTCTGAGAGGTGAGTGGATTCAGGGAGTTCTGGGCTCTTCAGCAGTTTCATCCATTGCGGAGTTTATCGGTGAATGTGCTGTGAGGAGGCGGCCCGGCGGGCACCCACCTCCTGGTGGCTGCCTGGCAGGGTGTGTCTCCTCCCTACTTCCCCCTCCTGGGCCAGCTTCTCGGCCCCTGTGATGCGAGCAGCTGTCCTGCCACAGCCTTCGGCCGGGAGGTCTCTGCCTCAGAGCCACAGTCACCATGGGCGGAGTGCCCTCAACTCAGGATCCAACTTAAGCCTCTCCTCTTCTAAGCTGGAAGGCTGGGTGTGTCTCAGCAGCAGGGCAGCTGCCCAGTGCATGTCTACTTGGGGGATTTCGTGGCATCTAGTTCTCTGTCATTACAGTGGTGCTGCAGTGGAGTCTGTCGCTCATCAGCTATCGATGTAGGTCTTCGTTAGCAATGTACACTTGAGTACCTGCTACCTTTTCGGCCTTAATTGCATGCTAGCGGAATGCAAACATCAGCTGGCTGCTCTTGTGTGATTGCAGAAATCCGTATGTGGAAACTGTCACCCCAAAGTAATGGCATTAGGACGTGGAACATTTGGGGGTGGTCAGAGCCTGAGGCAGAGCCCTCACGGCTGGGAGGAGTGTGCCCTAAGAAGAGGCCCAGGAGGCCTTTGGTCCTCCCATCACAAGAATGCACAGAGATGATGCAGCTGTGATCCCGGAAGTCACGGGCAGCAGGCAGCGAGCGCACAGGTGCGCAGCTCTTAAATTTCCCCCTTCCAGACCTATGAGGAATCTCTTCCTGTTGGTCAGCTGCCCAGAGTGTAGTGTTTTGTTGTGTCAGCAGAGCTAAGAAGCAGGTGGGCCTTCAACTGAGGGAGGGAAGACTGCGACACAGTCTCCTGGGGCATGGGAAGGGTGTGGACGTGCTGGGGGTGGAGAGGAAGGGCAACGGCTGGGGTCTGTGCTGGTCCAGCCTGCACAGAGGAGGCTTCCCAAATACTGAGGTCAGCACTGCAAGGAGGAAGAGGATGCATTCATCAGGGGCAGAGTCTGGCAAGGGACAGAGAGGCAGGAACAGGCACGTAGCGAGAGGTGGCGGAGTCATGGATGGGACTAGACCACTGCCAAGGTGCTGGAATGCTGGGACTTGATGGTGGCAGCAGGCACCATTGGGCAGGAGCCCTGGGCCAAGGACCTGCCTGCAGCTCCAGCCTGGCCAGCTGCCCTGGGCCCTTGGCATCTGGACCCCATCCCACCATCTGTGGGCCTGGCAGCTGCTGAGCACAGGCCAGAGTCAGCGTCAACCCCCACGGGACCTCTGCACAGACCACAAGAGAAGCAGGCGCATGTGGGCCCTGGAAGAAAGCCTTCTACTCGGGGCTGGAGTGCTGCCCACACCTTTTGCTCTTCTAGGTGCCCAAGAACTAAACCCCCTGATCTGCAGCATGGACAAGTAGAGCCCACCTGGGCCTCCTGACCCAGACCCACCCTGAAGGCTACTGAGGTGAGATTGCCCTGGTGCCCACCCCAGCTGCACCACGGGGCACCCACAGACTCGAGAAGACTGCATGGGCTGAGAGAAGGATCTTACTTGGGAGAAAAGCTAAGGAGAGATGGAAACCACAGACCAGACGCCCCACCACTCCTGGCCTCTGATGTGCATTCTTCAGAAGTCTTTCTATATCATTTTTCAGTACCTTAGAAAGTTTTTCTTTTCTTGTTCAAGCCCAAGGAGACCGCAACCCATGAAGTCTCCGAATGCCGGTGGGTGTGTGCGCGGCTCTGCCTTGCTTCTCGCTCCAAGCGTCAGGCTTAGACCACAGATGTACTATCATAAAACTTGTACTTGTGTCCAAGAAAAGTGAACTGCCACAGGGAGCCCGCCTCCCTGGGGGGTGTGTGTTTGCGTTACTCCCTCCATCACTCTGGCCACAGTTAGGCTTCACGTGGGGCACGGGGTCCATCTGCTCAGGGGATCCTGAGGCAGTCACTGCACAGCCAGAGCCAGGTATCCCCACATACAGGGGGCATTAGGGTGGGTGACATCCAGTGCTGACCAGGCCCAACTCCCATGAGGCAGCTCTCAGCACACTGGGGGCCTGTGGGGACACGTGGCATGGAGGGTGTGTCACCCTGCCAGGCTTCACCAAGAATGGAGGTGATGCTGGCCCTGGCAAATCGGCACCATTCCCGTGCTGGCTCCCTCCCTGCTGCCTGCCTGTCCTCCCTGTCAGGAGCTCACAGCACGGCCAGCTCCGGCAGCCAGCCCTCTACATGCTGCTTCTGTGAGATGAGCTCTTGGAGACCCCACACGCAGGTGACAGCAGGCAGTGCTGTCCCTCTGTGTCGGGCACATCTCCCCTAACACAGCATCCTTCAGAGTTTTCCAAGGTGCTGCCGGCCACAGGGTTCCATTCTTTCTTGTGGTCGAATAGCATTCCACTGCGTGTGTCGCATTGGCCTTGTCCTTGCCTACATGGACAGATGCACACTGGCTTCTCCCGCTGGCCTTGTGATCAGTATGAGAGTGCAGGCATGGTTCAGCCTGCTGGCCTCCTTCCACCACACAGAACGCTGAGAAGCGAGCATGTGCCGCCAGCCCTGGTTCTGCTTGGAATCGAGCTGCGCGCTGCATGCACACGTGTGCACACACGCCCATGTGCCCTGGTGCCTGTGACTGCCTGTAATCTCACAGGAAAGGGGGTTTTATGCTGTTTTCCTCCTCGTGCCATTTAGGAATACATTAGGAATATCTGTGCATATTAAATCTTGGGAGACTTAATGTGTAGCGTGTGTACCAGGGCAATAATGAGCCACGACTTGTTTCTCTTTACGGGACATTCAGGTACTTTGTACAATTTTTTCACAGTAAGGAATCTGCAAAGAATGTCTTTTTGTGTCAACACTTGTTATGTGCTCTGCAGAAAACTACTGGATCAGAGGGTACTGGCATTGTAAGTCACAGCTCTGCTTAAGGAATAAAAAGCTGAAGCACAATAGGGATTTCCAAGTAAAGCAGGTACAATCATCTTTGGGGCTGGGGACAGCGCCCCAGAAGCACCACTGGCGGCACTGTCTCTGCTCCAGGTGTCCGTCTAGGGGCACATTTACGTCACGCACATGGCTGAGAGATGTTTTCATCATCTGGACGCAGCCCCGGGAGCGTCGGCCGGTAGCACCTTCTCCTCCTCCCAGACGTTTCTTGAGTCTGGAGTCCATTCTGTGGAGCCCCTGTTAGATGAGGCAGCCCCCAGTAACACCAGACGCCAGCTGGTCCCAGGAGAGGCCATCTCAGTGCACGCTCAGCCGGCCACAGTCTGTCATCTCCTGATTCTTGGGATTCAGCCCGGGATGCATTCAATTGCTAAAACTGTCACAGCACACGCTGCCAGCTCTGAGGTGAAAAACATACATTTCTTCCAGCAATTCAAGGAAGAGCTTTGTCTCCACAAAACAGACACAAAATCCAAAGCCATCTAGCAATTGAACAACATCCAAGTCTCTGGCATTCAGCGCATGACATGGGTGGCCTCACATTGGCCTGCTCATCAACACGTGGAGATCACTGAGTGATCTCTGAGCTTGGGAACCCACCTTATTGTACACACTGGAGACGTAACAAGAATTTTCTTATTCTGTTCAAGAATGTCGCCTAGTACCAGGACACTGCTTTGGCTGGGACAGATGTTAGAATTGCTCAATACACGAAGCAGACTGCTAAAGGATGCGACTGTTTTGCTCAGTAACTATTCACTGAGTGCTGAGTCTATGCAGACCCTGTGCCAGCCCCAGGCGATGCCACTGAGAGTGGCCAGTGCAGTTCCCTTGGGGCATTATGCCGCATACACTGGGCACTCTATCTCCAGCAGGGCCACGGCCCACTGTGCTGTAGGCAGGGAGACCATCGCTGCTGACCTTGCTTAGAGTCCTGCAGAACAGTCTTGTTTTCTCCATCCCATGTGCGACCCTGACCTTTCAAGCCACAGTCCTGTGTCCTGATTTCATTCAATCTGAAATGCCAGGCTGCATCTGTCTTGTTGTCACACATCATAGGACAAATCCTTCCAGGTCTGCCAGGGACACTGTCTGGGGATCTTGCCTGAGGCTCTGGCAAACAAGGCAGTTGTCTCCTGCATGCTGCCTGGGTCACACACACAGCCCCAGCATGGGGCACTGTAATCAGCACCTGTGGGCCGCAGTTTCCCCTGTGCCCACCTGGCTCCTTCTCCCAGTGTCAGCATATCAAGGACTGGGATAGGTGTTACCCACACCTTGTACTCATTGCTTGAATGGATGAACTAATAACCGAATGCACATCTGAGGCTTTCACACGGTAGCCACAGAAAACATGCCCCTGCGCTGTTATTCATGAAACTCGAGCACTTGGCTCTTCCCACCAGGTGGCCCTTGCCTGAGCCCAGTGTGTGAGCTGACCGGGTGCTGAGGTCTGACCTGCGTCCATGGCCTGAGAATGACCAGTCCTTTGCAGGTAACCAGCACAGGTACACACCCCCAGGCCCGCTGGTCCTGGCTATGACAATGGCCCCGAGAACACAGCGCCACAGAGGGCAAGACCACAGATATCTCACTGTCACCAGGCTATGAAAATAGACTGTCATTGGCTGTGACACCCATGATAATGCCTCTGCTTGGAGGCAGAACTGGTGGAACAGCCCCAAGGCCCACTGGGCAGCCTGGGGCAGGGTGAGCCCTGTGTGACACCTGTGTGTTCCCGTGGCCCTACCCCTCCCAACTGTGCCACTGTGACTAGGTCAGGGGTTGTGGACTGAAGGTACAGGACAGTACCACTCAGAAGCGCTTCTGTGCGGCTCTGTCTCCCAGCTTCTCCTTTAATCACTTATTTTCCTCTTCTTTCTTTTATTAGTCCACCTGTGTGGTGTGTAATGATTCATTCTTCGTGGGAGCAGGCCGTGGACAGCTTAGGTTGGGGGTTGCTCAGCTAAGAGAAACTGTGCCGTGTTGAAGCTCACGTGTCTGGTTTATTTCACTTAATGAGATGATCCCAAGCTGCATCCATTTTCTGATAAACGATTCCAACTTGTCCTTTTTTTGTGACACAGAAGTGATCCATGTTTGCAAATGCCACACTTGATCTATTCCTCTGCTGACTGGCACAAAGGCTGCTGCCGAGATCTAGTTATTATGAGCCATGGCATTACACGGGTGGGCACGTAGCATTGTGATAGGATTCGCTAGTGCTTTTGGAAGACACTTACAAGGGGAATAGCTGAGCTGGAAGGAAACGCTAGCCCTAGTTTTCTGAGGCATTGCCGCTGATTTCCACTGTGGTTGTCCTCCTACACACCCACCAGCAGCGGAGTCAAGTGGTAGATTCCCTGGGCCATTGCTTTGATCTGAATATTGCAGTGTACACACCGTGTGCACTCCTCAGTTAGTGACAAAGGGAATGGAAACAAGTCGCTAAGCTAGAAATGTCTGTAGAGATGAAGGTGTCACTAGAAGCTGCGATTCTTATGAATTAGAACCAATGTCTCCTGAGAGGTGTGGCAGCTGTGAGCAGCCAGAGAGAATTATCTGGAGAGAGCTTTCTAATACGCAATTGTTACTGTCAGTGTGTCCAGAGGGGCCAGGAGTTCTGAGAGGTGAATAGGATCCCAAGGCCAGCAGAAACTGCTTCTGGTGGAAGAGCTATCTCCATGTGTTAGCTCGTGTCCCATTGCAAAATGAATCTATAAGATCAGTGGCTTTTTTTTTCTCCTGTAATAACCTGGAAGATTATGTAAGGGGAGGAGAATTCCATCCACAATTGTAACAATGAATGCCGACCTCAGCGAGATGTGATGGTATATGAAATCCTGGATGTAGACTTATCAATTTGCTTGTAGTGAGAAGGCAGATCATGTGTCTTGAAGGGACAATCGCTGTTGTGGTTCCCCATCCCTGTCGGCATTCTCGCAGCACGTGTGGTAATTGCTCTGGCGTCCCATTACCTGTGATGCTGTAGACTCAGGTGTGACAACTCGGGACTTCATCCCCGCCGTGTGCTAGCACTCAGCCAAGCTCCCTTGAGCAGCGGGTGGTCTCTGGGTAGGGTAGCACTAATGCATGAAGTGAAGGTGGCCACACATCTAGTTTCTCACAAAGGGACCTCCAGAAGATCTGAATGAGCAAAAGAATGTATTCAAGACAATCTAGAATTTAGTTCTCACAACATGGTGTTCTTGGGGCTTCAAAAAGGTCTTAGCCAGGCCTGGTGGTAAGCCTGTCTGCCACGTGGCACTCTGGGAGACTGAGGCAGGAAGATCACAAGCTCAATCCCAGCCCAGGCCACTTAGGGAGAAGGTCTCAAAATAAAATATAAAGGTTGGTGTGTAACACAGTGAGAAGGCCCTGAGTTCAGTCCCCAGTACTGGAAAAGGGGACACAGGGTGTAACACTTGGACTGGGGGTCAGTGGCAAAACCCTTGCCTTGCAGCATGCGCCTGGGTTGACCTCCAGCATTTCAGAGAAGGAAAGAGACAGAGCAAGAGCAGGGAAAGAGGGGACAAGGGAGAGGGGAGAGGGGAGAGGAGAGACACGAGGAGAGGAAGGGAGAGAACGCAAGTCCTAGCATACTTGTCAAAGTTCCTGGCCTGGGGTAGGAGTGGTTAAAATGCAGTGTGACCTTCCAATCAAGAATGTGAAAGCCTGAAATTCCCCTGACTTTCTTAGCAGGGCTGCAAGCCAAAGGAGGTCTTCGAAATCATCCCAGATTTCTTTGGCAGGCAGTAGCTACTGCACCTCCAGTGCTGAGTGACTGACAGCAAGATGGGAGGAAGCCCTCCTTGTTTGAAAGCAAACTCACCCGACAACCACAGCCCTTCATACCTTCACGGTGAGGAGGAGCCAGAGAGCAGGAGCAGCTGTAGAGCAGCCGTGCTGCCTCTCCCCTCCCTGCCCCTGAGCAGGCAAGATAGGACAAGGTAGAGGCTATCGCTTAGCAAGGACATTGCTAATTCGGGGGTCTGTGGAAAAAAAGCCCTAAACCAGTCCTGGGAAGACAAAGGGTGTGTGTGTGTGTGTGTGTGTGTGTGTGTGTGTGTGTGTGTGCATGCTCGCATGCATGCTCACACAGAGCGTGCACACATTGTGCACATGAAGAGCTTTGCTGGCCAGAGGGAGGTGAAGGCAAGCAGACAAGAAAGAGCGCACAGGACACAGAGCCGCCATGGGTGGGGACAGTCACGGGTGTTGGGAGCCAGAGCCTGCGCCCGGGACAGCCCACAAGTGAGTGGTGGCAGCAGTGGTGGACCAAGCAAGAGGCTCAGCTTCTGCTGAATGCCAAAGGCTCTGTGTGAACGTCACAGGCAGACTGTGGGGAGCAGAGGAAGATCCAGGAAGCACATCGGAGCCAAGGCCACCCAGAGCCCAGCCTCGCTCTCCCGTGTAGGGGCCCACGCTGGCAACCTTGGAGCCTGATGCATTTACAGCCTAGAACCCATCTGTGGGGTCACAGAAGACTGCAAATACCATGGAGGGAGGCCTCTGAAAGAACTGGGGAGGTCTGAGCCCGAGCAGGAGCCCAGAGGACAGGACAAGGTGGTTTCCTCCAAAACATGCTCCAGAGTGTGCTCATGATTTGTAAGAGTCCAGAGGGCACAAGGGTGGTTAAAAGACAGAAATGGCATGGAAAATAACCTGATCTGAGCTGTAGGGGACTCAGGTCAACAATTTCTGACATTGGGAGTCAAGCAGAAGACCCAATACTATTATCGGCTGCTGGACTCTTTTAAAATATTTTGCTGAGTTAGCACACCTATAATATTCAAATGATGGAACTAAACAAAAAAGGGGATACAGATGAATGTCCATTTTGTATCTGTATTCAGAATGGTTAGGATAGATATATAGTTACATTTTCTTAATGAATAGAGGGATTTGTTCTAATAGTGTTTGTAAATAGGATATCATGTCTGCATCTTGTACAGCAAATAACTACTAGGAAGAGAGTACGCAATGTGTAATGATTGAAACTGTCATACCAGTTTGATTTGAAACTGTCTCATTGCTATTTGTTTCTCAATAAAATTATGGAAAAAAACAAGAGACAGAGAGGTGGGGGAAGCTTACTAGAAGTGAACAAGAAAACTTGTAATTATCTAAAAATTAAATTATAACCTATGAAAAAATTAAAATTCTCATAAAAAGAAGAAAAACAAAAGAAAAGAAAATAACAAGACCCATGGAAGGGGACATTCTCGGCCCCAGAGCTGATTGGGCAGGGAGGCGGCACCACAGGGAATGAGGTGGGAGAAGAGGACATGAGAGCCTGAACCCCAGTGCTGGAGGAAGGGAACGGGACTCAGGAGGAGGCAGGGTGCTCCCATGGGGTCCTCAGAGGGACCCCAAGCATCCCAGCATGAGTACCAACCCCAAAGGACCCCTGGAGGCCAGGCCCTGTGTGCCTGAGGCAGCTCCTCCCACTCTCAGCGTTGGGTGAAGTCTGAGCCAGGAAGACAGGACCCCACCCGGAGTCTGAGAGAGGCTGCAGGAGACCTGGCCTTCCTCCCTAGTACGGCCCCGCGGGTAGTCCACGGGTAGTCAGGCCACATCAGGACCTGCGTGCTGAGTCCCTCTGATGGGGAAGCAGGGTTGTGTGGGCAAAGAGCCCACTGGGCCACTCCGTGGTATTTGTAGTCTTTTGTGAACCCTGCACTGGTTCCAGGTTGTAAATTCTTCAGGCTGCCACGGACAACTTCAGATGGACTGCACCAAGGGGTGAATTGTAACTGGCTTCGGGGGACAGCTTTTCCCACCTCCCACTGCATCAAGAACCAGAATGGTAGGTGATGGACCTGATCTCAGTAAGGGGAGTGGTTTTGGCCACTACGCTTGTAAGATCAGCAAAGCCAGTGTACCCCCCAGGTGACCACCCAGGGACTGCTGCAGTCACTTTGGGACCAGGAGCAGGAAACCTACAGTTGACTTCAGTGAGTGCTTTTTATGGTCATCAGAGTCTTTGGAACAAACTCAATGCAGGAGTTTTGCCAGATGGTACTGGATGTGCTACTGGGCAGGGTGTCACCCACCTATAATCCCAGCACTTGGGAGGCTGAGGCAGGAGAATTGCCACAAGATCAAGGTCAGCCTGGGCTACATAGTGAGTTCAGGGCCAACCTGAGCTATACAGCAAAAACTCTACCTCAAAAAAACCCCACCCAACCAACCAAATAAAAGCAGTTTGACCAAACAGATGCTGGTACCAGGGCTCCAAAAGGATAGTGGGAAGAGAGGATTTCACTGTGTTCAACACAAAGACTTGGGGAATGTTCGACATGCTGTATGTTCTCTGTCAGCTGTATACCTGTGTTGCAGAAATCACCCTGGAGCCTGTCAATGTGCACAATTACCATGTGTACATTAAAAGTGCAAAAAGAGAAATCCTGTAAAGTAGAAGTATTTACATGGGAGTTGTCCTTGGTCTTTCAGTGTTGTAGATGACATTGGCTTTATTTTACCTGTCACCTGCACCTCTGGTGTGCTGCAAAAGCAAGGTTATGTAACTTCTGCGCTCCATAAGGGCCCCAAGCACCATGCTGTGGGCTGGATCTGGTTCTCCAGGGATCCAAGGCGTTGGCACTGCACGGCTAAGTAGGATTTGGAAGTTCTGAAAGCTGCCCGAGTCACGACACTCAGAACCGTGCTCCATACAACTTTCTGGATCCTTGAAGTCCATCAGCAGAGGAAAATGTGGTTTGTACAGCCAAGCACCGCTCAGATAGTATAAAAATAATCTTGACTTGAAAATTTTTTTTTTCATTTATGTATTTGGTACAGGGTCTCACTACGGAGCTCCAACTTATAAAGATCCTCCTGTTTTCAGCCTCCCAGTGCTGAGAATTACAGGCATGTACCACAATGCCTAGATTCAGTTGCCTGCTCAGTGTTTCCCGGGGACAGGTCCGGCATGGCTCTTGGGACAGAGGATCGAACCCTGGTTCCTGCACTTGCCAAAGCAGACACTTAGTCTGCTGAGCTATCTCACTGGCCCCTTGACTTGAAATTTGCTGGCTTGTATGAAGAGAAAGTCTATGGCAAGAGCAGGTCACCAGGCGGGGCTGATCTGAGTCCCTTTTACAGGGAGAGTTAGGAGACGCCACGAGAAAAGACGGGGCTAATGTAATGGGTGAGCCCGCTCCATGCATTGCACTTAAAATGACACCTTCATTTCCACTTTAATGAAGAAGCTAAAACCCTCCCAAGCACAGCAGCTGCGCTGAGAGAAGGCTTGGCTGATGAAGCAAGCAAAGGCTTCCAGAATACTCTATTTCTTGGTTAAAAAATCACTAGGGAGGGGCTGAGGCACTGGTGATGGGAAAGAGCAGGCGCAGCCTGTCAGGAGAGCAGGGCGAGGCCCGCTGTCCCATTTGTCATTTTAAATGAGGCTGCTTTGCTCAGTGCACGCAGACATGAAATGAATGCGAGAAGCACAAACA
>NW_004524665.1:5519140-5545799 GCF_000260255.1 Octodon degus
AGAAGCCCAGCCCCTCTGTGTCCTGGGAGTGTGGGTGTGACAGTTACCAGGAGCTGTGGCCATCCACAGCCCCAGCCAGCTGTCCAGCGTGGCGGCCACCAGCACAGGTGGTGGCCAAGCCTTTGGAGCACATGGGGCGTTGCTGGCTGCCCAGCACACACCAGAAGTGAAAGACCCTAAGCCTCGAGCATGAGAAAATCATTCCCAATGGTTCATATTAATTTCACACTGAGATAGGATATTTTGGATGTATTCAGTTAAGTAAAATATGTCATTCAAGTTCATTTCACCAGTCTCTTTCTGCTCTTTTGACTATGGCTACTAGAGCATTTAAAATTACCCATGTGGCTCATATTCTATTTTGATTGGAAGTGGATGCTCTACAAATTTGGGGCTGTAAGGGCCTTTGGGGCTGCTCCCTCCCTCCACAGGTACCTGTGATGCTCCAGGTCTACGAAAAGTAAAGAAGGACAGACTTAGTTACCATTCTTTCCTGAGCATGCATGTCATTAGGTGCTCAGTGTGTTTGGATGTCAATGTTTTGTTCTTTACATTAGCATCCATGTTCAGCTATCTCCAAGCCATGCATTAAAGGGAATTAATTATAAGCAAGACCACCCTCCATTTCTTCTAGGCCACACAAAGCGACAACTGATGCTCAGAGCTACACATCTTCATCTGGTGTTATGAATTGTGTCTAGTTGTCCTCCAAAGCCTCATGTAGTCATGGGGTGGGCTTCTAGACCTTGTGATTAATTTAAGATCCAATGCTGGGATTATGGGTGTGAGTGCTACCCCCAGGCTGGGGTACATAACCTGGATGCAGCAGAAGGAAGGGAGAGGCCCGCTCTCTGCCGCTGATCCTTTTTGCTCTTGCTGTTTTCAGCTGCCATGAACTGCTGCTCTCTGCCATGTGTCATTCTACCTTGGAGCCAGCTGACTGTAGGCTGAAACTGTCACTGTGAGCTAAATGAACCTTTCCTTACTTAATTTTGGGTGTTGGGTATTTTGTCACAGCAACGAGAGAAAAGTGACAAAGACATCTGGGTTCCAAAGCCATCCATAAATCTGTTAGCTGAGAGGTCTTCATGAACTTCTGTGACCCAGGGTCAGATGTGCATTTTTTTGATTTCTGTGTCACAGAGATGACCCTGGGGATGCAGCACCCTCTGGCCAGGAGCCTCGAGGCCTGTGCCATCGGCCTGAAGGATCTGCGCTGTGTTCTGGCCTGGTGTGACCCATTTTTCTGCAGGAAGCCAATTTAGGGTAGGGAAGGAATGAAAGTGTAGCTGGGAAATTCATTGCCTTTCATGCAGAAAGCATTCGATGGGAGACAAAGGAAGATAAAACAGCCTGGTCTCTGAATATGGAAACACCCAGGCTTTGCTGTCTCCTCCAGCGAGCCTGCCTCCCAGCATCCCTGGGAGGGGCATGGCGGCCCTCTGTCTTCAGGCCGAGAGGAGGATTTAGAGGTATCTATTTTAGTAAAAGCCTGCCTGCCTGCCTGCCCAGAGCTTGTGACCTAAAAGAAGCCCTCAACCTTCCTGCCTGCTGACTTCTGCCTCTGTTATGCAAGAAAGCATTCAAGGACACTTAAGAAAATGTTTTGGAATGCAAGCTCCAGCATGTCCTGCTTAAATCCCTCCTGGGACTCCCCACTCTGATGAAAAGAAAATGCCAAGCTTTGCCGCGGCCTCTAACATCCTCCAGGACCTGACCCTGCAGCCTCAGCTCATCTCCAGCTACCCCCACCCAGCAAATCTCCAGCTACACCAGCCTCGCTGCCCTGCAGGAGGTGGCGCTAGCCCCAGAGAGGTGTCCCAGGGGCGCCTCAGGCAGGACCCCACCTCCCTGCCACCTTCCAGGCACCACACAGATGAGCTTCTCCAATGGCTCCTCTGAGACCAACAGCCCGCCTCCTGCAGGCTCTAGGCCACTGGCTTGCTCATGCTGCTTCAGGTCACAGACTTGTAGCCCAAGTAGCTGCTCACCTGCAGGGCAGCTCCTTGTCTCTCTGCTTCTGATTCAGCCTGAGCCATTTCCAGGCGGTGAGCTTGTGGCGAGTTGTTTTTTCTGACGTTTGTGCTCAGTGGACCCAACTGTGAATGGTGGAGAAGCTAGTGAAACTTACACACATGTGCATGCATGACACAGCGAGTGAAACTTGCACACGCAGGCATACACTCACACATGTGTGCTCACCCACCACACATACATACAGCGGGGGCTAGCAGAAGGTGAAGACTCATTTTCAGGGTCTGCAAGGATTCAGGTTGGTGCAGTCACTTAAAGGTGCTGTCTCCAAAGTCCTAACTGTGTGGAGTCCTAACTCTAAGTACCACAGAATATGCAACCGAGTTGGGAGACAGGGCATTTCACAGGTGACCAGTTACAATGAAGCCACATCAGAGTAGAGCGGGCCGACCCCAGTATGCCTGCTGCCCTTACTAGGAAGAGGAATTCAGGCACAGGCAACACCTGCAGGAGATGTCGGCCAGGAGGAGGGACACCCCGCTAGGGAGCCAAGGCAGCAACTGGGAGACACCAAGGACCGCTGGGGACCACAGGAGTGGTCACCCTCATAGGCCTCAAAAGGGGTCAGCCTGCACTCACACAGGACCTTCAAGCCTATAGAGTGATTAGACCACAACTCTGTCTGTTGTTGAAGCCACTCAATTTGTGGTACTTTTTTTTTTTTTTTTTTTTAAACAACCCTGGGCCTGGAAGATGGCTCAGTGGAATAAGCGCTTCCCTGGCAAGCACACGGGCCTGAGTTCAATCCCCGGTTCTGCCAAAAAAACCCCAAAACCAACCCTATAAATTAAGGCCGTAGATCCAGTGAGATATGGGTAACAGACTTTTCCCATTGCTGAGACAAAATACCCAACACCCGAAGTTGAAGGATGAAAGATTTACTTTACTCACAGTTTGTAGAGGTTTCAGTCCACAAGCGCTTGGTTCCAAGGCAGGATGGCACGGAAGAGGGGCATAGAAGAGGACAAATAGTTTACAGCAAGCAGAAAACAGCAAAAGCAAACAAGCAAGGGATGTCCACAGCTCTTTCCATCCCACGGATCTTATCCAGGGTATGTTAGGCTGGCAGCACTCACACCCCTAACCTTAGGGCTCTTGATCCCACACTGCACCCTGAATCAATCCCAGAGTCACACCCTAGATCCAGCTGCCTCTGAAAAGCCCCATCTATGACTGCATGAGGCTTTGGGGTGCATCTAGGTAGAGCCCATAACATCTTGTCCCTGGTCCCCCAAAGATTCATGCACATCCCTTTATGCAAAAAGCATTTATTCCACCCCTAAGAGTTGCTGTAGTCCCAAAAGTTTCAGGATTACTTTCTTCATTTTGCTGTCTTCTGCCCACCAAGAACGATTCTCTTCTGCAATGCCCCTCTGCCTTGGAGCCAGCTGAGAAAAGTGAGGGCCTCACTGAAGCCAGCAGGCGCATGGCAAGCTTCTTTTTCTTTACCAAGTGCCCACAGTGGATAGCTGGAAAAAAACCACTATTGCCCCAAAGGAGGGAGAACCCTGATGGACCGTATTCCAGAGAAACACAGACACAGCCTCTCTTCCTCAAGAGAAGCTCTTGGGCTGCTTCTTCTGCAGCCTGGCAGCCCCTGCCCCTCCACTTACTGACAAGACCCCAGCGCAGCAGGTGAGAGCGGTGGTAGGAGGACCCACACATGGCTGGTGCTTAGGAAACATCTGTCACCTCCTTCCTCCCCCTGCTGCAGCGGGGGGACCCTCCTGAAGGCAGCCTCGCCCTGCCAGCTTCCAGGAGACCCTTTTCATTTCCTCCAATGTTCACTAACTCAAAAAGCACACACTGAATTCTGTTCTGTGCTAAATGCTCAGTGGAGCCTTAGAAGTACAGAGACACGCACCATGCTCCAGATCCGGGGACCTCGTGCCCCACACAGGCGTGGGCCAAGCAGTGTAGGAGCCCCGGACACGGGGCAGAGTGCAGCCTGGATGGGGCCTGTGTTTCTTCAAGAGCAAGATCCTGCAGAGCAGGCACACCGGGAGCCGGCTGGAGCCCAGGGCACCGTGCTCCTCAAGGTGTCTGCTGATTACGAAGGCGGAGACGGGGGCCCAGAAGCTGAGGTGCGAGTGGCTGCAGAGAGAGAACTGAGACATTTTCCGTGGCCTTGCAGGTCCAAGGAGTCCAAACTCGGAGGCAAGATTTGCACAAGTCAGTGACTGTAGTCTCCATATGGCTGCTGCTGATGTTATAAAATCAGGAATGAGTAGAGCCTTGAATCGCCTGAGAGAGTAATGGATTTCAATGTGACTGAATGCAAATATTCAGTGATGGGGTTTAGAATTGCACATTGTGACTCATCTTTCATTCAGGGCCACCAAGTGAGCAAACTAGAGAGGCTGAGACCCAGATCAAAGACAAGCAGAAGATAGTAGGCACAGGGACCCAGCCACTCAGCTCAAGAGACTCAGCCCGCCTGGAAAAGACACAGGCCTGGGGAGCCAGCAGGGGAAAGACCATCACAGGCCAAGGAAGGCCTGCTGAAATGCGTCGTGTACAGGTACACGTTACCGATGATGAACATGATCACTCCGTGTATCTAAAATGCACCTATACACTTAATCAGAGAAAAAAATTGAAGAAACAACACAGAATTCAGGCTCTCACTACCAAAGTTTGCCCCAGTGAACGGGGAGGCCTCAGGGGTAGGGAGTCCCTAGAAAGCTCACCCCAGTATCATGCTCTGCAAAGTGCAGTCCGTAGGTGCCTGACACCCAGACAGCAGAGCCACTTGCATCCTAAAGCTGGCTGTCGCAATGTGTAGGCACTTGCCCTGAGGGCGCCAGGGCAAGCAGCGCTGTCTGGCTGTAAATCACACAGCATCAAGAGGTGCCGATGATGCATGCTAGAAGGCCATTGGGCAGCTCTCCTCAAAAGAGGAGCAGTGTCTCCATTCTGGCCGAGCCTGACCCTATTGTTGGGTACTAATATGCACAGAGCTGGCTAGGACTTTGCCTTATTCCTGCAACTGGCTTTAAGCAATGTAGGTCAGTTTAGCCGAGGTGCTGGGGTGGTCTTCGGAGAAAGGAGACTCGTTTTCCCAGAACTCCCACCCCTGCTCCCTGTAGTAAGCTGGGACTGGGTGGGAGGATGAGCTGACGCTTCATGCTGTTGCCTGGTTTTCAGCCTCGGGATAGAGGCTAGGATTTCCTGGGATTGAAAGATGACACATCAGAGCAGAAGCGCCGAACCTGAAAGCACCCAACACTCTCAATTTGTAGCTCAGGTTGCTGTCTGCAGATCTTCCTCTGCATATCGTGGAGGTGATGGAGGCCTCCGACCTAGCCCAGCTCAGGCGCTCAGGTGCTTGCAGCCACCTCCCTGGCACTCACCCTCAGGCCACTTTCTTCCTGAGTTAGTAAAACCTGGGTGGAGGCCTCTGTTCCAGATGGCCATTGGCGCGGCTGGGTTTAGGACCCCTTGGTGCCCCTTGATTGCAGTACGCCTTTGTGTTCTTATTCTCACCACGGGTTGCACTGGGTAGGGTTGATCAGAATTAAATGGACGGGATGCCAATAACTTATCCTTGGGCTTACAGATACAAACTTCCTGGGCCCAGAGACAAGGACTGGGAAGGGCTTCAGGTAGTTCATCACTCCAAGGCACACAGAAAGTACAGAAGCAAGGGCCTCAGGGTCACCAGCAGCCTCCTCGGTGGTGCAGCATGCATGATTACCTTTATTACATCTAGACCCTTCAGCACACGTCTTCTCAGTATTCTGTGGGATCCAATGGAAAGCTCATGTAAAGCATTTGTAATGAAAACTGAAATATTGTCATTATCTCTAAAAAAGGAATTGGGGTTTATTTTTTTGAGTAGTAAGATGAATTAGTTTCTTTTTTCATGAGACATTGTTACTTTAAAGAACAAATGATACAAATTTTGGCTAATCAGACATGACTTGGCAGGCACTCCCCAAAAGCGTAAAATGAACCTATCTTTTCTTGAAAAAATACCTAAAGCATATGTTTTCAAGGATGAAATTTCAGTTAAAGGAACATCAGGAGTTTGGGAAGACTGAAGCTGTCGCCACTAGCATGTCACCTTCTATGCTTACCATGTTTCCTGGTGACAGTGAGGATGACCTCATGAATGTGAGTTTTGACGTAATGTAAGAAAGTGTGCCACGCTCATGCACAAGACTCCCCCAGGCCGATGATTAGATTTGCCACACGACCAGTGATGGTGTTATAAAGCCAGGCATGGATAGAACCTCCTCAAGGTGCATGATAGAATAACGGATTTTAATGTTACTGAATAAAAATATCCATTGAGGGCCAGCCAGATAGTTCAGTGGACTACAGCACCTGCTTAAGCAGGCACAGGGACTGGGCTTTGATCCCCGCAGTGCACTCTTGGGGCACACTGAGACATTGATTGAGATTGGGTGTGGTGGCATGGGCCTATAATCCCAGCACTTAGAAGGCTGAAAATAGGAGTATCACTATGAGTCCAATCTGTGTAGTGAGACCGTATAAGGCCTTGTACTAAATACATTAAAAAAAATATCCACTGATATGCTCTAGGACTCAATGTTGTGGCTAATCTTTAAGCAATTAACCACTTGTTGAATTTTCCACATTCACATAAAAGGCATATTACCACGGTGCTTCTTTTCCCAATTGCATATTTGTGGGGAGCTGAGTTTCTTTTTAGACTTCAATAAAAATAACATATTGAAGCAGATTGGATGCAGAAGCTGCTATGAGAATCCAGCTGCTTTATATTAAGCCAGACAAAAATGATTAGAAAAAAAATGTAAATCAGTGTCATGCTTGTCATTACATTTTCTTATTTTTGAAGACAGAGATGCTTTTCATAACATTTTTGTGTAGGCTAACACAGTAGATTTATGATTCTTGTTTTAAATAAATTAATAACTCAAAGTAAAATCTTCCCAATTTTTGATATAGTCAATATCAAATAGATAACCCACACTAAGAGGGTTTCTGGGGAATCTCAATAATTTTTAAGAATGTAAAGGAATCCCAAAATCAAAAAATCTGAGAAACACCAATCCAGAATATTTATCAATATTAAATATATACCAGACCATATGTAAAGTCTTCACAAATTCCATTTTTGAAATTGTCCACACTATGTCCTTTGAGAATGGTACAATTAAATTAAAAATCAGCTTATTAACAATAAGCTAGGAAATTTCCAACATTTGAAATTTATGTCGTTCACCTCTAAATATCTTATGTATCAAAAAGAAATCTCAGGGCTGGTGAGATGGCTCAGTGGTCTAAAGCACCTACTTAGAACAAGCTAAGCTAAGCAAAGCACAGGGACCGCGGTTCAATCCCCAGCACCACATGCCAGCCAGCCCCGCCCCCTGGTGGGCTGAGCTGGCCACACACACACACACAAAATAAATAAAGAAATAAATAAATATTAAAAAAAATGTTTAAAAAAAAAGAAATCTCAGAAATCATTTTGAATTAAATTATAATGAAAATATGGTATGTTCAAATTCATGGAAGCCAAATAAAGTGTGCTTACAAGGAAATGTGTACTTCTAAATTTATTATATAAGAAAAGAAGAAAAGCCAAACCATATAGTATAGTATCTATTTAGAAGAACAAGTACAAAAAACAAAAAGCAAAGTAAATCCAAAGAAAGTAGAAGGAAACGTGTTATAAACAGAAATAATGATTTGAAACAAACATTCAGCGGAGAAGCCCACATAAAGCAAAAGCTGATTCTTTGGGGAAAAAAAAAAACCCTACAGCATCAGTAAATCCTTAAAACATTCATTGAGGAAAATGGACAAGGCATAAGTTATCAATAAGATGTCATATATTAGAAGATGGCATAAAAATTATATACAAATTTTAGAAAATTACAACTTACCAAAATCAGTGCCAATAGCAAATAGTTGTATTTTATGCCTATTAAAGAAGTTGAATCTCCAAATCAAAAATTCCTATAAAAGCCCTCTATATCAAAATTAGAGGAAGTAATGCTGATCCTAAACTTTGCTTTCAGAGGACCCAAATGTCATTGCGGCTCGTTTGATGATGCAGCACAACTTCGGTACAGAAATCTCACAAGGACCTTACAAAAAAGAAAAATTACCAGTTCTCTTCCCTTATGTATGTAGACAAAAAAATCTTTTTAGAAATACCAGCAAGTTGAATTCTATTATATATAAATAGCATAATACATCATGACAGATCAAATTTATTTTAGCAATAAAAGATTAGATTACTATTAAAAAAATCAATGAGTCTACACACACACTATTCTACAGAAAGAAATCAGGTTAAGGTAAAACAGAATAAAATAGCTTGGAAGGTCTCGGTCCCATCCTCATACTTAAGGACTGAGTGCAGTGAAATCACAAACACACACATTGCTGGAGGCCCGAGGTCCGGGGGCTGCTTTGACTACCGGAGACACTGGCACAGAAAACGTCAGCTTAAATGAGCGGAAGTCTCAGCGGAGATGTTAAAACTGCAGGGGGGTGGCTTTGGCCACCACTCCAAACTCCACGAATTCCACCACCAGAAGCCCTGAGAGCCTCTCGCTGTGAAGATCCCGCTGCCTCTCAGGAAAAGGCTACCATTCAGAAATAGATCCAAAGCATCTTTTCCACTAACTGCAGTTGGCCATCAAGGAAAATGTCTTATTGGAGCCCATATTGGGCTTCAGAAGGGCCTGCTTGGCCAGGAGGAGAAATTGACAATTCAAGTTCATAAAGACTGAGACCTAATTGTAGCATCATAGATGGCTTCCGCGCTTCACCCTCATATCAGTGGGGCCCTGTGTAATAACAAGAGATTAAAAACAAAAGAACTGGGGCTGGGGAGATGGCTCAGTGGAATAAGCGCTTCCCTGGCAAGTACAAGGGCCTGAGTTCAATCCCAGGTTCCATCCAAAAAAAAAAGAACTGAAAGTCTTAGACCCTAGTTATGGGGGCCTGAGGAACACCACAGACAACAAGGGAACCAAAACAAAACACTGCAGGAAATTTTAGACTCTAACACCACAGCCACAGCAAACACATCCCACAGCTTAGCCATGTAGAAATGAACCTCCTATCAAAGGCCTCTTTACTTTAGTTTCTTTGACTCAACACATGATGTCAAGCAATCAACAGAAAATTACAAAAAATGCTAACAGTAAAGAATGCAGCAACAAAACCAAGATCTGGAAAGAAAATGCAAGCATCAGAGGCAAAGTTGGATATGCTGGGGATTTTGAGACTATCTGATGAGGAATTTAAAATAACTCAATATTTTAAAGGTTTTAATGGAAAAGTGAGTTGTAACCCACAAGGGCAAATGGTTAATACAAACACAGAGACAGGAAGTCTAAACAAAGAAGACAAAGGAAATACTTGAAATAGAAAACACTGTAATAGAAATAAAGAATGGCAGTGATAGGCCCATCAGGAGAGCAGGCACAGCAAAGGAGAGGACTGGTGAGTCGAAGCGATGTCAATACAAACTTGCAAAACTGAAAGGCTAAAGGAAAGGGTCAGGAGAAAGGTGTAACAGAACATTTAAGAACTGTGAGTCATTTACATATGGTGTAAATTATAGAACATAGAGCTGGGGAGATAGCTTGGTGGTTGAAACACCTGCCTGGAAAGAACAAGGACCCAGGTTCAATCCCCAGTACTACTTGACATGCCTGCCCTGAAACTTGGTGTGGTGGTGCATGCCTGTAATCCCAGAGCTGGGGAGCCTGAGACAGGAGGATCACTATGAGTCTGAGCTGCATAGTGAGATCCTCGATATATCTATATCTATATATCTATATCTATATATTATATATAAAACAATACCCCACTTACAACAACAGCAAAAAGCATTGCACATCAAAGAATAAGGCAAACAAAAGCTCACAAAGTCCTCTACATAAAGAACCACAGATACATTGAAAGCAAGGAAGACACACATAAATGAAAGGACATACTGCATCCACTGACTGTTCCGAGTGAAAGATGTTTGTTCTTTCCAAACTTATCTACAGATTCTGTACAGTTGTGATTGTCTCAGAAAGCTTTGCTCTGTGAAGATGGAAAAATATACTCCATAGTTTTTATAAAATGTAAAGATCCACGAGCAGTAAAAAGTGCAGCCTTAGATTAGCATCTATCAATACTGAACACGAAGCTATGAAAACTAGGAAAGACAGGCAAAACGTGAATAGAACAAGAAAGAGTTCAAAAATAGACTGAAGCCACTTGATTTGTGAGAAAGATTCCATTGCAAAGCAGTGGAGGAAGGACAAGAATTTCACTAATTGTTGTTTATTATATTTTAAAAAGTAAATCTTGGCACCTATCTAACATGTTGAGTGAAGCAATTCCACTTGGATTACAGATATAAATAGGAAAGGTAGAAAAAACTCCAGAAGAGAATCTAAGAAATCTCTCCATATTCTAAGGTAGTAAACCTTTCTTCATTGAAACACTGAAGTAAACACAATAGTGTAATAAGACATTGATCTGCACTGAAATTAAGGACAGGGCGCCGCTGATGGATGGCGAACAGTGATGACTGCCCTCTGGGCAGTGGACCGAGCATCCACTCAGTCCTAGTTTTTAAATCCAGGCTGCTCTTATCCTCTGCCTGGCCCAGCCCAAGGGCCAGAAATGGCACTAAGCCCCCCCTGGTGTGGCCCCCAGAGGCCTCAGAAGTTCCCACTCTTGCTCTGGAGCTCAGAGCTGCTGAGTAAATGCTACCAAGCCCTCCTAAGGAGGACATAGGGCAGAAGATGCAGAGAAGGAGGGGCCCCAGCCTGCAGCGCCCCAGAGGGGCTCTGTGCATGTCAGCTGCGGGACCCATGTCCAGTCTCCGCTCCACTGTCTGCCTTTCCTGGAGAAGCCACACATGCCTCAGCAGGTGTCCCAGCTACAAGGGTGGCCACCCTTGTGATGATGCTCTGGTCAGTCACTCTGCTAGGGACCCACATCTCTCCTCTTTTCCTAATTTGTGGTGCCCAGAGGGACCACAGACATTTCTAAGCAGAGCTAAAAGATTCTGCATGGCATTGTGGGATAAAGTTGTCATAGGCAGCAACAGATAAATGAATAAGACATATAGGACTCTCAGGTAAAGTTGAATTCAAGATGAATGAAGGGGTGGGGGAGACAGGTTGATGGTCTAAGCACCTGCCTGGCAAATGCTAGGACCCGGATCTGATCACCAGTGCCACAGGCCATGCTGGCCCCCGCATGCAGTGCTGGCCACTGAAACCAGGCATGGTGGCGCACACTGGGGAGGCTGAGACAGGAGGATCACTATGAGTCTGAGCTATGTAGTGAGACCCTGTACCAAATACATAAATAAATAAAACATTTTTTAAAAAGATGAACAAAGGATCCTTTTTAATGTAAGTATGTTTCAAACTGGTCATCTCAGATTCCACCATGGCGCCCACCAGTGGCTCCCTGCACGGCCCTGCACCCCATCCGCTAAAACTGTGAGCAGGAGGAGCCCTCGCACACCCAGCTGATCACAGCACTAATCAAACTTCCAGCTCACTGGCAAAGGACCCTGAGGGCCAGGCAAGCTTCACTGAGGTCTCTTTCTTTTATAACTCATCCCTCTGGTGCTGTCACCTGCTGCCTTCAAGTGGCTGGAATGGAAGACAGGTGAGCATTTTGCATGACTCTTTCAGCTGAACAAACAGTGCTGCGGTCCTGGTGGGATGGAGCCAGCTTCCTCCTGACCCTTGCAGCCAGAGGCTTGGCCAGTGCAGGAGGCGCTGGGAGGCTATGCCGCCTTCTCCAGACTCAGCCCTCCACAGCGAGGCATTTTCTCCAGCCTCCTCTGTCACTTTCCCAGGGGCTCTTACTGGTTCGAGCATCCAAGTTTTTTAATTTTTCTTCTCTATGTGGCTTTCATCTCTAAACGTGTTTCTTGAGATTTTTCTTCCACTTAACCTTCCAGGTCACTAATTGGGGTCTAAATGTGGAACCCCACCTCTTTGGAGATAGGTGCTACAATTTTTTAAGTTCAAAAGTAATTTCACAGTTCCAGTCCATCCTGCAATTGAATCCTGAGTAGTCCTTGCCAGTTGCAGGTTCTCGCTTCTGCCTGTGCAGGGCCATTTCTTGGCCTGGGGACCACGTGTCCTCCCCACCCTGCCAGCCAGAGGGACTTAGGGACCCATTTTCTCCCTCGAATTTTGCAGCTGTCTTTCCCCTGGGAGGCCTAGAAGTGCTGTCAAGTCCAAGTTCACCCCAGGGCTCCGCCCCAGGCTTCTTGGCCTCAGATGAACAACCTTCCTGCTCACACCCTCCGGCCTTTCGTGTAGGTGATGCCCCAGCTTGGGCTGAGCCCAGGACATGTGCTCACTTTGGACTCACGAGCCTGTGGGGAGAACGTACCAGCAGCGAGGTTTCCTCGTTGTCTCCCCAGAAATGCCTTGAGCTTTGGATGCTTTCTACTTCTATTTTAAACATTATGCCATTTTCTGTTACATTTTCAGTTTTAAGAGGATAATTTTAGCCCCTCAAAGCTTTACTGAAGATATAATTTGAAAATACAGAAAAATTATTTGACTTCCCATAATCAGAACTTTTAAAGTCCGTGCTCCCCAGGTCATTCCTAGAGAAAGCCTGCAGGTCCCCTGTGTCCAGCGCGTCCAGACAGGGAAGCCCCTGTGTCCAGTCATACAGTGGGGACTACGCCTGTGCAGCTGGGGGCAGCTGAGGACCTCTGCGTGTGGATGTGCTGATGCAGAGCCCACCTGCTGCCATGGAGGGGCAGAGCAGGTTCGTTCTGCCCTGGGCCAGTGAGTACATTCAACCTGCAGGACACACATGGGCTCTCTGTAACAGCTGTGCAGCTGCTACCTTTAGCAGGAAAGAGGTTACATGACAAGTGTAAAGCAACAAGGGGGCTGTGTTCTGATAAAACTTTGTTTACAAACTCAAGCAGCAAACTGAGTTGGACCACCACCACAGTTTGCCAGCCCCAGGGCAGTAAGAACACCTTAAAGGATGCTCCCTGCAGAGGCCTCACATTAATATAATTCACTGCCCTCAAGCGCGCATAGAGCCCAGCGTGCTCCCAGCCAACAGTACTCCGAAAGAGAAAGGGCTCCTGCAGACATGACAACAGGCCGAATCACAGCGCTCTGAGAGCCTCCAAAGCGAGCTTATCCTGGGAGGACCCAGCTTGACTAGGTGAAAGCCCCTAAATGCAGTCTGTTGCTAAGTTGGAGACGTTCTTCTACTGCCTTCAGAGAAGCCAACTGCGACAGTTCTACAGCACCAAAGAGGCAGTGGAAACTGCTCAGGCTGGCCTGGAAGGAGACCCTCACCCCGGAGCCTCTGAGGAGGACACAGCCCGGGTCACAGTGGCTGGCAGCCCTGTGAACCCTGTGCCACCACTCCCGCCAGGCGCCTGACCCAGAACTCTGACGTCCTAAGTACGCTCTGCTCCAAACCACTGAGACATGGTAATTTGTCACACAGCCTGCACAACTAACACACTTGCCGTGCAGTTGGGCTGTTCTCTGTAAGAGAGGGATGGAGATAGCAAGACTTCTGGGGTGAAGGTTCTTGTATCTTTGGCTGTTTCAACCACATAAGCACACCACCTATGGAACACGTTCTTTTCTTTTTTGGGAATTGGGACACGAACACTACACGTGCTCTTTCCTTCCCCCTTCCCCTCCACCTGCCCCTCCTGCCCACCCCCCACCTCACCATCCACTTCCCTGCTAATGCTCCTACCCCCCCCCTTGCTAACGCTCCTACCCCCCTTTGCTATCATCTCCCCCTGACTTTGTTCTATACTTTGTGACTGTCATGTGGGAGGAGCCATGGAATCCTGCCTGCTTTCCCAGCAAGAAAGACCACTTTTCTGTCACACTCCCTCTACATCCCAGTTACTGTTCAGCTTCACAGTTCCTTTCCCTCTGATTCTTTCCCGCACAAACCCTCCCGCACAAACCTTGAATGTCATCCTTGTTATCTCACCCGCACGTGAAGACTTTTGTCTTCCTGAGGGACCAAGTCCTCAGCCTTCCCCGCTGCTGCTCCCCCGGCCCTGACCCCAGGCAGACATGCCCACCCACACTGGGGAGATGGGGAGCCCTGGGGACCCTCCTGGGCTGTGCCACATCCCCGTGACCAGTAGGTGCCCACAAGCCCTCCAGGGCTTACCGGGAAAACCAGATCCAGGAGGCAGCTGTCCTGCGGCTCTGTCCTTCCCACCTGCCATCAGAGATGCTGACAGAACGTGGCTCCCGAGCCCTCGGAGCATCTCTAGGGAAACCTTAGGAAAGGAAGACGTGTGCGGGCAAGCCGAGGCCGGCGTCAGTCTGCTCCCTCATCTCCCGCCTTCCCAGTCTGCAGTCCCCCACGTGGCTGGCTCTCAGTGGCCCAGCAGGCAGGGGAGGAGTTGGACAACTGGGTCAGTCTCCCTCACTGCCCCGTCCTTAGAGTGGCTCAGCTCTTCTAGGCCAGGCGGCCACCCCCTGGGTTGGTCTCATTCTCAGAGCAGACCCATCCCTCCAGAGTCACTTCCTGGGCCACTGTGAGGCAGAAGGACCACTGCCTCATCCTGGGGACAGAGCCCCAGGGCACCCTATTTCTCCAGAACTGAGAATATTAATTTACTTCCTTTCATTCTCCTCCACAGACAGGGGGCCAACAGCCTTCTTCAGCACACAGCGGCTGTCTGCTGCCTGCCCCCAAACGTGGGGGTGGGCTCAGTAGGAGTAGATGGGAGAGACCAGGAAAGGCGGTGGCAGGCTGAGCAAAGCCACAGGAAGGGGAGTCCGAGAGTAAAGCAGGGGCTGGGGCAAGGGGGTCAGCTACTGCCCAGCACTGGCGCACACATGCACACGTGCACACACCATGCACACATGTGTGTATATAGCATGCACACAATGCACACGAACATGTACATTTATACACATACAGCCGGTGTGTGCATACACATACATGTGCACACACACATGCACACAGACAGACATTCACACACAGATCTGGGCACATGCATGCAGGCTTCCCCCTTGCCCTGTGACGTTGTTCAGAGGCCTACTGACTGTCGCATCCTCAGCATGTGCCTTGGAGTCTCACAGGTCTCTGGAAGTGGTCACCCTACTGGGAACACACACAGCCCACTGCCAGGCCCCGGAGCCCTGGTGCCAGCCCCCAGGTCACACATGCTTCTACTCGGGCTTTTTTGACCTGAGAGTCACCCAAGTGTCTGACCTGAAGAAAAGACACACTGCAAGTGCGTGGGTGGGGGTGGGAAGAAGGACGAATTCCAGCCACAGGAACCACAGCTTCCCCAGGGGCCTGGTTACTCCCAGCTGAATCTAAAGGGCCAATAACAAAGAGGAAATGCTCACAGTGCATTGTTAAACTTTTAAAAAGCAGATTAGAAAACAATGGGGCCTCCCACTCTCCCTCCCACGACTCCCACATACCCATTCTGCCAGTTGCCAGTCCTGCTCACCCTGACTGAGGGGAGCCCCCGAGCAACTGCAGGAAAAGGCCACCACTTCCTTCTCCCTTTTCTTCCTCACCCAGGACCCAGTTCATCAGCAGATCCTGCTGGCTTTGCCGTCCTTACCTAACTGGCCCTGTCCTGTTCGCAGTCTGCTCTGGCCACTGCTGGACAGGGACAGCCCCATCTGCAGGGCCCGAGGTTCCCACCAGTGAGCATCACCCTTGCCAGACCTAAGCTGTGCTGCATCCTGGCCCCATCCAACCCCTTCCCCGCTGAGGAAGGAAATCTTGAAAGACCTGGGAGGCGGGAGCTGGCTGCGGCCTGTGAGCCTGCACCACGTTCCTTCCGTCGCAGCCCCTGTGCTCCCTCGTTCTGGGCTGAGCCACCACCTCAGGTCACTGTAGGGAAACAGGAAGTGGCCATTCTTTGATGGGGAGCAGACACTGAATAATGCCAAGACCTCTAAGTCAGTAAGTGGGAGTACGTTTTTGACCATGTGCTGTTGCTATAATAAAATACTTGAGACCAGGTAGTTTATAAAGAAAAGACATTTTTCATAGGCTGCAAGGATTGACGGTCTAACAGCGTGGTGCCAGGCCTGCTTGGCATCTGGCGACAGCCTTTGTGCTGTGTCCTAGCACGGCAGAGGGCCTCATGTGACCACACAGAGAAACATGGGTAGCTGAGCTCTCCCTTGCTCCTATGAAGCCACCGGTCCCATCACGGGAGCCCTAGGCCTATGACTTCACCTAATCCCAAGGGATCAGACCAAAGCCCTAGTCTCCAAATATCGCCAATTCAAAGTTGGGGGCTTAAATCTCCAACACAGGAAATGAAGAGTAAAGTAAAAGTTAAAATCAATGACCAAAAAAACAGGGAAATTAATACATTATAAACTTTTCTGCCCAAGTTCAGCTTATTTTCTTTTCAGTAACCAAGTTTTGTTGCCACTGGTCTGTTTTGCCTCTTTTATATAAATCCTAAAACTTCTTAATGCAAATATGAAATTGCATAAATCCAGCACTTATGTCTCAGCTCCTGGCACTGGGCCTCACATCTTGTAGCCTCTCAAAGAATATTTGCTGACTTGTTTGTCTTCAAATCTGGGCATCCTCTGATTTTCTCAGGGATTCCTTCAAGAACCATTTCAGTGAGAGTCATTTCTGAATTTCCTGCGTAATTTCATGAAGATATTAGTTGTTAACTTGCTTAATGTTCCCTTTAGAAAACTCTGGGTGGTGAGCTTCTCTCTGAACCTGCAGCCCCATCTTCTGCGGAGGTGGTGGTGAATGAGGGGAGTTGTGTAACCCACAGGTTCACCTTTCCTCTCGGGCCTTCAAGTTTGGTGAAAGCCAGGTAGGTCAAGCCTTGGGACACCTTCAAACTGATAGAACTCTTGGTCAGTGTTTACTCAGGAGATAGAAAAGACTGTCTTTTCCTTTCTTTTTTCTTTTCTTAAAGTACCAATTTCAACAATATTTATTTTTGAGGTCATAAATTACATTTTTTACTTCTGTACAGGCCTGGGAACAGTGGAACAGTTTTTACTCCTTTTCCTGTATCCACAGTCAAGCATCAGAGTGTTAGACCACAGCTAAAACCTGTCACGGCAGCAAAGTGCCAACAAAGGTGGCTCCCTGACCCCTGGGTGGGCTGGGTGGGGCTGGTCTTAATGAAGAGGCCACCAGGGATCTTGGCCCTCAGAAGCTCAAGGTCGTCCACCCAGAATAGCCCTGACTTGAGTCGAATCTAAGATGGCTTGCGGGAGCATTTCCAGTTTTTGGAAACTCTTATTCTTGGCAGCTGACTCTTGCTGGCCATTGGATGACCTTATTGCATTGACCCTGAAGTTTCCCATCTTAAGCAGGGACTTCTTCCTGAAAGCATGGGGCTGAAACGAGTTGCAAGACAGCTCGCCTTTGGCTCTGGTTTCCAACCTTGCGTCTCCAGGCTTCCTGAATTGTGAGCTCAGTATCTTCCCCATTGGAGACACCCTTATCTTGGCCAACCACAGGCCTGCTCCCTTTGCTGCTCTCTGAGTTATCATTGGCCTCCCTGTCCTGGTTTGCATGGCTCTGGGGAAGATCAGGGGCCCAGGCAGGGTGTGCTTGTTTACTCTGTCATGTTCCTAGAGCTGAGCTGGTATGTGCTGCTCATTTCCACGAGGCTGAGAAAATCCACCCTGCTTGGTGCTGCAGCAGATGCCAGCAGTCATGATCCCCAGAGACTTCACTTCCAAGAAGCAAATTCCACACTAAGCACTTTCAGATCTGTCCCAGACTAAATGGTGGCAGAAATCTTCACCTACATGACCTATTCTCTGTGTCATTGATGATGGACTCAGTTCTTATTCTTGAATATATGACAGCACTCCCCATGAGAATAACCTCTGTGATTTACCATGCATGCCATTGGAGGGAATGGTCACCAGGGTCAGTGGACAAGAGATGATCCAAGGCATACAGAGAATCATTGGTCACATGGGTGGGCTCCAACTTAGTGTAGTGACAATGCTCTTAATTAGACAGTAGAGGTAACAGACTTCCTGCTTGTCCTGCTTACACTTGAGTTGGTAATGAGGTCCTTGACTGTTCCATTGTCAAATCCTGGCTCTGGAGGGTTTCTTCAAGTGATGGCTTGGCATAAAGGTCTGTCTTAGCAGGGAAGGTAGACACATTAGAATGTTATTTCCACCATCAGAGATCAGCATGACTCTGAACACCACCTTCCTGTCCAAACTGTAAGTTGGCGCACTAATGACTCCAAGCATGGTGAGCTTCTCCCTGGCTCCAGCCACCTGTGAAATGAGCTAGAACAATGACACCACAGTAACCGTCTCCTAAGGCCAACTTCTGAGATCTCCCTCATCCTTTTCAGAAGTGTAGAAAAGGCTTTCTCACGATGGAAGCTGTTGTCCCCAGCACCCCCAGTCGTTGCCTTCATGGTCACTCACACACCATTCCTGTATACAAACCCAAAGGAAGCAAGCAGACTCTTTGCACTGAGATGGTCTGGGTAAGCTCTGACCACTGTGACTCACTGCACCATCCAGGACCATCCAATCAGCTGTTCTATGTTGGTGGAGCCCATAAAGCTTGGGGTAGTCTCATGTCCTAGATCATTGGCTGGACCTCCACAGCCCCTGGGGAAGCCGCATTACATAGGGACATACAAGGGGCAACCAGAAATTGTGGTGGATGTCAGGAAGTATTGCCATTTGCCCTGTCAAATACTCCTCTCATTGCAAACACCTTATCCCATCATCTGTGTGTGTCTTCATGAGGTGGGATCTACTGCTGCAGCCACACGTCACACAACGGGAAAGCAGGCTTGTGGAGACGCTGCAGCATGTTCTCGCCTACGGGACCTGGCCACGGGCAGCTTCTGGTTCCTACCCAAAGCCAAAATGCCCATGACTGAACTGACTGGGAACATCCAGGCACCATGACAGCACAACTGAAGACACGCATGGAAGAGGACTTCCTGAAGCGCTGCAGAAAGTGGCGAGGACAGGGCGGTAAGTGTGCTGGAAGTGGCAGGGAACATCCTGAGGAGGACTAATGCCTGCTGCAGCACTGTTTCACTTAAGCCCACTGCGTTTTTTATCAGACTTCGTACAATGTTGGGTCCAAAAAATGTCCCCAGTGTTCTCTCTGGCCCTTGAGCAGCACAGCAAGTTGGGAGGAGCACACAGCTGATGCAAAGGGTGTTCCAAAAGAGGAGTGCCGCTGTCAGCCCTGAGTTCTGGTAGAGCAAACTTCCACTCCTCTTTATATCTTATGGAAATCATGGAGCATCTGACAGATTCTCGTCACCCCTAACTGAACCAAACTAGCCACACTGAAACTGGAAATGTCTTACATACAGACCCTGGGCAAAACTTGTCCCCAAATACTTTGGCCCCCTCGTCTTTCATGCTGGCAAAATGCTTCCCCATTTTCTGTAGTTCTTGCTCTCTTTTCTACTTTCCTTTAAAAATTTTCTGGGTACATCTTCTGAGAGGGATGTTGTGTTTTAAATTTAGAAAATAACATAGACAACTCATTACCCCTCAACAGTGCTGCCTTGTTTGTAATTTGGTCTCAGGTATTCTGGGCAGGGCTGGTGGGGAGCTGCCATTGCTCATGTGGGAAATGGCACCTGTAGGACCCTGCTTGGAGGCCCGACTGCTCCTGCTGGGCCTGGCTCTCAGCAAAGACAGGTCAAGGCAGGAGCTGCACACAGTTCCTTGCTCCAGGGAGCAGCACGACTCACCTTGGAATAATAGGCACAGGCCAGGACCAGCAAGGGGGGTGGCAACTGCCAGAATGTGGAAAGGGGAGGGGGAGGGTCCTCCTTGGAGTCTGTGGTGGGAGCTCTCCAAAATGGTCAGAGAACCAATCATTGTCATTGTCATGGTTTGTCACAGCAGCCCCAGAAAAAGAGCAGAACAAACTGAGAGGCCTGGAATAGGAGAGAAAGTGGTATCTCGCTGAGCTCGCTGGAGGTCCCTGGAGGAGCTGCAAAGGAGATGAGGTTCACTGGACCACACTCCCCTTTACTGGCCAGAAGTGGCTAACTCTCCTTCATGACATGGCTCCTGCTTCCTGCTCTGCTGCTTTTCCCAGGACAGGGCCTGGTGCTTGCTAAGCCCTCAGCAGCTAACATCTCTGTTGCTAGGGTGATTTTCTTGTTTCTTCGTTGCTCTGCTTTGCCCCCTTTTCTCTCTCTTGCCAGTGAGCACCCTCCCCCTCCCACTCCCTTGTTATTTCTATGTGACCTGCTCTGCACCCTGAAAGAGCTCATGTGAGCATCACCAGCAAGACTGGGGCCTCGAGGTGCCCGGAGCAGGTGTTGGTGGCAGGAGATTTATTATCTAAGGAAGGGTCAGGCTGGGGCCACTGAATGGGCTCAGGGGTCAGGAAGCTCTTGTGTCCGTGGGAGCCAAAGCAATTTCCCAAGGGGCAGGTTCTGTCAGCATCCGAGGTCACGGAGCTAGTTTAATGCCTGGCTTGGCCTATAGCAGGAATAGGCCACTCAGCTGGCTCAATCGAGGGACAAACAGGATGAGCACAGTCCCTGATGTCACACTGCTTGTCGTCTAAGCAAAGAGAAACGTGCAGGCTTTTGTATCTGAGGTGTAACTGGGTAGATCCTGGGATGCCACGCTGCCCTGTCAAAACAAATAAGCAAGCAAGCAGACAGGTGCTGAATAAAATCAGTTAAAAATGTTTAAAAGCCCTGATAGACTGACAAAAAGTTACACATATGGGGGGGGGTGATTGCTTTCCTTCAAGAATCCATGTCTCTCTGGATCCTGTGAAGGTGACCTTCCTTAGAAACAAGGTCTTTGGGACACTGACCAAGTTGAAATGTGGTCCTCTGGGCTGCATGGGCCTGAACCCACGGCCTGGTGTCCTCAGTAGAACTGAGGTGACAGATGGAGAGGGACTCAGGCAGAGCGAAGGGGTCATGGGAAGGGGGACAGAGACGGTGTGATGCGCACAGGCCAAGGACCGGCAAATGAGGTGGCGGCCTCCAGAACCTAGGGGCAGGTGGGGAAGGATCCTTCTGGGAGCCTTCAGAGGGGGCTCTGCTTCCAAACAGTCACAGAATAAATTATTGCCATTGTCAGGGTTTGTCACAGCAGCTCTGGTAAAGGAATGGAACAAACTCAGAGGCAAAGAGCAGCAGGCAGAGTGTGAGCCCACAGAAGTCTCTGGGCACGGAAGCCAGCACTTGCCGGAAGGGTCCTGGGGAGCTGAGTGTAGGTGCCTCCGAGGATGCCAGGAACAGGAGACAAAGCCCAAGACCCTGGCAGAATGAGCTGAATGGGACTCCACCAGCGCATAAAAGTAGAACCCTCCAAAGATGTGGGCTAGCCAGCAACAAAGCTACCCCTCCAAAGGGCACGAATGGGAAGTCATCTCTCTCCCCAGGTGGTGCTGGATGAAGAAAAGGGAGTACACTGGGGCCCAGTGTCACAGCTTGTATCCAGATGTCACCTCCCCGAAGTGCTCATAGGAGAAGTTTGCAGGAGGACGACTGGATAGGGGCGTGTGCTGCTTGACGAGGGGTGTGTGCTGCTGGACGAGTCCACTAATGGGTTTACAGCTACACGTGGTATTGGGAGGGGAGGCCCGGTGGGAAGAGGTGAGTTGCTGTGGGTATCGCCTGGAAGGGCATCAGACATCCCTGGGCCTCTTCCAATCCCTCTGTCCCCTGCCTACCTGCCATGGGCTGCACCTTCTCTGTCATGACAGCATGCTGCATGATAGCTAACTGTGGACTGAAATCCCTACGGTCTCTCCTTCTTTAGCTTGTGGGTGTCAGGTATTTTGTCTCAGCAATAACAGGCTAACTAAAGCATTTGGGTACAGGGGCACACACATGCATTACCAACATTCTGGGTCACTGAGGCAGGAGGAGCACAAACTTGAGCCTAGCCTGGGCAACTTGGTGACTTAGTGAGACCCTGCCTCAAAATAAAAAGATAGAAGTGCAGGGGATACAGCTTGGTGTGAAGGCCTGAGTTCAGTACCCAGCTGTGAACACAAAGAAGTAGAAATTTCGGGCCATAGACCTGTCCGCACTACAGCGCGAAGTCTGCACTTTTGTCTCATTTATATCATCCGAGAATGAAGCAAAAGAAACTTGAGATTGGCAGCTGCCTTATGGTCATGAAGACATGGCTGTCCTGAGAAGTCGCTCTCATCAGGGACTTGAAAGATTCATCACAGGAAGGGGAGTCTCAAAAAGCAGAACACATTTGCAAAAGACAAACATAAGGCAGAGGAGGTGGCAGGGCAGCATGCTGGAAAAAAGTGGAGTCCTCAGATAGCTGAGTGAGACCAACAGAAAGTATAGCCGTTAAATGATCTGACATGGAGAATTAAGTAACCTACGGAAAAAAAATCGGAAGCATGAGTTGGAGCCTAAATGCTAGAGTTATGAGCAAGGAGATCTAGAAGTAAGGATTAGCACCCGTAAGCAAGTCTAGAGTAATTCAAATTAAGACCTCAATTAGACATAGCTAAAGAGAAAATTAGAAAGCTAAAGGTAGATGGGAAGAAATCGCCAGCACCGAAGCATGAAGAATTGGAGAAGAGAAGGTAAGGGCGCAGAGGAGGCCGCAGGAAGACAGGACGTGGGTCCCTCGGGCAGGAAGATGCAGAATTTGTGATAATTAAGAATATGATAGCTGAGTGGAAGTCAAGCTGGATAAATAAACACACACACACAACCTAACAAGTTGCAGCTCAACTTCAGCATGGCAAAAGCAAAGACATAAAAGCAGATGACTTTCTGTTTTTTGTTATCAAAGGATGACAAATTGGAGTGACAGCAGATTTCTCAACACGAATACAGCGAGGGCGAAGGAAAGTGATGGTTTCAATAAACTGGGAGAAAAAAAAATTGGCAAATAAAATTGTATACCCTGTGAGATAAAAAATGGCAGCTTTCGAGAAGGAGGACAAAATGGGGTCATTTTCAGACAATCACAGACTGAGGAAGTTTGCTACCCGCTGACCTTCGCTAAGGGAAGCATAATGCACGTACTCGGGCGAGGAAGAGCGACAGCAGATCGTCAGTGTGAAGTTTTAAAACTCCATAAGCAAAGACAAAGCTAGGTCTGGGATAAGTGTAAACAAAGCTCAAAGCAACAGTAATTTTCTGAAGAGCTAATTCTTTTGCAAAACAGACAGATGTACCAAGCGTATCATTTGAGAGAGAAATAATTGGATCTGAAGTGATCTAGTGCCCTTGAGCGTTTAAGATTTCGAAATAGCAGATTTTCACATTAAAGTTAATTTCTGGAGTAAGCACAAGCAGAAGGGAAGTAGAGTACATAATTAACAAACTAGCAGAAGGGAAGGAAATGAAATACGAAAACTACTCAGTAATAAATCCAAAGAAAAGAAGACAAAGGGAGACACAGAAGAGCCGAGACAGCACACGAATGAAGACGGTAGGAATAAATCCAAATATATCAATAGCTACCTTTTCTAAGGGGGATGGGTACACCAAGCTTGAGAACTCTAGACTGCATTTCTAGATTACACTGGAGTTTTCACCCAGCCGTCTCTGTCTATGAAAGTCATCCTTAGTAGCCGAGCGAGCTAGTACAAATCTGTTCCAGCATTCTGGGAGCCCGAGGCAGGGGGGTTACAAGTTTGGCCCCGGTCTGAACGACTTAGTGACCTAGTGAGAGATCTCTCAAGAGGAAAAATAAAAATGGCCAGGGATGTAGCTCAGTGCAAAGGTCCTGGGTTCAATCCTCAGTACTAGAAAATAAAATATTAACTAACCTGTCAACAAAGACATAGAAAATAAAAATTTAAAAATCACATACCCAGAAAATACATAAACTACTGTGTATACAATTAGTAACAGATTAACCAACATTAAGGTAAAAATGAGAAGGTGAGATGGCTACATATAATAGGTACAATTCACCAGTACAACAGAAATGGACTGAACTGCAGAAAAAACCAAAACTATCCATGCCCTGGTGAGAGATCCTGACACGCCTCACTCAGTAATGAACAGACAGTCAGGCAAGCACCTGCCTGCTAGGCTGCAGCGGAGAAAACATGGAGGAATCGTCCAGGACCATATCCTGCCAAGTACACAGAAGCCCTTGAGGGACACATCCAAAGGCATGAGGGCAGAGCAGGGGGCTCTGGGCCCAGCTGTTGGCGGCCACAGGGTGACTCAGACATGTTTGTCTCAAAATTGAAAAGGGCTGGTGATGTAGCTCCTCAGGATGGTCCCCAGTTCAACTCCCAGTGCCAACCAATTAATCAATCATGAATCGTCAACCGATCAATGAGCAAATTTCTCAGTCAGTGATATGCCCCGTGGAGAGTTGGAGGTGAAAAGCGGCAAACACCGAGGCTCGTTCTGGTGAGCGCTGGCACAGAGGCAGCTGGGCAGGGAGGGGAAGGCCAGCCTTGCGGAGAGAGGAGGCGGGAGCTCCGAAGTGCCCTTGCTCGAAGCCCATAAGCGTCTCTCCACCACAGGTCTGAACCACAGTGGGCCTTTCTTGCTTCAAAGGAAAGCGGCTGCACAGCGTGACCCCCCAAACACCAGCTGTGGTGTTGAAGCTCTCCGTCAGAAGAATCTAGAATCAGCAGACCTGGGTTCCCCAAGCCGGGCGCCAGTTGCCCGCTCACAAGACCGGCAGGGACAACCAGTCCCCTGGCAGAGGTCACCTGCGTTACCTAGCAAGCAGGCCAAACTTAGCATCTTCCTGCCTCAGCCTCCCGCAGTGCTGAGCTTACAGGCCTGCACCGCCATGCCTGGTCTGCTGCTGTCCTGTTTTATAAGCTCCTGCTCCACAAAATGTTTGAAGACCGTTCTGAATAAGAAGACTGTCGGTGCAGTGGTGTCCTTCCGCAGCTGGCCTTCCTTCTGTGTTCTCGCTTTTCTAAACCTGCATGAATGATGCGCTCCTTCGACATCAGATAAAGGCCCAACAGCAGTGCTCCCCTCGCCGCGGTGGCCCCGGGACTGGCCCGTTCTGTGCCTCCTCCTTTCTTGAAGACTTGATCATCTTCCAAATCTCTCAATGAACCCATCAATTTCCCTGTCTTTCTTCGTCTATGTTACGTGATGAGGGACTTAGAGTTTGACGTCGCAGGGCTCCTTCCAGAGGGGAGCAGGCAGGTGGAGCGGTGTGCGCATGTGCGCGCGCGCGCGCACACACACACACACACACACACACACACACACACGGAAATACTTTTGAGTCCATACTAATATTTTAAATCCAAGCTTAGGGTTCTACTTAATCTCTTTCATATTATTGCAGTGCATACTGTATTTCATATCAAAGATCCACATTCCCCAAAGCACGAAAGACAATAGAATGTTCCACAATTACTCACTTGCTTTGCCTTTTACTGCACTCCTAAGAGGGAAGATAATGTCATCGTTAAGATTAAACTAGAAGGAAAATGACAGAAAATAAACACAACCAACAATGCCTTATGGGAGACGGAAAGTGCAGAAAGGAAGCATTTTAAATCAGACAGTGCTGTCAGAACCTCAGCACCAACCCTGTCTATTACAGTGGCTGCAGACAGCAAGAGCCACTGGGTCCCATTCAGTGGCTGCGAGCTGTTGCCGTGATCAGACGTCCACGGGGTGCATCACTGTCCCTTGCCACCCTCGACCTGGCCTCAGCTCTGCAGGGACTGGAAGCAGCCCCATGCACTGGCAGCCCTTACGGCTCTGGCCCTTCAGGTTGTTAGTTGTCCTCATAACTGCTTTCTCCGGAGGTCTTGCGAGGACAGCGCTGCCTGGTCTTTCTGCTGATGAGAGTTCATGGTGGCTTTTTATACTTATCAACTAGTCCTACTGGCTGGAAAGCCAGCATTTCCACCTCTTTCCTGAGCATACGAAATGTTAACCCACTGTCTTCTGGCACAAAGAAACACATGACAAAATCTAATGACAATGTAATTTTTTCCTTTGTGTGGCAGGCAGTCTTTTTTCTTCTTTGTCCTTAAAGTCAATTTTGTTAGAACATGCTGACACTGGTTGACCCCTCTGGATAGTCTCCATCATGCTCTTAGCACATACTTTCAAATATTTAATTTCAAGAAATGTTCTGCAAGGTATAATTTTTAGTTTGAGGCTCAGGTTATTTTTTTCAGACTCTCAGAACCTCTGCATTGGATCCAGCTGCCTGTCTTCAGTTGTCAGTTTCTCTCAAATATTTCTTATCTTTCTTCATATTTTGGATTTAAAATGCCTCCATTTTCCATTTTCCACTTCTGCTAAAGCATTATTAGCTGTGTTTATTTGCTGTTGCTTTTCTTCCACTTTAATCTCCATGATGAAATTATTTTCCCTCTTATTTCTAACTCATGTTGTTCATCCTTCTGTTCTAAGTTTTTCTCATTTATAGATAACTTTTGCACAACTTTTTCAATGTCAACAAAGGCCTGTTGTGGCTTTGATCTTATCATCCACTATAGTTTATTGTATGTCTTGTCATGTAGTCTAGGCTGGCTTTGAACTCATGACTAGCCTCCTGCCTCAGTCCCTGAAGTAGGTAGTAGGATTACAGGCATGTACCACCACACCTGGCCAAAGTCTTTGAGTGTGTACTTCTTTCTTTCTTTCTTTCTTTCTTTCTTTCTTTCTTTCTTTCTTTCTTTCTTTCTTTCTTTCTTTCCTTCAGCT
>NW_004524665.1:5545899-5550262 GCF_000260255.1 Octodon degus
TTGAGTGTGTACTTTTTTTTTTCTTTCTTTCTTTCTTTCTTTCTTTCTTTCTTTCTTTCTTTCTTTCTTTCTTTCTTTCTTTCAGCTAAGGGTCTACAGGGAGTTCAAGGTCTCACTACTAGATCAGACTTGCAGTGCTCTGCCTGTTAGCAGCTTCCCAAGAGCTGGGATTACAGGCGTGCGCCACCATGCCCAGTCTCAATTGCTGTCTCAGCACGCCTCAGGGGCAGGGCTGGCATGGCAGGCCCAGGGATCGGGGATCGGGGATCAAACCCCTGGCCCCTGCACCTGCTTGCAGGCACTTTAATCAGCTGAGCTATTTGGCTGGCCCTTGACTGTGTTTTCTTTCCTTTTTTTTTTGGCAGAACCAGGGATTGAACTCAGGCCCTGTGCTTGCCAGGGAAGCACTTATTCCACTGGGCCATCTCCCCGGCCCCTGCATGTGTTTTCTTGGGGATGTTCTTATGCTTGCTATTCACATAAGTTACCAGAGAAGCACCACACTGATGACTTTTCTGTTGCTCGCCTCTGTGTGAATTCAGTTACCCTAGTTTCTAAGGCTGTTGTTATATAGCGTCGTCCTGGCCCAGTTTCCATTGATACAACAAAGTACCTGACACCGCTAGTGTGTGAAGAAAAGAGCTACGACACGGGCTCACAGCTTGGAGCTCCCATCCCACGTGGCCAGCATCTGCTCAGCTCTGAGGAGGCCTCCAGCTGTGGGACAATATGGCGGACAACCTCACAGAGGGAGTGTGTTCAGGGTGGAGGGGAGGAGAGGATATGGCCAGGCAAGGAGCAAGAGAGACTCAGGGACCAGGCGTGGCCTTTCTGTAACAGACCACTTTCCTAGGAACTAATCAAAGTCCCCTGAGAACTACAGTAACTGCTTCTGAAGGCAAGAACCCAACCACTGTCCCTTCCCTCTAGGGCCCAACTCCCACACTGTTACCACAGCCACACTACCAAGGTGAAGGCCTGGCTTCCAGCATACAGGTCTCTGCCAGATGGTCAGGCCATATGTAGCCCATAGCAGTGTTAAATAGCCACCTACACACACACACACACACACACACACACACACACACACACACACAACCTTAGCAGAGCCCTCACATGCCCTATATGCCAACAAAACACCCCTCAGCCTCCTCCCTACCCAGTAGCCCAGGGAAGAGGATCCCAGCGATCAACTGGACAGTCTTGTGAAGTTTAGGCTCTGGCGCAGCAGGTCTGGAGTAAGCTCTGAGGTCTTGTTGGGGATGTACTTTTTCTTTCTCTCGGCCTTTGAGTGAGCTCGGTGTGGTGCCCTCAGGCCACATCCCTTCTAAGTGTCACCTTGGAGTCACCCTGAGTACTTTCTAAGCACACATTACTCTTTTTGGAGTTGTTTATTACTTTTAATAATGAAACCAACTCAGTACAGCCCATATGAACAGAAGTGCTGCTTGATGGAGTAGCACAAGCGTTCTTATCAATCCTCACCTTTAAAGTTTGTGTAAATGATAAACGGGACTAAGAAAATCTGTCCTGTGGGTAGAACTCGGGTGCAAACTGGATTTGTAAAATTTTATTTTATTTTTTTCTCTTGAGACACAATAGTAATTTGAATTTTTGGCCCCAAACTTTTGTCTACTTCTGCTACATCATGGTGCAGTCCCTGTCACCCTGTCAAATGTATATTTGGAAATATACAGTTTATTTATTTTTGGTTGTCACCTTCTTCCCAATCTTCTTCCCTTTTGTATCTAAAGTAGCCATTACTGAATTTGTGAAGGGTTTCTCTCCACTTCTTGAAACATGCTGATTGGTTTTGGGATACTGGTTAATAATTCTCAGCTTCATCTCACCCAGAGAAGCATAACTGTGTTATTCAGGCTTCCATTTGGAAGGCAAGAAAACCAGTGTGTAACTTACTAAAAACCTTTCTGTCCTCCTTCTGTTCTGGGGATCACAGTGTTGTCTCTATTAACTTCAATGGAATAAAGTCTACTTAGCACCCAGCACACCTACAGATCTGATGTATGGCCTTGCCACCTAGTCTTATACTAAATAAGTTATGCTAATTGACCTTGAAATATTTTAGAAATGGAGAATAGTGTTGTTGTGCCATCAAACAGAAAAGGAACCATGACAGCTTTTCAAAATATTCAATTAAATACAATGCAAACTAAGCAGCAGTCATGGGGTTCTTGAAAGAGCCGGAGCCATGGGGCCATCCGGGAGCTCACCACCCTTGCCCTGGAGCTACGCGAAGCAGAGCTGCTCTCCCTGCAGAGCACTGGTCCTTGTCCGCACAGGCATGTGGCTGCCGGGGAGCCACCGTCTGGCTACTAACCCCAACCCTTGGTCACAGCAGTGGTCTAGGGGCACAGTGCCCAACCGGCTAAACACAGAGCTCCAGTATCTGGTTATGGGTGATGATTCATGACTAGGAACAGACATGCCATGGGTCAAGCCATCTTTCCCAGGATTTTCTAAGAGGAATCTAGCAAAGAGGCCCAGTGTCTTCCATGACCAGGGTTGGGGGAGGTAGGCAGCCAGGTCTCTGTTCTGTGGCAGAGGTGGACACTGAGCAGCCAATGAGGAGAGACACCGTGATGAGGATGGAGAGTTGGATCTGGAGCCCGAGATAAACTGTCTGTGGGCCAGGTGGGCTGTCCTCCCTGGGGCAGGCCGAGGGTCAGCTGCCCTTTCCATCGGCGGTAACTGGAGTGGGTTGGTATCACCAAATGTCCCTGACACATTTTGTCAGTCTGGGTCTCACATAGGCCATCAAGGCTCAGCCCCTGGATGTCTCCCCCTGAGGATGGACTGCGAGCTGGTACACAAGAGCTGCGCTCAGAACCACGCTCACGGGGCCGGGGCCAGCTACGCTTCTACAGACCACGAAGCAGGAGGCTGTGCGCAATTACGCTCATCTCAGGGTGATTGCGATTGTGAGGTTGGCTGTAGGGTGAGACTGTAGGGTGGGAGCGGGCACCACGGAGCATGCCAAGCCCCTGCCAGCAGAGCGCTGCCTGCTGGGGCATACGTGTCCTCTCGCTCCTTCATCAGGTAGCAGCAAGTGGGAGTGCAACGCAATGGAGGTTTCTTCACTCACAGTTTTGAAGAATAGGAGCCAGGAATCACGCTGTGAGCAGGGCCACACTCTCTCGGAGTCTCCAGGGTCAGATCCTTCCCTGCTTCTGGTGGCTCCAGGCTGCGCTGAACTATGGGCCCAGCACCGCGGGGTCCTCTGCTCCTCTCCAAGGCCCTTTCCTGTGTCTTTGTGGGTGTCTTCTACACTACCGCTTAGAGAGGACCTACCCCCCTCCACCACGGTCCCATCTGAGCTCATCATACCTGCAGGGACCCTACTTCCAAGCACGAGGGTCACACTCTAAGAAAGCGGGGTTAGAACTTGGGTGTTTCTTGGGGAAGACATCGTTCAGCCTGGTACGGACGGTAGCTCATTCTTAAAGCCTACTCGTGACAAGAGTAAAGTCTCAGGGCAAACGTCACTGTGGTGAGACTCTGGAAGAAGTCGCTCCCTGCCTTGAGCCACTGCCTGAACTGTGGGCACAGAGGAGCCGGACGTCCCAGCCAGTCCTGCGACGAGGCTTCAAAGGGTTTCGTTTCTGCCTTTCTCACCTCTGGGTCCCCAGGAGCAGCTGAAACTGAGACAGCACCAACAGACCCAAGAATCATCCCAGATGCTGGTTTCTCTTAGGTCTATACCACAATCTGGAAGTGTCCTCTTTCCCTCTGAGTGGGCTGGGCAGTGGAGAAGCGTGCCTGGGAACGTCAGCACTCGTCCTGCAGGGAGGTGGCTGGGTACTCAGCTGCTGGGCACTTTCCTTCCCCCACTTCCTATCCTGGCTCCTCTGAGGCCTGAGGTGGACAGAGAGGTCCTGTGGGCCAGCCTAAACCAGCAGAAAGTCTGAGTGAGTGCCGGGCAGGGCCCATGACCCCAGCAGAGGCCTTCAAGTCCTTCCCAGGATAAACGCCACAGCCACAGTGACTGGTAGAAGGCAGCGAAGTCCAGACCCGCTGGCCAGCAGCCTCCCCCACAGAAGGGCCCCACACTGAGCCGCCAGCTCCCAGCCCCACTTTCTGGCCCATCCCCTGACTTCCTCCCTGGCCCTCACCCCCTCCCAGAAGCCCTCCATTCCCAGGAGAGGTGGCCCAGGGTGGGGACCAACCTGCCAGATCAGTCCCCACTCCAGCGAGGCCTGCCTCCCTCCTCACCTGTCCCACAGGTACAAGTACAGGTAAGTCAGAGACTCTAGGCATAACACACTCCCAACTGGGGTAAATTCAATTACCAATAGCTTGCTGATCTCCCTTGAATTCAGTTAGTTAATCAGGTAATGGTGATTTT
>NW_004524665.1:5550777-5551962 GCF_000260255.1 Octodon degus
TGTCCCTGTCCCTCCCCCACTAACCTCTGCCCTCACCACCCATCCAGGGAGGGAAAATGAGGGCATAAAAGGGAAACGGGAGGGCTGAGAGGGGAAGACCAGTCCTGCGCAGCTCTTGCCAGTGGGAAGCTGAGCATCGGCACTGATAAAAGGAGCGATGTGCCTGCCCTTGCCCCCCACCTTCCTGCAGCCTTTGGGCCTGGCCAGCTGCAGCTGCTAGGAGCACAGCCAGGCTTTGTGGAAGCAGAAAAGGAGGGTGTCAGAGCCCAGGGAGCTATAGCGCATGTGTTAATTGGATCTGCATAGAGGCCTCTGTGGAAAGCCGCCAGGTCTGCTTGAGGCCCCTGCCTAGTTCCCACCAGGCCAGCTGCAGCTCAGAATCCCCAGTTCCAAAGGGAGTCCCCGCCAGGGAGCAGGCCCTGCGTTCACCCACCCCACCTCTTTGCATCCCATGAAAAGCACAGACACTCCACCCTGAAAATACGGAAACTCAGGCATCGAGCTTAACAGGCTCCTGGATGGCCCAGTGCAGGTATTACAAAGCGAGAATCTAGGTCAGGCCACCACTGGCCACAGGGTCTTCCTGCTGGTGGTCACCGTCCTCCTGGCCTGGGAGTCCCACTTTGACATAGGCATAGTTAATCATACAGTGCTGGTGGTGGCTCTGGGAAGGGCTGGCCCACTGTGACTTTCCCCGAGACAGGCCAGTTCATGTGGTCACAAGCAGAAGATGTGCGTACTGACAGCTCTGCTGATGCTGGGACACAGCACCTGACACCACTGCTAGGAGGACAGGTTATATGTGGCTCACGGTTTCAGGACACCGAGTCCATGGTCAGTGGCTCCAGGGCAGGAGCACTGTGATGTAGGGCTATGGTGGAGCAGTTCAGGGTGGCCAGCAAGCAGAGCAGGGGAACAGTGCTAGGGAGGACACGGACCCCAAGGCCATGTCCCCGTGCCCCCCCCGGCATACCTCCAAGTGTGCTCCTGCAACCCCTAGATGGGTCCCAAAGCCAATTTAGGTGACGTGTCTCCACCCAAACACCCCTGGGTCTGCTAGAATTTAGCCAGTAAAGTTAGGGGTCTGTTAAGAACTCAAAAAAAGAAATACAAAAAGAAAGATATAATACAAGTAAAAGGAAAGCAGGATCTCAAGGATGAACTAATCAAGAGAGGGAAAGGAGA
>NW_004524665.1:5553143-5557817 GCF_000260255.1 Octodon degus
ATAACGGAACTTAGCAAAAAAAGGGTATACAGATGAATGTCCATTTTGTATCTGTGTATTCAAAGTGGTTAGGATAGATATATAGTTACATTTTCTTAATGAATAGAATGATTTGTTCTAATGGTATTTGTAAATAGGATCTCAGGTCCACATCTTGTACAGCAATTAACCACTAAGAAGAATGTATGTACTGTGTTAATTATTGAAACTGTCCTAGCGATTGGATTTGAAACTGTCTCATTGCTATTTGTTTATCAATAAAATTATGAAAAAACAAAACAAAACAAAACATCCTATAATGCACAAGATGGCCCCACACCAAGAATCATCCATCCAAAGTGTCTGTCTTGCACAGAATGAGAAACTGCCCGGTGGGATCCTGCGAGAACAAAGCCCTACCTACCAGTATCCTAGATTAACCCACAGCATTGCTAATGGGGGCTCAGGCTACTCCAGCTAACTATATTCTGTTTATTTGCCTCGTACTTACTGAATGCCGACTGCACAAGGAGGCTGCCTCTACTGCTGAGAATTTAACAATAAACTGGACAGACAGGTGCCCATTCACTTGGAGCTGATGCTCCAGGAGGGGTTTGAAGTAGGAGGCAGAAACAAAATAAATAAACAGATAGCAAATGCCAAGCACTGCTGCGGGCCACAAAGCAATAGAGGGTGTGACATGTTCAATTTTGATCTGTGGTCAAAGTGGCTCCCTGCAGAGATGACATTTGTGCTGAGATCTGAACCACAGGAAACAGCCAGCCTCAGACAGATCAGGAGACAGAGATTTTTAAACACAACAGAGAGCTTCTGTGAAGGCTCCAAGGCAGGAAAGGGAGGGACCTGTCTGAGTAACAGACAAAAGGCCAAGGTAGAACAGAGGCATGGGGCAGGCTGGTGGGGACAAGTGCGGGCCTTCCGGGTGTCAGGTGGGGCACAGCACTCAGAATCTCTCCACAGTTCATGAGAACTGGCAGAGAGAGTCACAGAAGCTGACTTTAGTTTTTAGAAAATTCACTGCCTATGGGAAGGACAGATGGTAGATGGGCCTGATAGGCTAGCATACATTGTCCTCGAAAGAGACATGCTGGGGTCCGAGCCATCTGGGGCCACCCCAGATGGAAGAGTCTGTACTGGTCAGCTTTCTCACCCCTGAGCCACGACGCTTGACACCCACAGCTTGCATGAGCGGAGGATTGACTTGACTCACGGTGTCGAGGGCTTCAGTCCTCAAGGGGCGCTGGCTGCATGGCAGGAGTGTTGTCCAGGCAGGAGGGCGCAAATGAAGAACATGCTGAGTTGGTGGCTGAGGAGCAGAGAGGGGGCAGCAATGCAGAGGAGGGGCGGGAGGGGGGCAGACAGGCACCCTCAAGGACTCACCTCCATGCCTGCCCTGAAGTGGGCTCCACTGATCCTCGGGAGGCCCTGAAGCCCACCAAGCTGACACTCGAGCATAACCACCACAGTCTTCAGAGGTGAGTGATGTGGGCATTTAGGAGCATCCCAACCTAGAAACACCAGCATATGCTTGTGGAAGTGGGCGGTCTGACAGAAACATCTCTCCACCAAGGCAAAACGATTTGGGATGCAGGCAGCAGCAACCAGGACAATTCTATAAGCAAGGAGCCCACAGACTGCTTCAGGGTTCTAGAAAGGAGGGCCGATGTCTGAAACAGAGTCACCCTGCCCAGCCTCTGCAGGAATCCACGCCCCTGACACCTTGACCCTGACCTTCCAGCCTGCAGAACTGAGGTAAAACCTTCCTGTTGTTTCCTCCACTTACTCCTGATGGTCAGGACTGTCAGTCAGGCGGCTAGAAGTATATGGTGAAAGTGGGCGAGAAAGAGCAGAGGTGGGGCACAGCTCGTGGCCCTGACCTGGGACTTGCTGAGGGAGCGAGCACCCAGGACAGCTCTGGGATGGGGCCAGAGCGGAGGAGAACTGGACAGAAATGGGTCTGGGGTAGGGCAAGTGTCTAGGTGCTTTGAGTTAGTCGCTTTCTGAGGCAGCCTGGTCTTCTGTCAGGGCCTGCTGGATTTTACGGGCAGAATGGAAAGCCTAGAAGCTTGGGCAGGAGAGGGGCCTGAGGGACTTGTAGCATTTGTTTGAATGGATCCTCTTCCTTATTCTGATATTTTTATCATTCATTGGGCATCAGTGGGGTGACAGGGTCCACTCTGAAGCTGAAGTGAGCTGACCACGGTGGGAGGACAGCCCTCCGTCTGGTGCCCTTTTGGGGGAGGAGGAGGACCATGGAGATTTGCAGGTCTCAGACATCTGTAGGCTCTCCTAGGACTCCAGAAACTGCCTGTGGAGGAGGAGCACCCCTAGCTGTGGTGGGAGCACCCCTGAGCCTGTGGTGGGAGCACCCCTAACCTGTGGTGGGAGCACCCATGAGCATGTGGTGGGAGCTGGCAGTGGCTGGCTGGGACCCCTCAGCTCCCCCTTTGCCTCTGGCTTTCTGGCCTCCTATGACCCCAGCCAGGTCATCAGCCCCTTGCATAGGACTCCCAGGACAGCGGAGGTGGAGGTTGGCTCCCCTGGGTTCCTCCAGAGAATTTCTCAAGATTAATAGCCTTTTAGAGGAGAGACAGCTCTGCCTTGTCATCCAGTGCTTCTTCCTGATTCAGGGAAAATGCCAGGTCTTATCCCTGTCAAGAGACAAGTGCCTGAGTGGCAGAAATGGGAGCAGGGAAGAAAGGTGTGACCACCCCAACACCGCTGCTTCTGGGGTTCGGAGCTTGGGGCAACATCCGATCAAGAACAATTTGTTCAAGTCACCTAAAGATCACAACAATCCTTAATCCTGAGGTCATCTCAGATGCCCGCAGCCACTCAGCTGCTCCCCTGATGGCTTGCGAGCTTGGCCTCTGAGCATGGGCAAGGCCCTGCTTTGAAGTCTGCAGCTTTGGAGCTACTGGTCACCTGCTCATATTTTGGTAGCTGACCAAGGCTGTGCTCTGCCCAGACCACAGGTCCACAGCCTTGAATTGGTCGGGGAGGCTGCCACGTCACTGCAGGTGGATGACGGTAACAGTGACAGCATTAGTGAGGGCTCTGCTGGGCCCTGTCACAGCAGGTGGCTCTGCTCAGACCACTGCCCACTGCTGTTCTTGGTACCACACTGCCTTGACTGCAGGCTGAGGAAGCTTGCAACCCAGTGAGTGTGCCATTGGCCTTTGGGGTGCAGCAGTTCTGCTTTCTGTAAGAGAGACAGGTTTGTTTAAATTGGCCAGAGCTCTGCAATCTGAGGGCAAAGGGAGGGGAGACAAAACCACTGTTGCCTGCCACGTAGACAAGGCTGTCCAAAGCAACTGGCACAAGTAAAGGCCGCTGAGCAACTCCCTTCAGGGTAAGGTTCAAAAATATATTTAAAGCATTCTTGGTTCCTGACCAATCCAGTTTTTTCTGATGCAATCACCAAGCCTCTAGCGGATCTCAGATAAAAATGCTTACTGTGTTTGATAAACATATATGAGCCAGGTACAGTTCTAAGTGAGGAACAAATGTTCACTCAGAGGTCCTCGTACGACCGCTGCAAAATGGCACCAGCCCGTGCATATTTCATAGACAAGGAAATAGGGAAAGAGAACCATTGGAATCCACCAGCACACTCAACTCCACCCTGCCGCTTCTACAGTGCAAAAGGAGAAAGAGAAAGAGGTAGAGGAGGGGGAGAAGGGCAATCGGAAGATGGGCAGTGCCAGGAGGGTCCTGGTTCTCAGGTCTGGGCAGGGGATTATCCTCCAGCGCTCTCCACTGCTTTCCCCAACCCTTCTCATACTTTTCCTCTGCCCTCCCATGCCAACTCTTCAGTCCCCACCCCCTAAGCACAACAGGCCTAATAGTCACCAAGTCCTCCTCTTTGGTTTAGAAAAATACTCTAGCCTATTAATAAGCGCGCCTCTATTTCTGGATTAAGTGATGACTCACAGCACTCGGAACAAACAGGCCTGCTTGATCACTGGCAAAGTGTCTCCTGAGGTGTTAAAGTGGTGAGATCGCATCTGATAGACAGAGGCAGTGAGCTGCAGGAATGGGGTGCAACTGGGGGTGCATTAGAAGCCAGGCTCCTTTTCTGATTCTCAGACCTCTGACCAGTGTCAAGAATAGGTCAGATGGGCTCGTTTAGGGAGGGCTAGGCTGTCCGTTGAAGCTGCTGATTTTGAGTCTGACAAAACTGAGAAACATGTGGTGTCAATCTGAAATGTTTGTCCTGTGTTGCCAGCATCCAGGCATCTCACTCTGTATCCTGGCACTGTGCACCACCTTCCGTCTGTCCCTGGTGAGCATTCTCCCGGCCCTGCTTACCCAGGCTGAAACTCACTGTTTAGCAAGTAAGTTACCCTTTTACTGAAGGCCCTGTTCCCTATCCCTGGCTTTCTGCTAAGCTTCCAGTAAGGTACTGAGCCCTGGCTTAGATTCACAACCAGCAGTTTAGTCTTACCTCAATTCCTAATCCTCCAACACTGCAGACTCGGGATGCAGCGAGGTCCTGGTCTCCATTCTCCACTGGACCTGAGTGCTCTTCTTTTTTTTTTTTTTTCAAAGTTTTATTGACAAACAGATAGCAATGAGACAGTTTCAAATCATATCGGAAGGACAGTTTCAACAAATAATACACTGCATATATTCTTCTTAGTGGTTAATTGCTGTACAAGATGCGGACTTGTG
>NW_004524665.1:5565064-5577995 GCF_000260255.1 Octodon degus
GCGCAGGGTAGCAGGAAACTCTCCGCACACTCACCGGACCTGGGCTAGGACTGGGTCTGGGGGCTCCCGGAACATGGCAGAAAATCGTACTCGGCGGGCGGGTTGGGGGAGGCACTCCTGAGTGCTCTTCTTGCTTGCTTGCCTGGTCCTTGGTTAGCTGCTGTGCTTGCAGAGCAGTGTCCACTGCACTGCCACACCTGTGCCCCAATCTCGGACACTGGTGAATACACCTCCTCCCTTGCTGAAAAGGACTCTGCAGATTAAACTAAGGAGCTGAAAAGGGAAATCCCCCTGGGGCCTTCAGTGACCAATGCAGTCACATCAGAAGGTGAGAGCCCAGGGGTGTGGGTGGCCTTTGGAAGCCAGAGCAGCAGGGCTTTTAGTGGATCTCATGGCAAGATCCAAACCCTGGAGCCTCCAGGAGGAAGCACCCATTGCTGTCCTTGACAGTAGCCCAGCAAGGCCATTATGAGGTTCTCGTTCTCCACAGCTAGAAGGAAACACAGCAGGAGCCAACGTGAGGACAGAGAGGAGGCCCAGGGGTAGGTAGGGTTGGTGCAGAGAGCAGCAGGGATAGGACAGGAGTCTGCTGTGGCTTGAATCCCCCAAAAGGCCGTGCGAAGTCTTATCTCCAGGGAGCTGACAACATGGCCCTATTGGACACAGTGTCTCTGCAGCCGCATAGAGGCAAGGCCCCCCTGGCTAGGGTAGTGACTGCCCTCTGTCCCCATGGCCACCGCTGCTGCTGTGAGATTGCCCTGGGTCTTGTCTTAGTCACTTTCTCATTGCTGAGACAAAATGCCAGCTCCCAAAGTTATGGGAGGAAAGATTTATTTAGCTCAGTTTGTAGAGGTTTCAGTCCATAGTCGGCGGGCTCCAAGGCAGGGTGGCATGCCAAAAAGGCATGCAAGGAGAAACCATGTCAGGCAGAAGGCGGTAAAGCAGCAGGGCTCACCTCTGCTCTTCCTATCCCTTGTATCTTATCCGGGCCACTGTGGGCGGCCGGCACTCACACCCTTGGCCCTAGGGCCCCTGATCCTAGCCCTGTACCATGAATCAGTCCTGGTGTCACATGCTCTAGATCCAGCCACCTTGGAAAAAGCCCCAGGTCTGCATGGGGTTCTGGGGAGACATCTAGACACAAGCTCCAGCCTGGTGAGTCTGCCAGCTGATCAGCACCACGACACTTGACTAAAGTGGCTCTGCCCACAGGTCCCTCTCTGGGTGACCTGCCACTGAAGCTTATTTTCCATGCCCTTCGCCTGCTTCCACTGGTCTTCCTGGTGCCTCCCATTCTGTGTGGTCCTGCCTCATCCTGTGTTTGGGGTCATGTCAGGCTCTCATGGGTCTCACCCTGAGAGGGTGGCAAAGACAGGTTGCAAAGACAGTCACTGGTGAGTGCCGTCAGCCCCGGGGGCTCTGGGCAGGTGCTGGGACCCTCAGCCTTCCCATCTGCAATCTTGCCCCTGGGGTCCTGTGGCACAGACCACCTGTCTCCATGTAGTGCTTCTCAGCCAGCATCTTCCAGACTTTTTAAAATCCCCCAGATAGCCAAAGGCTGCCCCAAAGCGGCCTTGGAGCCAGCTGAAGGCAAACGTGAGGCCCAAAGCTTCCGAGCCTCCGCTTTTGTCTTGAATGACCCCAGTGTGAGCTGTCAACCCTGGCATGTTCTCTTCTGCTTGTGGGCAGTTTTGTGGCAGCCAATTGTCTCCTGTCACTATGAGCCAGCCGGCTTCCCAGCTACAGCTTCTGCTCATGAAGTGCTCATTAACTGCATCACAGCTCAGCTGCCCAGGGTGGGAGGGACTCCTGAGCACCAGGTCCCAGGGGCACCCTGCTCTGCCAGCCTCAACCCGTCCAGCACCCGGGAGGGTGGGTGCGGTGCCCGTGTCTGCTAGCCATGCTGCACACCTGTGCTTTACGGGCAACCTGCCGGTGTCACCCAAATGTCCTCTGCAAACCCCTGGCACTGCTTGCTAGAATCTGCAGGTGAAACACCCAAGCTCCACATCAAGGCTGACAGAGGAGTGGTCAACACTGCCTGTGTCCAAAACCATGACCCAGTGGCTGAGTTTGAAGAACATTAACCCACACATAGGTGAATATTTCAGGCTCTCCAGAGCACAGGCTCCTGAGGCAGCCGAAAGGTGTGGGGACAGGGACGTCCCTCTCAGTCCCCACTGGATGCAAAGCCCACCCTCCTCTCTGCCAGCACAGAGCACCAGGTCCAGCAGGCAGGGTGCTGGGCACACAGATCTGCAGCCAGGAGGCCAAGGAGACAGAGTGGGGTCAGAGGACAGGTGAGGGACAGAGGAGAAGAAGGACACCCAGTGGATCCTCTTACATTCTTTTTGAAACAAACCTTCAGTGTGTAGATTTACTTCATAATTCTCCCGGGTCCCAAACCCACTGTCCATGTGGCCTCAGGCAGAAGGATACAGGTCTCAGTGAAGCTGAGGTTTGGCTCCAGGGTGCACTTGGCCTGGCCTTGAAGTGGCCGAGGAGGAGCCCAGAGATGTAGGGAAGGTGACTAGGAAGCGGATTGGAGCCAGAGCCAGTGGAAGACAGCGACCTCCGAGACTTACAGCTTCAAAGTCCGGGGGAGGACCACAGGGAGCTGGGTCCTGGTCGCTTGGAAGAGTCTCACGGAAGAGTCCTATGTGCTTGGATGACATCCCCTGACAAAGGAGATGAGGTAGAATGTGAAAAATGCAACTCTTGCCAGGCATGGTGGTATACCCCTGGAATCCCACCACTCAGGAGGCTGAGGCAGGAGGATCTGCACGAGTTCAAAGCCAGGCTGGGCTATATAATGATTACAAGGCCCGCCTGGATTACATACAAAGACCCTGCCTCAAAAGGAAAGCAGAAAGAAAGAAAGAAAGAAAGAAAGAAAGAAAGAAAGAAAGAAAGAAAGAAAGAGAGAGAGAGATTTTTTTATGGGTGTGATCGCCTGCCCTGCCTCAGGGGGCCAGAATTCCTTAAAGAGAGGCTGTCTCAGCTTCGAAGCTGTGCAGAAGACCCCCAGCTCCCAGTGTCCACCTTGGCTGTCCTGAAGCAGGACAGGCATCCACCTGCCCTGAGCTCCCGGGAGCCCAAGACCCCTCCAGCCCAGCAGTGGGAATTCAACCCAACCTGGGGCAGTGTGTGATGAGCACAGGTCTGTGCTCAAGGCTGTCCTCTGACCTAGGGTCCAACCCTCTGCCTGAGTGCCTTCTACTTATTCTTTGGGGCTCCAGGGGTCCCACGAACTCTAAACAATGCCCCCAAGGGGTCTCCTGCAGGTACCTATTCCTCTCTCTCCCATTACTGCTAATACCTTGAGTTGAAAATTCTGAGAAAGTCCCAGGGTCCTGGCAGGACCAGGGAAGGTGTCAGGGCACCCTTAGCACCACTGATCCTAGCTCCACACCCAGGACCTTTAATGTCTAAAATTGGTCCAAGTAGAAGTGCTTGCCCCTGTAGGCATGAAAGGACTTTCTCAGGGTGAGACCCTGGACAGGCAGCCTGTGAATGCAAGGGGACAGCAGAGGGAACAAGGTGGGGTGAGGGGCCTTTCTGTTCCGCAGCAGTGCACTAAGGGAGGTAGAAGCCCAGGGCCCTGGGCGCTCCTTGTGGGGCACCTGAGGTCCAGGGTGGCACAGGAAGTGCGATTTTATCAAAGAAAGAATTTATTGCTCCTTTTGCTGAAAAGACCCTCTTACACCCCCCCCCCCTGGTCTAAACTTCTGACCTCATAAAACGTAGATCTGCCTTGATTTTCACAAGCACCTTTGGTGGCTTTTCTTATTTTGCCACAGGCATTCGCCTAATTTTACTTTGCAGCCCCCATGACAGCCCTGCCGGGAAGGGAGGGAGAAACCAGCCCGAGAAACACTGTTCAGCAATATGGTACCGGCAGGAAGCAGGGCAGCAGCAGGGGAGTGGCCGAGGGGGGCAGCCGCAACCCGTCTCTCCTGACTTCCGGCAGTCTCGGGACTCGCAGCAGCCTGCACCAGGGAGGGCAGAGGTGTGGGTCAAGCAGCCTGGAAACCATGGGCACCTTCTCTGCCCAGCGCCAACTCTGGGCTGTGACCCCAGGTCCCTTCATCTATCTGGGGTACTGAAAGGGACATAGCCACTGCCACCGATTTTCCTGGTAGGAGGCCCTGCAAGAGCGCCTCCCCCAAGGAGCCACAGAGTTTTTCAACGCAACTGCTTTCTTCCAGTTTTCAAGCCAGGCAGGGCAGGAGGCTGAGCCTCAGAGACTTCCGCGTTTCCCAGGCAGGGGAACAATATCAGACTTGTGTCCCACTCCTAGCGGCACCCAGGCCCCGCAGGGGCTGGCTTGGGCTCCCACATAGCCCCTCCTACACTGTTTTCTCCTCTTTAAAAGAGAATAATCACATCTTTTAGAAGCTCAAGGAAATAAAGCCTCTGGGAAAGTGGTGAAAGCCATACAGTGTACAGAAACATGAGGGTTTTTTTTTTTTTTAATCACTAATGGCTTTGTGTTTTGATGTGTAATGCAAGGCAGAATTATAGGAGAGCTGTGAACAGAGTTTTCTGGATAACTCTCCTCGAGGGTGTTCCTAACTCTCTGGAGACATCAGCCTGATCCAGGTGCTAGCTCATCTCCACTGTGCCCACCCGTCTCCTGTCAAACCCTTTGGTTGGATCTGGTGGCACCTCACACTGTCCGGGTTTCTCGTCTTTCTTTCTGTAATCCAGTCCCGCTTGTTGAATTTGTTGCTCTGTGGAACAAAGGTTGGGTGGGCACATGTCACCCGATGGGCCACCTGCGGGCTCTGCTCTTGACTAGAGCGACTCAGAGCCGGAGGTGGAAAAGTCCACGAGAGCTTGGCATCATGCAGCTGCTGCAGACCGCGTGGGACCCCCAAGGTCCTCAGTGCTCGGTTCACATGGTGAAGCTCTCTGGAGACAGGCCCTCGGGAAAGGTCTTGCATTAGGTGGGTCGTCGGGGCAGGACCTGCATGTTGGGCCTGGGGTCTTTGCCAGTGGAAGAGACCTGCACGGCACGCTTGTCTCTTTCCCCATGTGATGTCACTGTCACAGCACAGGATGGAGGACCCTGCCAAGCACTTGCACTTCTCCAGCTGGTCTGTAGAATTCAGTTAAGCAACAGAAAAGGGACAGAGACAGCAGTGAAACAGCTGCCGAGGTGGGGTGAGCTGGATTGCACCGCTCAGCTCAGTAACACTTTCTTATTTCTCTTCCCTGAATGCTTCCTGCCTGCACATAGCTCTGAGATGACCGGAATTGGACGACTCTGTGGAAGATGAATTGGGAAACAGAGTTGTCACGCAAAACGAATAGATCGCGTATGAGAAAAAATATACTCTAAGACCAATGCAGCCACTATTCATCGCAATAGCAAGTCACCTTTCACTTTTCCTAGGAGTATCTTAAGGAAAACAAAGGCAGCAATTACTTTTAAGCTAGATTTTAAAAGATGATTGGCAATTGATGACCTTAAAACAGTCGAAAGGAAGGACTTTATTTCTGGTAATTCATGCACTGAAATTTTCACCTTGCAAGATTAGCACAGTCATTTAAAATTGGCTATGTGTCAGGCCACTTGCAAAATCTTTTAGGTCGGGGCCAGGGAGATGGCTCAGTGGAATAAGCACTTCCCTGGCAAATGCATGGGTCTGAGTTCAATCCCCGGTTTGGCAAAAAAAAAAAAAAATCTTTTAGGTCACATCCTGGGTTGGATGCAGAAGTACCTGACCCAGGTACACTGTTTGTATCATAGGTTCTTCTCTGCCCGAAGCAGTAGACTGTAACCCCCGCCCACTTTCCTGCTCCATACTTTTGCAAGGAACACAATTCTAAAAGCTCAATCACAAACCATGATGAAATATTAGGCGGACACCACACAGTGAGAACCCCAGGAGGGAAAGGATGCAGAAGCATCCACCCGGAGAGACGTCTCTTCCCTGGTCTGCCCAGGCCAAGAACTTGACCTTAAACTCTCCTTGCCAGCCAGGGCTACTGGCTCAGAGCACTAACCTTTCCCAGAGACTTGGCCTTAAATCTCACCTCTGTTATTACCCAGAAATTGGGGCCAATTACTTAGCTTCTCTGAGCTTGCACTTAGTCAGCTAAGTGAGTGGTAGCTGTTCCTAGCATCAGGTCTGTGGGGAAAGTCACTCTAGCACTGTGTGCTGAGCCCAGCGGCGCTCAGTAGTTGCTCAGTTAAAGATAGATGCTATTATTAATCAGTGCTCTCTGAACAAGGTCTATGAATGCAAAATGTTGCCGAGATACCAGAAAACACTGATGTGGCCAGAACGGTCTGTGTAAAACATCTCAGCTAAGCGTATTCATGTGCTCCCCGGTTCCTTTCTCTGATCCCGTGTAAGTTATGATTTCTGCCTGTGGCCCACAGCTCACCGCCTGACTTCATTCCTTTTGAACTGGATACAACCTACATCCTCTACCCCATTTACAGCTCAGACAGTTAAGTAAACTCTTGTCCTCATGTGCAAAGTGGGATCGAGGGATGCTGTGAATATTTAGAACTTTATTATGGCAGGAGATGTGTTGCCGCTCCTGCCGCTCAGGATACCCCTGCCCTTACCCACATTTCCCCCGTCTTTCCTGCCACTTTCTGAAGCAGTTCTGATGGTCCTCGTTCGTGTCTCTGCTTTCACCGTCATGACTGCCTCGCTGTCCTGATCGATTCAAAACACTGACCTTGCATGGTTTTATATATATATATAAAATTTAAATATATATATTTAAATTTTTGGTACTGGGAATCAAACTCAGGACCTTGTGCTTGCCAGGCAGGTGCTTGTGTCTCCAGATCATTTTGACTTTGGCGAAGAGCCAGAACCCAGGTGAATAAGGTAGATGAAGTCACAACATAATATTTTTATTGGACAGAAACCACCATGTGTTTGATCAACATCACTGATCATAAGCTACAGTGAATGCTTACATTTAAAATTTTGTGGGACAGTAAAAGACACTGCCATAAATCTTCCTCTTCACTTCCAACACACTTATGCTATGGTTCTTGGCAATTTATTTTTTACTCTGATAACATTTAAAACGTTTAAACACTCACCATACCTTTCAGTCATCTGTTGCGTATTCCCCGAGTTTAGGAATCTTCAGTCTCTGCACGGCCTGGGCATCGGACCCTGCGGACTCCCATCTGCCTTTGGGAGCGTTGGACAGAAGGCGAGCTGTCACTTTGAGACCCAGCAGGAGCCTCGGGCCTTCCTCCTCGTCCCCTCGGACTGGTGGACAGAAGAACAAGTGCGCACGCACGTGCATGTGTATTTACATGTGCATGCATGTGCACGTGCGTGCATGCGTGCACAGGAGCTAAAGGAGGAGCATCTCCCAGCCAGAGGCCGCGTGCCCTGGTGCCTGGTGTCCCGGCTGCTCCCCAGGTGCCTCCTTGTCAAGCCCTTTCCGTACTCTTCCCAAGGCAGCAGCAGCCGGAGGGCTTGCTTGAGGGCTGCAAGTTAGGCAGCCAGAGAGCTGGCCGGGTGCCGGACATGCGTGCAGCCGAGGACTGGGTGGACGTGAGAGCCCGTCCCGGGTCCTTCTGCGCAGCTCGGAGCTGGGCGGCTATGGAAGCCGAGCCGTGGCGCAGGGGTGCCCTTCTCAGCCACAGGCGTCCCTCTGGGCGCTTCCCGCAGGCAGCGTGGGCCCTGATTAAAGCCGCGTGGGAAATCTGCACGAGCCACCGCTGGGGAAGGTCCCTGGATCTGCAGGGAGGCTATTTTGCTGTCGTCCCTCCTAAGAAAACCCACCCAGCAGGACCTCAGGCCTTGCACGTTTTCTGTCAGACAGAGGGAGCCTCGCCCTGTCATCAGAACCCAGCACACTGCGCCTGTGGTGGCGCCAGCAGGGGCCCCAGAAACGCCTGTCCCAGCGTCCCTGCAGCCTACAGTGGCTACGCTCACCTCACGACATTGTCTCCCGGGTGATCCCCGACAGGAGGGACTGCCACTCGAGGCCCTGTTTTGCACGCTGTAATTTTCAGCAGTTATAAATTCTGCCGCTAATCTCAGGCTCCAAGAAGTCCTTTGCCTGCTTTTAATAAACAAGCTGTGACGGATTGAGGGAGAGAAGACACAGCCAGTGGAGCAGATCTATCTCGGGTCTCGCTCCACGCAGCGTCAAAGTCCTTACTTCTGCTGTATGAACCTGAGTTTTATTTTGCCCTAACACTCTCTGCCCATAAAAAAGCATTAAATAAATTCATGCATGCGAAAATATTACCGCGGTTGTAGTATAATGTGCCCCGGGGAATGTGCATTTTTAAAGCTAGAGTTTAAGGGTTAATTGAAAACAGTGGTTTTCAGCATAAATTGGTTCTTTTTATGTTTTAATTTTTATTTTCTTAAATATATGTTTGCAATACATCATAATTACATTTGTCTTGGGGAGTCGGTACATGTACGTATCACACCTTGATCATTTGATCATTTTTATTTGATACATTGGTTTTTCTGGATAAGAGAGAGATTTGAATAAAAATTGAGAAAAATGTGGGTTTGAATATTCTCTGTGTGAAGACATGGTGGAGCCATGAAATGCTTATGTAAATCGTCCCGAAGGGGACCTGGAGGCGCAGTTCCCAAATCTCGTGGGCCGAGTGCCCAAGGAGATTGCGGGACTGCGGTCAGGCGAGCCAGGTTGGCGTTTGCTCGCTCACATTCAAAGGAAAATGCACAAGCACAACAGCCACGGCCCACCAAGGCAGCACTGAGCCCACAGAGACCAGGATCTGGGTTCCCACCTCGGGCCAGGGGCAGCTGCAGGAAGCTAGGCGGGACATTCTTTGCCACACTCCCCTTGCTCCGCTGCCACTCCTCTGAGGCAGTGCTCCCCGCATCTGGGCTGGGGGTTCTGAGGGGGGTGGTCACAGGAGACGTGTGGCTCCAGCAGGTGGGAGCCCTGCAGTGGACACCACAGGTGATGCATGGATCCCCTTGGGGACAAGCGCTCTCCCCACTGCCAGAGCACTGGCGGGTGTTATCCCACCTGTAGCCTCCTCTGTGGAAACTGCCCCCGGCTCCAGGGAGACGCCTGGCTGGAGGTCGAAGCTCTTCTTGGAGATGGCCTACATCTGGGGCTTGGGTGATGCTGAAGGACAAATCTCAGCCCCTTGCTTCGGCTTAGAGAAATTCCCAGCAAGAGCCCCAGCCCCAGAGCTCCCCGGGGAGTCAGTGAAGTTTCCAGTGCAATGATACTGCAGTTCAACTCTTCCCTGGCCACCCAGCTCCCGGCACCCCAAAGCATCCCCAAATATGTGCGATGCATACAAATCTCTATTTCCGGTTCCCAAGGACCTGTTCTGTGCTATTTCACTTTGTGGAGAGGACCCTTACTGTTAAGCACGGCAAGCATTTGCGAGCACCTCCAATGTCCAAGACACTGGAGCTGGTGGACCTGGAGGAGGCCTGACTTTGCTCACATTCTCTGAGAACCCACTGCTTGCTCAGGCCCCTCCTCCAAGCCACAGACCAGATTTGTGTTTGCACCCAGTGCCCAGTGCACTCTTCTCACCGCTGCCCTTTATGGACTGGGCACAAAGCCCTCCCAGGCCCTGGCCATTCTTGACAAAGGTTCATTCACCCTCTGCCCCAGACATGGACAGCTTTCTGTCCAGAAGGGGCAAGGACTCTGCCCTTACATATCAGGCACCAGCAACAGGGCGGGATGATCGGCCACCCCAGGGCTCCAAGCACCGTAGGACCAAGGACTATAGGTCAGGCATGCTGGAACAGATCACGCTGATGCAGGACGTCCCTTCTCTACCATCTGTAGCTCAGACTCCCACATGGAGCCTCTCGGGCTGCCAGCACGCCACTGCTCCTGGGACACAGGAGCTGGAGCAGAGAAGACCAGAAGCAGGGCTTCCTGTCGCTGCCCTTGCTGATGGCTGGCACGGCATCTGTCCCTGTGCTTGGCCCATCTGCATCTGAGAACCCTGCCCCATGCCTGCTGCTCCAGGGTGCTGCCTTCCATCTGCCCTGTGATTGCTTTGTGCCGAAGGGCGTGCTGCGTTGCTCCTGCTGTTCTCATGGGCCCTGATTTGCTGCAGCCAAGTAAACGATGTGGAGGTGAATGAAGCGGTTCTGAAGATGGAGAACAGTGGAGCAGGTATGTGGGGACGTTGTTGCTGGACCGGAACAGAGGGCTGGGGACACAGCGAGGCTGGGAGGCAAGGGGTCACAGAGAGGGGTGTGTTAGTTTTCTGTCATCATAACAAAATACCCCAGATCATCAGTTTAGGAAGAGGAAAGGCTTACTCTGGCTGCTAGCTGTGAAGGTTCCAGTTGGCCTTATTCCTGCAGAGAGAGAGAGCACATTATGGCAAGAGTTTGTGGTGGACTGATAGAGCTCAGGTCCCAGGGAAAGGAGTAAAGGGAAGGAGGAAAGAGGGCCCCAGCCCCAGGGACACCTCCCAGCTCCAGGGCCTCCCTCTGGACTCCACCAGCTAAAACTCCACTGCTTGCCAATAGCAATGGAACTAGACAGCTTCTCCTAAGTTTATTAATTCCTAACTTTTTGGCAAATTTTCTCCTCATGGTCCTCACCAAGTACGTTTATTAGTTCATTTTGCATATACATAATTTAAGTTGTTATTTTCTAGTTGGTTTGCCTGTTGGGCATTCCTAAGTAGCTTCTCCCATTTTATTCATCACAGACATTGTCAGCGTCCCTTGCCATTCCTAGCCTTGTGCTGCTGGCGGTTCACTTCGACTTAGTGCTTATTGGGTGGCGTTGGTAGCACTGACGTCAGACTAGGAGCCGTTCTTCTGAGCCCTCGTGTCCAATTAGGTTCTGTTTTGCTTCCTCCCAGTGCTTTAAGAGATTTGTTTATTTTGTGCTGCTGTTGCTGGGAAGGCTCTTCAGGCTGAGTCCCAGGCCTTTCTTCTAGTGCAACAATGGAGCTCGAACAATCGCTTAGACCAGGCTTCTGGTGGTAAAGGTCATCGCTGGCCCTCAGCAGAGGAAGCTCAGAGAGACTCAATTCCCCAAAGAAGCCCTGAGTGGGAGCTGCTTAGCACAGCAGGCACCCAGTGGCCCTTTAGTTCCTTACTGAACATTGCTGAAGACAGAGTGATGGAGTGTATCTATGCTCAAAAATTTCTGGTTTCAGGGAATTTGAACTGTAATGGGTAGTTTATTTATTTCTTTTTCAAATACTCAAAATCATAATTCTCTCCACTGCTCACTGGAAAATTTCATTCACCGAAAACCGACATCAAACACCTCCAGCCCGCATGCTTATCTTGCATCACAAACTGTGGTCAGTATGCTATAGACCTGGTGCTTACACCCACTTTCTTTGAAATGTGACCTGAGCAGACCAGAGGGGCTGATCCCTCTGACCTTGAAGCAGCGTGCTAAAGGTGACCTTTGCAGTTCTATGTGCAGGCTTCCCCCTGGCTGGTGCTGTCAGATGCCACTAAGCCAAGCCGGGCCAACCTGCTGGAGGGAGGTGAGTGCCTCGGAAGCTGGGGCAGGGAGTGGAATCTCAGCGCCATCCCAGCCTGGCCCAGAGGTGCGAAGTCCTGTAACTTGAATCCCAGGTGTTCCCCGAAGGTCTCTCCCACCAAGAAGGTGCTACTGGGAAGGTTTGCAGCGCCTTTGCTAGGCAGGTGCAGGGGCTAGGGTTTGATCCCAGTGTGAGGTGCTGGCCCCACCCCCAGGTGCTCTTAGACAGTGATTGAGACTGGGGATTGAGACTGTGCGTGGTGGCACGCATCTATAATCCCAGTGCTTGGGAGGCTGTAAACAGAAGATCACTAGGAGTTCGATCTATGTAGTGAGACCTTGTAGACCCTGTCCTAAATACATTAAAAAAAAAAAAAAAAAGAAGCAGCAGCAGCAGAGCCTGGGGCAGGTACTTAGTCCTTCCCATGCACCTGAGCACTTTCTTCTCAGTGGGACACAGTGTCCCCCACCCACACCCTGCAAGAGGAGAGGGCCACTTTTTTGAGCCCACCCTGGCCGGCTGATTTGAGCCCACCCTGGCCGGCTGATTTGAGCCCACCCTGGCCGGCTCCAGTGCAGACACAGCCTTGGCAGAGGGGAGTGTGGAGGAAGAGCTGTTCATGCATGGTGACTAGGAGCCCAGAAGGAGGGGACAGATAAGCACTTCTAGGCCACGCTGCGTGACCTACCTTTGTTGACCAGAGCCCAATCTGTGCAACCTACTTTGCTGGTCAGACCCTACCTCCTAACAGCAAGTTAGCTCTGGAGCCCTGGTGATATGGTTCCTCTTAGAAAAGCCCTGCCTATGAGCTTATGTGGCCCTTGGGGAACCTCTAGAGGAAATCATGACGGAGTGTGTCTCTGAAGAGGATAGGGGGACCCCAGTTCCCCCAATGCACACTTGATCTTCCTCCAATGCACACGCCTGCTACAGTGTGCCACCACAGGTCCAAAGCAACAGGGCCGACTAACTGCTAATAGAAACTTCTACACCTGGCAGTCAAAATAATAAGCCTTTTTTCTCTACAAGTTGATTATCTCTGATATTTTGCTATAGTAACAGAAAACTGGCTACTTCAGAAAGAAACCCAGGTAAGGCCGGAAAAGCCACCGATCCAAATGACTCAGGAAAGCAGGATGCCCAGTTAACCTGCAGCATTTGGGATAAGAATTAAAATCCATTGCCAGGCATTGCAGGGCTTTTCTGTTGATTGTTACCCAGATAACTGATGTTGACAGTGGCTCAGAAATTTACATCTATGCTATGCATTCAAGAAGCAAAAAGAAGGGCGTGGTGAATGAAGGCAGAAGACAGGAAAAGGAATATTGTGGGACTGTCCTGCTTCAAGGTTGTATATGCTGAGATTTTTGGACTTATGTGTAAACATAAGAAGTATATAATTCTTTATGCCTATTTTTAAAATATATTCTAATTTTAAATGTTTTTTCATCATATTCT
>NW_004524665.1:5579105-5592532 GCF_000260255.1 Octodon degus
AAAAAAAAAAAAAGAAGCAAAAGTACAGCCAGTGCCTGCTCCCCAGGCGCTCACGGCAGAAGCAGCAGTTGGTCAGGAGCTATACGTGCTGGGAGAAAGCTGTGCAAGCACCCTCCAGAAGCCTGAAAAGGGATGTCCTTCTGGGTCAGGGGTCAGAGGAGACTTCCCAAGGCTGGAAAGATGACTCTTGCAGGAGGTCCAGGACCCACCCTGCCACCTAGGAAAAGCTTTTATATAGCCAGATAAGCAGAGTCTCCCTGTATCAAAGGCCACAGCACAGGCTGAAGAACACCCTCGTAGCTGCAGGGCAGTGTGGCTCAAAGGTCTCCGCTGCCACCTTCCCCCTCCAGGGGAGGCCTGAGAATGGCCAGTTGCTGGGCTTTGCCCCAGAGCACTCGTGCAAGGATGGGACCCTGGGGTCTGCACTCCTGACAGTGAATGCCCTGGTGATGCGGGCGTGGCTGTCTGAGATTGGGATCTGGACTCCATCGAAAGAACCTGGTTCCCGTCCTAGACATAGTTTACAAGCACTGCAACCCTGGAACCCTCGCTTAGCTGGTATCTTAGTTCTTTAAGTGTCCTTTCCTCCACTATAGAGTAGGGATGGTGGCATAGGCCACCTCCTGTGGTCACAGGTGTGGTGAGTGGTGAGATGGTGCATGTAAGCACAGGCTGGGGGCCAGGCCGTGAGGCTCTGGTGTTCAGTGTCATTCCAAAGCCATGGTGACACCTGGCTGGGGGGAGGCTGTGTGCAGTGGGAGCAGCGAGACAGGATCCCTGATTCAGGGGCTTGTTGGGGGGCACCCTGGTCCAGAAAGTGGGTCAGGCAGAGCAAAAGCTACTGGAAGGTGGTGCACAGATCCCAGCAGCCCCAGGGCGGGGGTGTGAGGGCAAATAGGGCCCGCCCTTCCTCCAACCCAAAGGACACCAGGAGCCTTTGAGCCAGTCCTTCCACACTGAGCTTTATCAATGCCAAGCGGCTGCTCCCAGGATGTTAAATTAACATGGCCAAAGCAGACCAAAACCTGCCCACCTTCCCCATTCTCAACCCCTTCCAGAGATGGAGGCCAAGGTCCCCCAAGGACTCGAGGCCCAAATCCTCAAGCGCTTTCCTGCCTGCCTGCCTGCCTGCCCACCCTGGGCCCTCCCTCTTTCCTCTTTCCCCACCTGTCCCTCCTGGCCCTCCCTTCAGCGCTGGACCACAGCACTGCTGGAGGCCCCTCTCTGCAGGCTTTCCCTCCTCACACCGCCTGGCTCTTTACTTAGCCTGCCAGTCCCTAGACCCTGCTGGGGGTAACCCTGCCTAACCCATGGCTCCTGCTCCCTTGGAGCTTCCTGGCTGTCCTGCAACTCACCCAGCTCCGTGCTTGGGCTGCAGCCTTTGGGTCTCAGCCTGCCTTGCAGGGCTATGTCCTCCATCACAGGCCATTGGCCACCAGCTACCCAGAAGATGGGCACAAGCCCCAACCTGAAGAGTCAGGGCACCTCCTGGGGCACTGGAACCTTCTCCTTCACCCAGGGCCCCAGAGAAGCAGCCAGCTGGACTGGCCATGCTAAGCACTGCTGCCCAGTAAGGCATGTCTGGAAAGGCCTCTAGATATTTTTGTTGATTAATTGGGGATTGAACCCAGGACTTAACACTGAGCTACATCTCCAGGCCTTTTAAAATTTTTTATTATAAGACAGGATCTCACTAAATTGCCAAGTTGCTCAGGCTAGTCTTGAACTTCGGTTTTATTTGGGGAGCGGGGAGGGGGGGTACATAGAATGGAACTTGGGACCACATGCTTACCAGGCAGGTGCCACGCGGTTGAGCTACATCCCCAGCCCTGAGCTTGAATTTGTAATCCCGTCCTATGAAGCTGGCAGTTTGGGGCTCACTTCCTCACGCCAGCGCCAAGCCCTCAGGAGTCAGCACTGCGATCTGAAGCTCGCCCAGAGGAGCATTGGGAAGCCCGTGAACTTACTTTTGCAGGGGAGTTGGCCTTGGAGGCTTCGGGATTGGGGGGCCTGAGTCAGGAACAGCGAGGGGGGTCGGCAGAGGAGCGGGGCCCATTGCACACAGTGCTCCTGGTGCAAAGAGCAGGGGCAGCGGAGAACCTCCTGCTGCCTGCTCGAGAGGCAAAGGCCCTGCTGACCGAGGCCACATGGCCAGCAGTGGCAGAGCCTTGGCTGGGTCCCGCCTCCCTGGGTGTGCGCAGAGCCGCTCGACTCGGGAGTCTCAGTACCAACAAGGCGCGTTCAACACATGCTATTGAGTTAGGACCGAAAACTGTATGTTTTTATAGCTTTAGCTAAAATGCACAAGCACTGAATATTTTATTTCATTTTTGTTAGTGTGTGTTTGACATACCTGTTGAGGACGTGCATTGTGGAGCTGGCACGTAGCGCGTCACACCTGAATCCTCGCTGCGTCCCCTTCCCTCCCTCCCCTTCCCTCCCTCTCCATCCTCCTCCATTCTTCTCCACCCCCAAGGGCACAGCTCTGTTTCTCTGTAACAGACCATCCTCGGGGGACAGCCCGTGTCTCGCCAGCTGTAAGGACCAAAGGTGCGTCGAGCTCACTGAGGTTTCCACTCGTTTTGCTGGCACCAGTTTTCCCTTTTGACTTCCCAGTAGTTGTGGGGAGTGGAAAATGAAATTAAGAAAGCACTCAGAGTAGCCATGTGCTTTTCCTAGTGGGACTTGCCACCAAGCTGTCCTTCCCATGTGGAGACCGGAATCGGAATCGTGCAGCACAAGGTCCTCGGGGCTGGCAGCTGGCACTTGCGCAGATAGACGGTGTATGCGCATGCGCACAGCCCTGGGGTTGCTGTGGGTCATGGAGTTCCAGTTCACGCATCTGATTTTATTCTTTGGGAAACTCCTGACCAGCACAGTGGACTGAGTTTTCCTACAGGCAAAAACCAAAGCAGCTGCTGTAAAATGCAGAGGTCGGGTGCAGGTGTCTGCCGTGTCTGTGGATGGGTGGGTGGGGCATCTTCAGCGGCACACAGTAGGCGCGCGTCTACACCTCGGCTTCAGCAGATCATTGGGTTCACTTACGCACTTGAAATGCTTTTTTTATTCCCCGTTCACACTGACTTGTCGATTCCCTGTAGCTACTGTAACAAATCAGCCTAGATTTAGTGCGTCAAAGGCTACAAGTGCAGTTCTGATGTTGTGGGTCTACAGGCCAGAGGCCTGTGCTGGCCTCGGAGGGCTCATTCCGGGTATCAGCAGGACTAGGCACAGGGGACCCTTTCGTCCTTTGGGTTGTGTCCCTTTGGATCACATTGCACCATTCAAACCTTCTGTCACATCTTCTCTGACTGTGACCTCTTCTGTCACTTTTGAAGCCCCTTGTATTACACCGGGGTCAGATAATCCAGGATAATCTCCATATTTTACAGTCAGCTGATTAGCAACTATAATTGCCCTTGGCCACAGAATGCAGCACACTTGCAGGTCAAGGATAAAGACATCAACAGCTTTGGGTGAGGGTCATTATTTTGCCAAGTACACTAACAAAATAAAGCACAAAAGCATCTCACAACCAGGGGCTGCTCACACACAGACACACACACGCGCACACACACACACACACACACACACACACACACACCCCATCTCCAGCCTCAGCTCCAGGTTGAGGTTAGTGTTTAGCCAGTGTCCCACAGACTGATGGCTCCCCAAGTCTTAGCCAGTGGTCCTCTTCTTCTTTAGTCAACAATGAAGTTCATTTAGAACAAGTGATTTAGCTTTCACTCAGGTCTGAAACTTCAAAATGTCCAGAAAGAGGGCTTAAGATATATTCAAGTTCCATAGGTTCCTGAAGGGTTGATAAAAGGATGTTATAAAATCCCAACTAAATTTAGGACACGATTTCCAAAGACAGAATCCTTTTGTAGACATGAAATAACTTTTTAGGTAAAAGAAAATGACTTTCAATGTGTTTATCATTATCCTACTTCATTTGCATATCTGTAAAAAGATCTGAGACTGGGAATTTTGTAAATAACAGAAACCTATTTCCTCGCAGCTCTCGGGGCTGAGGGTCAGGATCAGGGAGCAGTGGGCCTGGCGCTAGGCGAGGGCTGCTCTCTGCCCCCAAGAAGCTGCCTCGGTTCTGCATCCTCCCCAGGGAACACATGGTACACCCTTACAAAGGACACAGAGGGGAACAAAGGGATGGCCACACCCTCGGCCCTGTAACAAGAGCACTAATTCTGTCCCCAGGGGAAGCCCTATCATGAAATCAGCACCTCCCAGAGGCCCCATGTTCCAGTGCTGCCACTTGGTGACCAGGTCTCCACACACGCTGTCCACAGCAGTCTTCATCCTTTGGAGAGGTGCTTCCTGCATCCCCTTCCATGTGCCAGGTCCATCGCCAGGGTGTAACAATGCCCAGGAGGCAGAAGTGGCCACCAGGTTGAAGTTCACATTGGAGAGGAAAGCTTAGACTGCTTGCTGAGCATACCCCAACTAAATTTAGGACACGATTTCCAAGGACAGAATCCTTTTGTAGACATGAAACAACTTTTTAGGAAAGGGAATGCAGTGTGCATGTTGGTAGCACTGTCACCCAGCCACCTAACTGTATTGGCTCTCCTTATACCACTACACTGAGAGGCTGAGGGGACACTAGGCTGGGCAGCAGGAGGCTGAGGCTTGGTGTGGACTTGGCTGCCTACCAGCCACCTGTATCTGGGAAGACCCTCTCCAGGCCTCTGCCTCACTGCCGACGAGATGGAATTGGACTGGTAACTTCTATTTATTTATTTCTTTCTTTCTTTCTTTATTTATTTATTTATTTTTCTTCAAAGTTTTATTGATAAACAGATAGCAATGAGACAGTTTCAACTCAAATCAGAAGTACAGTTTCAACAAATAATACACTGCATATATTCTTCTTAGTGGACTGGTAACTTCTGAGGCCTCCTTCAGCTTGGTTCTTTTCATGCTCCATGCCATGTGAGAGTAATAGAAAAAGCACATTTGGTGAAAAACAAAAATCTCTGTTAGATGCTCCATATCCAGACATATTAGTGACATACTAATGCACAAAGGAGGGCTGTCCAATTAGTCCTAGCCAGGGACACCCCTGGGAAGTGGTGTATTCCACTGGTCAGAGTGTTTAAAGTGGAAGGAAAGTCAAGAAAAGTCTAGCCTTGTGCAGGCCTGCTCAGAGCAGCGGGATCGGGTCCACTGATGTTGAGGCCTGGCTCTTCTGAGCACCCCTCCTGGGGCTCCTGGGCCCTGGTTGGCCACCCTGGGTCATGCGTGGCCCTCCTTCAGCCCAGCGTCCGGCATCCCCCATGCTGAGGATGGAAGGTCACGCACGCCAGGCACCTCTCTGTGTGGATTACACAGTGCACTAAGGATCTGTGTCAGTTAGCGTTCCGGTGTCTGGGGACAGTAACCAATAGTATAGCTTCAAGGAGGAGAGGTATGCATGGTTCATGATCTCGGAGGTTTAGTCCATGGCCAGCCATCTCCAAGATGGCGCCATCATGGTGGGAGGGTGTAAGGAGCGATGCCGCTTAGTTCACGGGGCTGGAAAGCAGTGCAGGATAGCCGTGCCAGAGAGGAAGATGACAGGGCCAGGTGTAGTGGTCAAAGTCACACCTACCCACCTTCTGAGACTTGTCAAGAAACAGGCTTTAGTAATCCCCTCAGTGGCTTCCCAGCCAGTCAAGCTGCCACAGTGAAGCTTCCCCACCCCAGGAAGCGCTCTCGGGCTGCCTGTAAGATGTAGGTTCTATTACTACTCAGGTGTGATGAGGGAGACACATCAGCAGGCGACTGACTGACAAGGACAGTTTGCAGCCCACAGTCTCCACACTCTGTGCCATTCAGGACCATGGCAGGGAGACCGGGTGAGGAGGGGAGAGAGCTGTGGTGCTCACAGAAAGCGTGAGTGAGGTGGGCCGAGGTTAAGACTCACAAGCTTGAGGAATTGCTGCAGGCCCTGGAACTAGGAAAGGGAGCAATGTCCCAGATAGAGGAGATGGGAAGGGGGGAGGTGGACTCCAGGGCTGGGACTGGTTGCCACACTGCCAAGGGAGGAACCTGCTATCTGTGGAGAACAGCTTGTCTGTGTGGGGTCATCTCTCCCCGATCAGCAAAACCAGGAGATGTCAAGCCTAGAAAATACAGGACCTAACACACAGGGTTAGTGCAGGACTCCTTGCATTGACCAGGACTGGGAGTGGCACCTACACCAGCCTGGCCTCCTCTCGGCAGCCAGCCATGGGCTCTAAGGACTCTCGCACCCCAAGGGCACAGGTACCAGGACCTGCCAGCTTCGGGAAACACCCCTCCAAGGCAGAATCACCTCATGAGCATGTCCTGCCGCTGGGCTTGAGCTGTGCCCTCCGTGCTTGAGGGGGGAGGCCGCTGGGGTGGGACAGGAATGGAGGGCGATCACAAAACAGACTCTTCAAAGACTTCTCTCTGGACATCTTTTTTTTTCCCACTTTCTATTTCAGTGTTTGGGATTCGTGAAATATGACTTCCTTTTATAAATCCTGCTGCGAGGAGCTGGCCGCAAGTGCTGTTCGGTAAATGACGTCAGGCTGGAACTCTTGCAAGCATTCTGTTTGAGTGGTCTGCCTCGTTGGAGCCGCCGCAGCCATACCATACAGGGGTTTATGTCTAGAGCAGGGTGTGCTGTGGCAGCACGGTGCGCTGCTGGCCCCAACCGGCTCCACCCTTCTGGCCAACAGAGCCCCGGACTGCTGTGAGTCCAAGGACCAGGTCCTGTGGCCAGCCAGGCCTTGGATGAGGCATCAGTGGGCGACATCAAACCTACCAGGGGTGCGGGGCAAGCTACTTCTTGGGATAAACAAAACGCGGTGCACATGCTGGAACAGGACAAGAGCCAGACCCGAAAGTCCACCCACTGCAGGAGGCCGACTGTAAGAGGGCCCAGAAACGGCGATCCGTGGACACACAAAGAAGAGTGGCAGCTGCTGTGGGGCAGGACGGGGAGAAGAGGGGACCGACGACTTCCTTAGGGCACGGATTGCCTTTGGGGGTGATAAAAACACTTCCGACTAGGCAGCAGAGATGGCTGCATTGCGGGGAGGCGCATCAGCCTGCCTCTGAATGGTTCAACAGGAAAGTTTGTGTCACGGTGGAAGAGGGAGTTAGAAAGACTGAGGGAAGCAGCGCCCTCCCTCTCTGCTGCTCCAGGTGGTCAGGCAGAGGGGTCCTGCCCTGTCCCAGGACCCCAGGGAGCAGGCCTGGGCTCTTGGAGCAGCCACCAGAGACACAGCTCAGGGACACAGAGATGAGCCCCCCCCGTGGAGGAAGGCGTTGAGCGCGGGGCAGGGCCCCGGCCGCAGTGACTGCTGCGAAGCCCTGCACTGTCCCTTTGCAAGGCTGCTCTTAAAAGACTCAGCTCGCTCAGATTTCCAGTGGGCGAAATATTTCTTTCCTGTTCCCTGAGAAAGTCTCTACCAAAGAGAAGAACTAACTGATAAATCTGACTTTACCTCCTTCACCTGTGGCAGGGCCACAGGAACAAACGACGACTGGCGGCTGGCGCTGCGGGTGCATTCCGTGGTTGTGGCCTTTCCGAGGCCTTTCTAGGGCACAGGCGCACACCGCAGGCATCAGTGCGCAGCACCCCGGCCGCACGAGCTCAGCACGCTCACCGGATCCCAGCGTGGGGCAGGCCCGGGGAAACCTCTGTCTCCCGACAAAGCCCAAGCCTGCTTTGCCCGAGCCTGACAGCCACCTCCTCAGCGCCCCCGGCAGCCACAAACCCAAGGGAAGCTGGTTTATGACGGTTAAGTATGGAAATCAAAATTAAGTTTGCGACGTATGCTCAAAAGATCTAGTCCCATGAGAATCCACAGGAAATAGTGCTGGGTGAGCTCTGATGTCAGCGATCCCAGCCCATCGGTGGGAAAGGAAAGGGTGACCCACTGCAAGCAGAAGCCAGCAGCCAGCTAAGGGCGGAGGCAGGGCCCGAAGCCCCCAGCCCAACCTGCAAGGGCCGCACGCACGCACAAAGCACGCAGAGCCTTCCGCTGCAAAGAGAATCGGGCGCTGTCATCAAATGCTTAGATCCTAGTGACTTTATTCTCTCCTTTATTCTTCCTTACCTACCACTGCTTTAATGTGTATGTTATTCTTTATTTTCTGATCTGCAATATTTCCCACAACAAACAGGCATTCTTTTCCCAAGGAGAAAACACGCCCCTACTGTCTACAAGGCCATAGGAGGGTGAGTTCTTAGAAGCAAGTTCTTCATAACCTCTTACCTTTTTAAAGCATCTCTTGGCGTCTTTCTTTCTTTGTTGTTGTTGTTGTTGTTGTTGTTGTTTTTAATAGTACCAGGGATCGAACTCAGGACCTTGTGATTGCCAGGCAAGCACTTATTCAACTGAGCTATCTCTTGGTGTGTTTCCTAATGCCTGTCTTGGGAGCCACTTCCTGGCCAGGGCTCCCTTAGGGTTCCTCACTATTTTCCACATTCTCAGGGCAGTAACAGTCTCACTCTGGTGTCTATCAGTAAGTCGTTCACACCTAGGTCAAGACTAAAAGGACTTTACCTAAATTGATGGTTTTCAACCCACTGAATGGAACCCAGGAAAACTCATGTTTCACAGTGTGATGTTTAAATAGAATCATAAACTTATGGAATGGAGAAAAGAAAATATGCCTTTTAATTTGCATTCAGAGGACCTGAAACTTGACACACCCCTATGAAGAATGTCCTGGTGACTGTGACATGCTTAACTTCCATCTCAGCCCCTTCAGAACTCTAAGCGACACCCCCTCCCCTCGGTTCTCCAGATAAAGTTCTCAGCATTTGCTTTGCCAGAAATGCCTGAGCAGAATTTACTGTAAACAAAACACCAGCCACATCCTGCAGTAAAAATCCCTCTCCAAAACCAGCGCCACCTGTCTAACAGGTATGTCAGATTTCCTCTAAGACTGTCAAAGGTGTGGACTGCACCTCACATCCAAAACCATCCATTTTACTCCAGGAGAAATAAAGCGCTTTTCATCTCTTTGAAAAACAGACCCAGCTGATGAGGATGGTGGTGACAATCATGAAGACAAAATGGGCGGTCAGCAAAGAGAGCCTCCCTCTCGCTGTCGCCAAGGAAACCATCCTGGGCCACCCACCTAGACCTTAAATTAACAGAATGGGAGTGTCTGAAAATCTTGAAGTTGTTGACTTCAAATCTGAAGTCTTGCCTCCCACGGGAGGGGGAGGGGAGGACAGAGAGCTGGGGGATGGGGAGGGGAGAGAAAGAAAAGGGGGGGCTCTGGCTCATCCTCCCCAAGCCCCCCCCAGACCCCCCCCCAGCAAGCTGGCCCTGCCAGCTGCTGTTGTCAGTCCTGGCCACCCCAGTTGGTGGGAACTTGAAGGCTTGGTGAGATCCAGCAATAAGGAAGCAGCTAATATGTGGGTTTACACATAGGGCTGCAGGGCGCGCTCTCAGAGTCTGTAGACCTCCAGCAGTGGGGGGCTCCTCTGCTCACCTGAGATCACCTCTCCCTCTCTCCCTGCGTCCCGGAATAGCCAACCAGGGGTCCCCCTCCAGCCGCACCTGCTCCACCACCATTAACACATCGCCTGCTGATCTTCAGTCCACCATTTTCCTCCCACCAGAGCCAGCTGGGCTGACCCTCGCTCAGTCCCTGCTACCCAAGGACGGCGAGTCCCCTACACAGCAGACTCCGAGCTCCCGGCCTGCCCCAGGGCCATGTGGCCTCCGCCTGCTGGTGCAGCACATCTGTGCAGCCCAGCCTTCTACCTCTTCCCAGGGCCTAGCTCCAGGCAGGGAGCTCCTTGTCTCTGGAGACCCCCAGCGCTCCTGGAACTGACCCGCTTAGCTCATGTGTTTCCCTTTTGGAATCCATCCCCTGCCACCTCCAAGGGGCTGGAGAGAGCTTCTGTTTGCTAGAGACCCAGCCCTTCCACCTCGGCTGGCAGCTCCAGGTGGACACCGGCTCCACAAGCCCATGAGCCTTCTTCCTAGGATCCGTGGACTGGGGGAGGGGTCTGTATGCTACAATGCCCAGATGGTCTGCCTGTGATCCCTGGGGGCCGCAGGAGCCTCACTGTCCACCAGGTGAAGCCAGCTGATTCCAGACTAAGAACCCCAGCCCAGGGTCAGCAGTGTCAAGCAGAAGGACGCCACGCGGGAGGACCAGCCTCTGGGATGTGTGTGACCATGGGCTCCTCTGGACAATGCCTGTTCACGCCTAGGCTGCTGTGTGTTAGGCAGCTGTCACTTCCAGCCGGCACCTGGGAGTCACACAGTATTGGTGGCCACAAGGATTAGAAACACTGCTGAGAGTCATGCAGCCCCTCAGATAAGCAGGCAAGATGGGGCAAAAGGCTCTGCCATCTCCTGGGCTTTGGGCTTCCCCATCTACCTCTTTCCTTCAGTTTCGCTGCCCTGAGCCCACCCGCCGCATTTCCTAGGATGTGACCACCTATTCCCCTGGTAGACAGAACACATTTGGGTCTGTCCCTCCAGGACTCAGGCCAGTGCTCACATGGTGACTCGGGATGGAGCTGTGATTGGACAAGAGTGGACAGGTGTGGGTTTTGGACTGTTTTCTGGTGCTATAACTGAGTACCTGAGGTTGGGTCATTTTATAAAACAAAAGGTTATTTTTTTATAGTTCTGGAAGATAGGAAGTTCAAGAGCATCTACTGCACGTCTGATGAGGACCTAGGGCCCCATCATCACATGTCAAAACGGGAAATAAGCTGGTGAGCACTCACCTCTATGTCAAAGCTAACTCTGCGATAATCCATGGCTGGGTTACTCCAGTACTGAGGCCAGAACCTTATGACTCCATCCCCTCCCGAGGGCCCAGTTCTAACCCTGCTGCAGTGAGGATCAAATTCCCTTGGAGTCGCATCCATGCCCTACAATGAGCCCCACACTGTTGAGTCTGCTTCCACCCCTGATGCTGAGGCGGGGCACACCTAGGAGCTGCCTGCAACCATGCTGGAGTGGGCCTGCCTTCCAGACACCTTCGGGAATCTGCCCTCCACCTGGCGGCGTAATTCCTGCCCACAGGACACATCTGAGTCTTACGAAAAAAAAACAAGTTTATGGAACAGTGACCAGAAGATAGTCTCTTAAGGAAATGTCACTTTGAGGACTAGATTTCGATGTCAGTAATTGCTTTCTCCCAACTGGGATGTTTTCGGCCCTGTTCTAAGCGATCCTGCATCACTGTGTGCCTCATATCCGGACACACACAGTGTCTAGCCCCTCACTGGGATGAGGCGTCCAGCGACCACAGTTCACAGAGGAGGGATCCCTTCTGTGCCTTGTGACTGTAGAGGGCTCAGGCCGTGGCTGGCTGCTCCGTGGTGGTAGTGTCTGGTGGAGGACAGCTTCCTGTGGCAACCAGGAAGTGCAGTGAGGGGAGGGTGAAGGGACACGAATCTGCGTTGGCAGGTCACCCTCCAATGGCCACTGCCAGCCAGGCCCCGCCTCCAGTGGAACATCCAAGTATGAACCCACTGAAGGTGACTCCACAGGTGCATGCAGCACGCCCAGGATCCAAAGCCCCACCAAGCAAAAACTGGGGAGCAGGGAGATATTTTATATCTAAACCCTAACACAGTGTAGGAGCCAGCTCCCTGCAGACTCCCAGGAAAGGCTCAGAGCCTGCAGCTCTGCCGGCTCCCAGCATATCAGAGCTCTCAGGGCACTGGAACCTGGGCCCTGGCGGCTGCTGAGGCTGCCCTGGGGTCTGAGGCACATGAAGGCCACTCGGACATGTTGGACAAACCAAATCCAAGCCAGGCTACAGCGTTTAATCAGCTCTCTGCACACCTGTCCTGCGAACTCAAGCACTTGCCTCAAATCAAGTGCCTCCCATTCGCCTGTCAGGCCCCACTGATTCTACACTCACTACCACCCTGACGATTTCGAGGTCCTCCTGTCTCTACCTGACCACGCAGTGCCTCGGACTAAAATTTCCGGACGCAATCCTGAGGTACGGATCCATTCCAAGTCACCTGTCCTTGATATGTCAGCAGCTAAGCTCATCCCACTGAGCCTGTCGGTCTTTCCGTCCCAGCTCAGGTCCCCATCCGTCCCTGGTTGCCCGGACTGAGGTGATCCCAGGTGCTGAAGTCAGAAAATCCAAAGAGAGTTGAGATGAGCTGCTCTGTGCTCCAGCGTGAAATGAAGTGTGTGTTCCTGGATCTCCATCCAACCTCAGGGTCTCTCTACTTCCATCTCCATCTCCGTCTCCATCTCTGTCTCTCTCACTGTCTCTGTCTGTCTCTGTCTTTCTCTGTCTCTGTGTCTCTGTCTCTGCCCCTCCCCCCGCTCTCTACAAATCTCAGCTTGTCCCTCATCCCCTGGGGTGGCTGACTGCCTCCCTGGCTCCCCCGCCTCATCCCCTTTTGCTCACATCGAGGTTCCTCTGTCTCGCAGGGTCCAGCCCAGCATGCAGCAGGGAGGAAGCTGTGAGCCAGTCATTCAGCAAACTCAGGTCTAACCCCTTGTGGGGGACGTAGACTATTTTAATTTTCTAAATTTCACAATTCTAATTTGTTCTTGAACTATTTTTTAAATTCAGAAACCTTCCAGTTCAGATTTGAGATGTATCATTTCCAGGAGGAAACTGATCTGGAATTGGCCAACAGCCCTGGAGTACCTTCTGTGACTATGTCACACTTCAGCAGTTAATTTTGGAAAGGCGCTATCAGATACTTAATTTCCTGCCCATCTGCTTTGGGATTGAGATATTTAGCAAGCCACACTTAAACTTGATCATAATAATGTATCGTTGATAGTCCATAAGCGTTATTACAAGCCCAAATATGTCCTAAGTGCACAGGTCCTTCAAAGCATGTCAGCACTGCCATGAACGCAGCGCGCTATAACTAAGGTTGTTGGCAGGCCTCACAGTAAGGCAGCAGGGTCCACAGCAAACCGAGAATCTGGCATTGCCAAGAATCGGTGCATCAGTTTATCCGCACCCAACTCAGGCAAGCAATAACACTGCTCTGAGCCCTTGTTCCCATCCAAAGCAGATGCAGTTCCAGGGTTTGGGTGAAAACAAGAACATGTCAATGAACGAACAAAACCTGGTGCTCCCGAGGGCCTGGACCAGTGGTGATGGTGGTACTAGGGTGGTGATGATGCGGCATGGCGTTGGCCCTGGGGTGAGGACGATGTTGGGGTCAGGATGGCACTGTGATGGTGACGCAGTGCTGTGGGGACTGCTGGAATTGGAGATGGTGGCAGGTTAGGCATGGTACTGATGAAGGTGGTGGCATGGGATAAGGGTGGTGCTGGAACACGATAACGTTCCTGACAGTGATGGTGATGGTGATAGGACTGGGAGGGGTTTCCCATGGGGATGGGAGTGGGGATGTCATAGTGGTGGTATAAGTGGGAGAGGGGCCATGGTGGTGGTGGCGTAGGTGGGAGTGGGGCCAT
>NW_004524665.1:5592871-5605378 GCF_000260255.1 Octodon degus
GGAGACTACTTTGTGATAGTGTTGTATCTGCTCTTCTCTCAGCGCTGAGATAAAATACCCAACACCCAAAGTTAAAGGAGGAAAGGTTTACTTAGCTTACAGTGTGTAGCGGTTTCAGGCTATAGTCACTTGGCCCCAGGGCAGGTTGCTAGAGTGGCAAACATTCTTGCTGGTGGAAGACAGCGGAATCCACAAGAGCGGAAGCAGGGCTTTCCCTTGCTCCTGCATTGCATCCAGCCTCCCACCCTACAGTGCGTGTGGTGCTCGAACCTAAATCCCAGCCACGGATCATTAGGTTCAGCCATCCCTGCGAAGCCCCCCCAGGGCTGTGTGACCCTGGGGAGGGCATCTAGAACACAGCATAACAGACAGTAACGGTGTTGGGGTGGGAGGTGTGCTGGCGAGGACGGCGGGGCTGGGCCAGGGACAGGCTTGGGAAGGTGATACCGCTCGCGAGGGCGACAGCGATGGTGATGGTGTCGGGACGGTGCGCTCGTGGTGATGGTGGTGATGCAGTGATGTTGGTGCTCCTAGTGGCGGTGTTGACACTGTGTTGGAAAGCTGACCGAGTACTGTGACAAAATGGAGAGCCTGACTCATCAGAAAGGCGTTCAGCAAATCAGCAAATGTCCCCTCGCTAAAAGAACCCACATGACTTCGGAATTGTTTTCCTGAACACGACACTTTGTCTCCCTGTTAAGTGCAGCGAGCTCCGCTGTACATAATGTCATCATCCCCTTTCAAACCACACTTCAGTAATGTGAAGTGAAAGTTGACTTTCTGGGGCTTGATTTCCCTTCCTGGTAGTAATCAACTTCTATATTTCAAGTAAAATCAGGCATTAAGTGTTTAATATTTTGCACATCACCACGTGTCCTTTTCGCTTTGGCCAGCTGAGATCTCACCTGTGGCACGACCCCTGGCGTGCCCCCTGCTCCTCGACCTGAGGACGTGGGCTCCCACCCACACAGGTCCTCTCTATCCTCTGAGCTCCTTTGCTCTCTAACCTCCTAAGATTCTGCTCAGGAGGAAGCCTCCCCCTTACCCTGGAGCATCATTTTGAAATAATGACTCCAAGAAAGGTCCAGGCTCCGTTCTAAAATTAGAATTAGTCATGCTTAATTAAGTCTAGACCTTGGCAAAGAAATAATTTCTGCCTCCTAGTTAAACCCTGGGTGTAAACAAAGAAGCCACCAAGATGTGTGATTCACTCTTGGCCTGACCATTAAGGTCATTGCCTGAGAGGGAGCCTGCCTTCCTCCACCAGCTGGTTTTCCCCACGGGAGACGCTCTCTGGCACTCGTTAGTGAGGTCCCAGGTCACTCCACAGATGCCTGTGGGATGAGGACAGGTCTCTACTAAATCCAAATGAGTAGAGCATGCTGGAAGGGAAGGGAATGAGGTAGCTTCTCTATGAAGAAGTGAAATACACACACACTGGCATTAGTTTCTGCAGAGAAACTGTTACATCTGCGCCACCTGCACACAGGTACAGGGGCCCACCCAGCAGGAAGGTTTCACTGAAAAGACGGCGCTGTGATGAGGACTCTGCTCCCCGACACCAAGTAGGCCAGATGTCCTTGAAAAGCGTTTACGTGTAAGGTCTTATCAACAAGGAGATTTTACTTACGGCCTGCATAGAATCGCTGATAGCCACTGCTTTCCTTGAACTGCTTCTTCAGGATGTAATTTAAATTAAAGCCACAAAACTGTTCTTCCAGCACTACAACCAAGGAAAAAAGACCATGCGTACATGTGTCTTGGAGGCTCTGCCCTGTGGCCCGCGTCCCCAAGGGTGCCCCCCAAAGACCCTCGACATATATATGTGTGGGAGCTGAAACCATGGTACTAGGTCTGGTTCATCAGCTTTCATAATGTTCCTCTCTCCCAAGAGGCAGGGACGAGTGTGGCGGTGGGGCACAGGGGTGGCCACGTGACTGCAGAACCAACATGATGCTCTGTGGAAGCTGACCCCTGTACCTGGTGTGCTGGCCTGGGTGCTCATCCTGTGGGATTCTCCATCTAGCTGGGGCATTCTGTCATCCTGGTACTCCAGGAAGCTGAGGCAGGAAGACACAAGGTAGAGCCTCCATGAACAACTTAGCCACTTAGCAGAATCCTGTTTGAAAACAAAAAATAAAAAGGGCTGGGGACATATCAAGCCCCAGTATCACAAAAGGATATGAATGAGGGGAGGATGGGCGAGGAGCAGGCGGAGGCCCTGTGCAAGGTGGCAGTTGCCAGGCCACTTGCTGCCATGTTCTGCAGGAATAAAACTGTTGGGAAGATCAGCGTGGAAGGAAGCGGCAGAGACGGAGCTCAGACAAGGTGCTTGGCACTGGACCCACAGCCTGTGAGACCCCACCCAGTACTCTTGGGATCAGTGTGCTGGCGGGAAGGGTGTGCACTATGTCCTTGTTGATTTGTGTGGGGTTGCTGAACTATATTTGTGGGACCTGAGAGAGTCCAGACCCACAAAACAAAGCAGACATGGACCTGTGTGTGCCCCAGCAGCACTTCCTATTTGGTGGTGTGGGTGGGGTGTTTATCTCCTGTGTTTTTCTTTTCTTCCTGCTTCCTGCAGTTTCATTGTCACCCTCAGCCACCTTCCTTCCCAACCCAGAAGTCCCCGGGCAGGCTGTGTTTGTGACTCTCTTCCTCTTCCCCAAGGGATCACGAGAACATCTGGCATCAGACACAGGCTCTGGTTTCCCCGTACCGTGACTTAGACAATGACCTGGCTGCTTCCTTGGGGTGAGCAGACCCCCAAGGCATCCCTCCTTCAGAGGGAAGAGGGTCACCCAGAGGCGGCATGTATCCAGGGCTCCTAAGAACTCCCTGGGCCTAAATTTCCCATATCCAATATCCACCGGGTTGTGGCACAGACTAATGCATTAGCTCAAGACATGCTGGCAGAGGTGTGTGATTCTGCTCATAGAAGCAAGGTATATTCCCCAAGCTTCTTGCAATTCTCTGTATTTCCATTTAGGATTCTTCAGAGGATTGAACACACAGCGTTTGCTTCAATAGACACAGTGTGAAGATACCTAAATAGATAATGGGGGAAGTGAAATGTTCCCACTGAAGTGTCTGAAGAGCTACACTAGCACGTCCTCTCCTTTAATGGTATCTAACAAAGTGGATACATTTAGAGATCAGTGAAATCCTTTTTCTCTTAAGATACGTGGTGGATGGACTTGAAGGCCATTGAAATTTTCAAATACACATATAAGGCCATCACGACCTTGGAGTAAAAGAAATTCACCTTCTAATCAGTCATAGGACAGAAAAATGCTTAAAGAATTAGGAGGGAGTGGACGTCGGACTCCACACTGATCCATGAGAGACTCACCTCAGGGGTTGCTGGGGGAGGTGTCCAGCAGGAGGTCAGAGGAAAGACCTGCCCGAGAAGCCTCCCATGGCTGGCGTGGGCAGCACAGGCCAGGGCCCATTGGCCGAAGGGCGTGCTGTGAGAAGGCCACCAGCAGAGAAATGTGCAATTCAGGGTCCAAGGCCGGAAGAGGACAAGCTGTGAGTGACCTTGAGTACCCAGCAAGGACATTTGGACTTCATTCCATTGGGGAATGAGGAGCCGTGTGGGTCCGGGTCTGATCCAGGGTAGTGGTGCAGGAAGATGAGTCTGCAGCAGGGGACAGTGGGTGGCAGAAGCATGAGGAGGGGATGCAGACTCAAGAGACCTAAAGGGCACCGAGGGTTGGTTTGGCGGGCAGGCGCTTGGATGTCAGCAGGTCCGGGGGTCAAGAGGGGCCTAAAGCAGCCTGCTCCCCCAGTTACTGCAGAAGTGCCTCACTGTGTATTTAGTCACTCGGTAGGTCTCAGGTCTGAGGCGATCCCGGAACAGTGACATTTTCAAGGTCACAGGTCGTACCCAGCCCTTCAGCGGTTTGGCCACCTGGCCATCTGTTTCCACCACAGGGTGCATAGCATTCCTGTGCCACAGTCTACGCCCAGTGAGGGCAGGATGGGGACCCCTTCTGAAGGCCTCCCTCCGCGGGCTGAAACCTGACTTAGGGTCTTACAGGATGAAGTTCCCTGATGGAACGCTGAGCATTTGAAAGGCATGAGGAAGGTATTTTTGAGCTATCAGCATTCCAAAACAAGCACTAAAATAAGTGTTGGCAAACATCATAATCATCTAGTTCCCTGAAGCCCAGGACTAGCTCCCAGGTGCAGGTGAAGGCACCCGAGCTCTCACACGGGGCAGATGCCTTCGGAGCTCACTGCCCTCTCTGATAGCTCTTGCTGCACCTACTTTACAGGAAGTTCTGCCCAGACCTCTGCGTGGCCTGTGTGTCACAAAGAATTGAGGACCAAGGACAGGAGGGGCTGGTTCCCCGTTGCATCAGGACTCTGCTTCCCAGAAACAAGCTGGAGCAGCCCTGGCCAGACGTGCAAGGCCGAGAGCCCTCGCTCCACAGCACAAGTTAGGGACCCTCTTACGGGGAGAGTTTCTGCTCGCTCGAGCTCCCAGAGATGAAAAAAGGAACCAGGGAGAGGAGCATGGAGGCCTGTGTTCCCGGGGCCAACTCTAGGAATCAGGGCTGCAGGCCGACCCAGGAAGACTGCTTCTGTAGGGTCCAGACCTGGAGGGCTGGCCCCAGCCATCGGGGGAGCCAGGATTCGGGGGCAGCTAAGTTCCCATGGCACCTGCACGGGACCCAGGTCACATGGGGCAGGTGCCATGACATAGGGACCTGATTTAGGAGAAGAATCAGAGATGTACTATAATGAGAGTGAACACTCATTTTGAGTGAAAAATATTACCATAAATTATTACGGCCAAATAATTCCATGCCATGCAAACATAATGTGACCCACAGGGACAGTGTTTTATTAATGGGCTACCAGACACACTTATAGGATGGGTTTTTTGTTTGGTTTTCCATAGGTCTTTGGCTGTTTGTACTCACTGCTTTTGAACCTGTCAATAAATTGATGACACCATTTTCTATAAAAAGTGAAAAATATAATTTAGTCTTTGTCCTCAGGCAGTTCAAGGAAACCTGTGTTTTGATGCATCAATGGCTTAGGAAGGTTTCATTCAGCATGAAAAATCTTTATTTTTCTAATTTAGAAAACAATCTGTATTTTTCTAAATGATCACCAAAGTTGTGGAAATTTTAAAGAACGTTAGCAAATGTGGGGGAATTTCTGTAACGTTTATTTCGTACATGAGTTGTAAGAGAGACTGAGGCATTTAATGTCTCTGTTATTTTTTTAGTTTTTATTATTTTAATTAAATTTATTGGCATTCTTCTTCAAGATTTTCGGGGGTACTCTTTCACTAAACATGAAGGCCACACTTGCCAAGGGGTTTGCATCTGTGAGTGCGTACCTTGGCTCTTCTGGTTTTCTCCACTCCCCTTCCCTCCCTCTAATCCTTTCCCTCTCTTTCTTCCTGAAGGCTTTGTTTCCATTCTTTCCCTCTGTTCTCCTTTTCTCCTTTCCCTCCCCTCCCCTCCCTCTCCTTCCCCCTCCCTCCTTCCTCTCCCTCCCTCCTCCCTCCCTCTTCTCTTCCTCTCTCCCTCCCCTCCCCCTCCCTCCCCTTTCTCCCTCCTACCTCCCTCCCTCCCCTCCCTCCCGCTCCCTACCCCCCTCTCTCCCCTTCCCATTTGCTTCCCACTTCCGCATCACTCTCCTCCATTTCGGTCTTTCTTTGTGCTTTCAGTTTCTCACACAAGAAAAACAATGTGATATTTAAACTTGTGTGCGATTTAGTCTTTGAACCAACAACACGTGCTTACCAACTTGTCTCTGGTATCAGCTTCAAGCCCTGCACTATAAGCTTCTGTTCCCTCCATCTGTGTTGGCATTTTGCATCAAGTCAGGAAGACATGAAGAAAGGAGCCGCGTGGGGTAAGGCCATTTCAGGCCAAGGCAGAGCAGGAGCAGCATTCTTTTTGCCAGGATGGTTCAGGAAAAGTGAGGCACCCAGCCTGACGGAGTGGCCCAGCAGAGCTGCAGAGGACCTAGAAACCTCTGGGCCAGACATCAGATGCAGTGGCAAATGCCACACGCAGCGAGACAGGCCACCACTGCTCACCCTTTAAGAAATTAGAGGCATCTTAGTTACATTCTTATTGCCGGGACCAAGTATCTGGTATGCATAAGTTAAAGAAGGAAAGGGCTACTTTGGCCCACAGTGTGTAGAAGTTTCAGTCCATTGGTTCCAAGGCCGAACAGGGAGGCAGAGGGGCGTGGCAGAGAAGAGGTAGTCTGTGGCAGGCAGGCAGTGAGGCTTTTTCCTTTTTTAGTCCATCCAGGCTACAAGCCTATTGGTTGGTGCTAACCACACCCAGGTTGGGCTTCCCCATTATCCCCACCCACGCTGGTACTAGACCAATCGCGGGACCGATCAGTTACCATGCACCCCTAATCCAGTACCTCATGCTTGCGATTTAGCCACTCCAAAAAGCCCACCAATAAGTAGGTGTTTGGGATGGGATGTGTAGATTTAAGTCCTAACAAGAGGACTCAAACACATGAAAAGTCAGCACTAAGGTTATTGTTATTAAAATCAGACTAAACAGGTTCGGGCCTAACTCTGCCAGTAATGAATTTATGAACCCTACTAAGAATAATTTGATCCTACAAATTAGAAGTGACTGAAACTGGCATAGTCTAGATAGATAGATAGATAGATAGATAGATAGATAGATAGATGAGAGAGAGATAGATAGATAGATATCCAATAAAATCTAAACGAACCTCCATCCAACTTCTCTTTGAGGATCCCTGGAGTCCCTAGAGCCTTGATCTGCCATTTGATACATAGGGAGTGTGACACAGGAACAGTCTAACAATAGAGATACAGCCATTTATTTATCATCATTACAGTCTCTTAGTTTAGCAAAACTCCACACATATAGGACCATGTGAATGCAATGCTAAGGCCTGCTTACAGGAGCTCCATGCAAGCCCCGCCCAGCATCCTTAGTCTCACGATGCGGTCATTTTGGTGCTACGGCTCTACCTGCTATGAAGCCAAGGGGTAGATCCACAAAGAAGAAGATGTGACTCATTCATTCCCTGGGGCCCTGTGAATGCTGGAAGAGTGCCGTGGGTGGGCTGCAGCCCTGCGTGGTAGAGGCTACACGCCAGAGGCAATAAAATAGCACCAGGCATATGAGACTCATAGAAATTCAAGATACAATCACAATAATCCTAGTGATGACAGAGGAGAGTCTGATGAGAAGGATGAGGGCTGTTTCATAGCTGGGAAACTGGAGAGTGAGAAGGGTTTCTTGGCCAACAGGGTAGTGCTCCCGGCACTAACAGCTTGGGCTGTCTTCCGTTCATGCCTCCTATCAGCATAACCAGGGACTGGAGGAGAAGGGAGAACAGAGTTCTTTTGCCCACAAACCGTAGGGTCAGGAGAGGACTATGGTGCCAGCTTCACTAAGAAAATTTGGAAGATAACATCTGAGAGGGTGAGGGGAGCTACAGCAGAGCTGGAGGCAAAAAAGCTTCTGATGTGTCAGCATAGAGCCCACCAGGAAAGGAAGGACTGGGGCCTGGATGGCCAGGGACGTGCATAAGCCAACGTATCCCCAGATGAAGAAGGACTCGCCTAGAATCTTTCTTTTGCTGTGCCTATGAGGTTTAATTAAGGTACAAGGGTTACTAAAAACCTCTCTCAGCCTGACTTAAAGGATTACTGTAATAGAATGGCTTCCCCTAAGAAAATTCCAGGTCAGGCCCCTGTTCTGTTTCTCAGCCACTGCCTTCCGCTCGTCTCCATATTCTGACTTTACCCTCAGGCTGGCTTCCCTCAAGATATGAGATGGTTGTCCCTGGGGATAAAATGGATTCCTTCGGCATATCAAATGGCTGCTTGATGAAATAAATTTGTTGCCTCAACATGGTCTCATAAGATGGCTATCAGTGACAACCAGCTATATAAGTGTTTCATTCACATTCAAAAAGAAAGAAATAATTCTGTCTTCACAAACACACACGCACACACACACACACACACATAAAATTGCCCAGTTGAAAATGGACATGCTCTTGTACTTACACAGTTGCCCCTGACCTGTCCTGCCTAGAATTCTGCCTGAAATTTCCTACTGAAGATACCTGAGAGATGCTGCTTATATGGGCAGCAAGAGCTTGAGAGGCCTCCGGAACCTTTTTGAGAGGCCTCTGGAACCTTTTCTGAGTGCTTCCATTTTCATAAACTTGGCAGTTCCTCCCCGCAGCCCTCCGAGGCTAGTGCTATCACTATTCCTATTTTAAACTGAGCAAACTGAGGTTCAGAGATTTGATTAATTTTCCAGGTTCCTCACAGTAATAAACTGAAGGCGCCAAGGCCCCAGACGGTCTGCCTCTGGGTTGCTGTCTGTCCCCGTGGAGCTGCAGTAGTTAGCATCCCGACGTGTGGTAGTTGTGCGGATTACCTCACAGCCTCCAAGGATGGGCAGCCGTGGCAGTGCTCGGAGCTCCATCACTGAGCTTGAAGGGATCAGACTTTCTCCAGGCTTGAGGCTGGGCGCAGCAGGGAGACAGAGGCAGGCCTCAGGCTGGGGCTCCGGGCTCTTGCCATGGCTGACCTTGGCCTGAGGCCCCCGACTGCCACGGCAAACTTCCACTGGACGAAGAGGCCACCGTAGTGTTTCCACCACCATCCGCTCAACTGCCCAGGCCCCAGCCCTGCCCCTGGCTCTTCCTTGAGTCACCAGAATGCCTCGCTGCCTTTCCCTGCACCTGCACTGTCTCTGCACCGCACTCTTTTGTGACAACAGTGGCTCGGCCTGAATCCCTCCCTGCTGCGTGACTGTGACTTTCTCCCTCCCTTGGGGCCTGGCCCAGTTCCTCAGCCCCAGCGACCCTCCTCCATCTCGCAGGCGGGCCCCTCTCGTAGTCTCGTGTGTGTCATCCGTCTTAACTCCTGCTTCCTGGAGGGTCCAGGTGAAGGCATTAAAAATCATTTTGTTTACATTTACACAATATAATTCTCCATCAAATGCAGCACGTTACCCGAACTGTCAACACTCGGCAAATAACAATGCGATAGTGATCAGAGCTCGGAGTTGCCGCGCCCTGCCCGGCACGGTGTGCCCTGCTTTCCCTCGCTCATTTATTTCTCCCCCGCCACATGCTAGGAGGCAGGTACTACTGCCACCCTTGCTTGTAAGTGAAGAAACTGAGGCGGAGGGAAGGTCCCACACAGGAAAGAGGGGAAACCAGGGCTTGAACTCAGGATCTTTTCCTCTCATTTGTTAGTGCTTGCTGTGAGTACGTAAAGAACGCTGCGCGCTGCATCTCAGGCCTTGTCTCCTCTCCTCCCCTGTACCCTCCCCTCTGCCTCTGAGTCCCCCACACTCCCCCGTGAGGTCCTGCAGTCTGTTCCCGTTTCCCTTGCGTGCCTACCCTGGTTGTGCGCCCCAGCGTGGTCCCCGTTCTCCCTGAGAAGGAGGCCTCCTCTGTTAGCAATAGTACGCACAGGTCTCAGGCACACAGCGGGAGGCCACGCAAGGCAGGGCCACGTCCAGCACCACCTCGGTCACCGCGCGACTGGCCTTGCCCCGCCTCTAACAGAGAGAGCCGCACAGGCTGCCGTGGGGCTCCCTGGTCTTCCAGTCCCTCCTGGTGACGGCTGAGGAGAGACTAGGACTCTCGAGCCCTGGTGTTTCTCTGATCGTTCCTACAGTGCCAGACTTTGGAGCTGCTAAGTGTTAGCTCTTAATAATGATATGGCATCTTCCCATGCATAGCACCTGCCTTGATAATTGGATTAAAATGAACTAGGAACCTATTAGAAGTACAGCCACCCAGGTGGGGACATGGTCATTCTCCTCCCACCCAAGTTTGGGGAGGAGGCCTCTGTCCTCCATCCATCCAGCCTCCAACTTCCCCTTTGCTGACCCTGAACCTGCAGCCTCCACCCCACCTGCCTCACTCTGGTGCATGGGCTCCTGTCCCTTTGTTCCCCCAGTGCCTTGGAGAAAGGTCCTGAGTGGCACAGCACAAGGCAGGTAGCACAGTCCTCCTCCACGCTGCCACCTGCATCCAGTCCTTAACACACATCGCCCAAGGTCCGCTTCTCTGGCTGCTCTTCGCCTGGCACCACACATGAACTCCTGGGCCCAAGGTGCACACGTATGTGCTCTGAATGCGGATGCAGAAGAAATGGGGAAACCTGGCCGCCGATGTCAGGCCTCCAGCGGCAGGTGGGTCTGAGCACAGCAGCCATGCTGCGGAGGATGCTGCTCAGGGCGACCTTCAGAAGACGACCTTCGGACCGAGGGAAGCCTCACTTGGCAAACTTCTGAGGCCTGTTTTGTGTTCAGCAGTCCTAGCCTGGGTAAACCAAACAGCCTCGAGACCATCTGAGCCCTAGGGGCTGAGTGCCTTTGGTTAGGAGAGGAGGTGCCCACACTGCAGGAACCCTGGGTGGTGCGAGACCTTGGGGGACTGACCAGACCCTGGGAGGAGACCTGCCACAGCCCGGTTCTCAGGTGCCAATGACCCTGGGCACTACCCTTGGTGCTAATTCCCACAGCCGCACAGGCGCATGTGCAGGCTGAACCCACATCTGCAGCCAGCCGTGTATTTTAATAGCAAAGCCAACATGGTAGCAGGTCAGCATTTGGTGGTGCTACCTTTAGTTTTTCCAGGACCTTCACGGGCTAATTCCTTCGGTGTACTCCCTTGCACACTGAATTCCACTCATTTCTGCCATCTCCGCTGCAGTGAGAGAAGGAAACGCAGCCACACTGGCCCAGGCGCTGGCTCTCTCTGCTTCTGTGCTTCGTATTAAATCCTGCACAGGCTGGGCATGGAGCCAGCTGCTCCCCAGGACCTCTGGAGGGTCCTGGAGAGCACCCCACCTGCCAGCTGCTGGGACCCCCGGATGAGCATTCTCAGCGGTGTTGCCCCAGCGCCTTGGCAGTCCAGGAAAGGTACCCACAGAGCCACCCATAGAGGACTTGGGGAGATGTGAACCTGCATGGGACAACATCACCTATGACTTTGAAAGCTCCCTGTGCCCCAGACACAAAGCCAAGAGCTTTACTGAATGTCATCAAAGTTCCCAGAAGCAGCACACAAGATTTGCTAACTCAATTGGACAGTTGGAGAAACTGAAGCATGAGAATTTTACTCAGCCAGTTTATTCTATCCATGGGCTCAGACTAGAACTCTGACCTTGGCTTCCCTGCCACTGGCCGGCCACCTCACCACTCTCCAGCAGCCACCAAAATGTGACAATGGCTCCTCCCTCTAATAATTCTTCAGAGGCCAGAAACCCATCCACAAACATCACTCCTGCTGACTTCTCTGGGACAAACGCCCTTTGTTTCTGTGCTTCTCTGAGGAAATGTCTGGTCCCCGCATCCCTGAGTGGGCTGGGAACTTCCACACTTGGTGTCACGCCAAATGCAAATGCTCCCTGTGTCCCTGCAGCTCTAGTTACCAGCCTCAGTGGGGACACAGGGGAAGGGACATGGAGCCACGGAGTACTGGGGCCTGGGGTGGCTCCATGGCAGGCTGCATAGGTAGCATCAGGTACAGGTGTGTACAGAGAGCTCCTAGGACACAGAGAAAGCCTGCAAGTGACACAGGCCGAGCTGTCCCTTGCCGCTCCAAGGGGTTGGCAAAGTTGGGGATAGGGCTGCAGAATGGGGAAGTTTACACTTCACAAACCTTCATTGGCTGAAGTTTTCCCAAGAGTTGTATATCTTTTATAAACTAAGACATCAAAATATTGGCTTTGAAATTTTTAATGACTTTAATGTCACTTTTATTATTTTATTTATTTACCTATTTATTTTTGTGGTTGTAGGATTGAACCTAGAGCCTTCACACAAAGCTGTGTCCCAAGCCTTTTTTTACTTTTATTTATTTTGAGACAGGGTCACATTTAGGCACTAAGTTGTTTCCAGGTTGGGCTCAAACTTGTGATCCTCCTGCCTCAGCCTCCCAGAGTGCTGGGATTATAGACGAGCATCACCACACCCAGCTAAAAGTGCTATTTAAGTATTTTTATAACACAAAGTTGGAAGCTTCAGGAAAGCGGGCATGTATGGATCTAAATCTTGATTCTGAATGTAAAGATCACATTTGAATTCAATTTACTCTTTGTCCTTAAAAGGCCAATATGAAATTGAAATGTGTGGTTCCCTTCTCCTGCTGTGACCCTTGGGCAGCCGATTTGTCTAGGGTGTGACACATGGGGTTCAGTGGCTACTTAACACTGTCCTGGGGAGGGTGGCCTTGCCCTAGCTCCCTGGTGCATCCAGGCTATAGCTGCCATACTAGCAGGTCTGGAGGCTTGAGGTCAGCTGCAGTTTACAAGATACCAGCCCAGTCTATGACTTCTACCCTGGCACTGCCTAGACAGACGGTGCACCTTCCTGAGGCTGCAGGTGTGGGGCCCCTGTGGAGGACACGAGCTGCCAGCATCCGCACCACTGAGCCTGGCCTGAGTTGTTCCCAGCCCACCCTTGTGCACTGGAATCAGAAAGTTAAGCCCAGCGCCCGCCC
>NW_004524665.1:5608078-5621462 GCF_000260255.1 Octodon degus
ACCCCCACAACCCTGGTCTCACCAGGTTCCTCAGTGCTGCGCTTGGCCGGAGCACTCCCACATGCCGGGGAGACTGTGCCTTTTCCGCATCTGCTGTGAGCCCGCGGAGAAGGCACAGAAGAGCTCCATACACACTGAGGAAATGCACACTCGATGAAACACATGCATTGTGTACACGTGGTAACACACATGCATGTGATGTGTGTATAGTACATACACACATGGATAGATCATGCATATATAATGTGTATATATTTACACATCCACATAACATACATATATAGCACATATAATACATAATATAATACACATTTATAATGTACATGTGCAATACATAATATGCCTGTGTATCTAATATACATACAATGCACATGGGTGTGTAGCACACACGTAATGCATGTATATAACGCTTGTACACAACACACATATGTATGTAATCCACGTACATGTGTCACACATGCAAATGGACACATCCACACATGCCAATGTGCGTCCTTTTGCACAGGCGTGTTATTCCTCAAGTGTCCCTGTCCTGGGGAGCACAAGCGCTCACTGAGAGGAGTGAACTCTGCCTGAGGCTGCTGCTCACGTACAAGAAGTGGCCGCTGCCGGGCCTGGGCATTCTGAGGCACTGACGCTGAGGACAAAGTCCAACACCTGAGGGAGAGGGCAGGGGAGTGCACACAGAGCCCAGGGGAAAGCCTCCAGGGTTCCATGGACACACCAGGCTTTGCCGATACTGGGTGTCTGAACCTCACCGGGACAGTTGGAGTCCTGGAATATTCTGGGAACGTTACACAATATTTCAACTGAAAACAAAAGAACAAAGAGCCTGGTGTTTTGAAAGGATAAGAAGCCAAGCCAAAGGACACCAAGCAGCAGGAAGCTGTCCTTTCCTTCTGTCCCATGGAGACAAGACGAGGGAGAAGGGCAGCTGAGAGGCTGTAGAACCAGCGGCCCAGGTGCATTCTTACTTACCGTGACCTGGGTCCTCCTCCAAGCTACTTCTCACCCTCTCAGGCCCCTCTCCGCCAACCACTCTCTGCAGGCCACCACCTCCTGTGCAGGCAGCACCACCAGACATGTCTCCACAGCGACTACTGATATGATAGCCTTCTCCATGGCTTCTACACCCTACGGGGGCGGGCTGAGACCTTGCCCCCTCAGGGACACTGTCAGGGCCTTGCGATTTCCAGTCCAGGCTGTGTCCTTCCACACGCAGTGGGCACGCTCAGGCTCTCTCCTTTGGCGCCTCCCATCCTCTCCCTGGGTGACCTCATCCACACAGCTGGGACCTCAGGTGACTCCTACAGTCCATGTGTGGAAGCTTGGTCCCCAGGATGGTCTATTGGAACGTAATGCAACAGCTAAGAGGCAGAGGCCAGGGGAGGACTTCCGGCCAAGGGAACGAGCCTTTGAGAGGGCTGTGGAAGCCCAACCGCCTCTCTGTTTCGCCCTCTGGCCGTGAAGTGAGCATCTTTTCCACCTTGTCCTCCCCTGCCTCCCACGTCTGCCCCACCACGGGCCCCGAGAGAGAGGCCCCGCCGATCAGGGCCTGGGACTAAGAAGAAAGAAAATCCCTGACCTTGTGCCCACTGGAAAGAGGGCGTGGCTCAGCTGGCAGGGATCCACCCTTCTCCCTCACTTGCCTTTGCCCCCCCAGCACCCCAACTGACTGGGGCAGTTTGCCTCCATGTCCTTGCTGGCTGTCACAGTGTCGTTCTGCATCCCAGCATGAGGGCAGCCGGCCAGGCTGCAAGGCACCTCCCCACTCCTGACAATTTGGACCTTACTACCCCATTTCTGGAGAACAGGGAGGAGCCCGGAAGTGGTTAAGATCGAAAGGAGCGGGATCTGGGCCCTTTAGTTGCGTACCGTTCCCCCAGCAAACTTGCCTTCTCACCCTCCCTGAACACAGGTCTGCTCGTTGTTACCTGAGCAGAGCTTCCCAGTCGCCTCTTGGCTTCAGTCTAGGAGGGCTCTGCAGCGCATTGACCCCCTGCGCTGGAGCACAGGCCCTCTTCTTGCCTCAGGTGTTCCTATAAGCCTGCTTGCAATTTATTCCTCATGTAGAGTGGCTTCCCAGGATGGTGTAAACCCATGAGGGATTTTCATCCTAAATTGTATAGACAGAATCATCGTTTTCAAAGAGAGACATGTAAACACTCAGAGTTCTTAATACCAAAGAGCTGTAGAGACCCGCAGCCACCAAAGAGCAGCAGCAGACCCCGGCCCCTGGCAGAGTGGACCTAAGGTGCCCAGCACAAGCGTGAGTCCAAGGTGGATGGCCAGCAGCAGCGGTGACCAGCAGGCAGCTGTGCCAGCTGTTGGCATCCAGCATTTACCTGGTGTTGTAATGCTGGAGCTTCACTTTTCTGATTCCCAACTTCTACCTAAACTAAGCAAAGGAACCCTAGCCTGATTGGTGACAGAACCTCCAAAACTGTGAGCCAAAATAACCTTTCTCTCTTACAAGATGATCACCTCAGGCATTTTATCACAACAGAAAGCTGACTAAGACATCCGGCAGACTCTGATGATGCCCCACAAGAGCCCACCTCCTAGAGCATCACAGAAACCTCCAGCTCACTATGTGTGAAACACTGTGTAATTCTTCTCTGAAAACACACACGGTCCTCAAGGAGGGGGAAAGCACTGCCGTCTCACAGCCCTGTGTCCTACGAAAGAGCCAAGGGCTCTGTAGCACCACCAACCAGAGCTCAGGTCCTGCTGCGGCTTCTGAGCATGTGTGTGATATCCTTTGCTTGCAGCCCTATTTCTTCATCCACAAAGTGGTCATAGCTAAGACTAAGGGACAGGATTTCTTTTTCAGGTTGAAGACTATTACAAGTGTGAAAGCGTTCACCAGAGCCCCCCACGGGCAGTCGGTCTTCCCCCTCCCAGTGACTGCCGGTTCCCCGGAGGCGCCGGCCTGGGCCAGGTTTGCAGCTGAAGTTGGTTTCAGCCCCAAGGGCTTTCTTCTGCCTGCCCAGACTGCAGTGGTCTCTCCTGTGCCTGCCAAGTCTCTCAGAGCCCTGCCTCATTCTCCCATCTCCTTCACCCCCCACACTGAAGCTCTGCCCAGTTCCTTTCATCCTTGGCTAAGCATGTTTTGGAAAGGAAATGCTTTGAAATACAATCTGACCCACTCCCCCCACAGAAGGCCGCGGGGGATAAATATAGAACAAATCCCAGGGACTCACACTGTCACAAGCATCAGTGACTTAGTGTGCATTCTCTGGCAACCTCAGAACTACCACTAACAATTTGGATTTGTTGGCTCTAATTTACTTTTCAGATCAAATATTGCTCCACTTCATCCATGTGGGAGGCCTCTTTCTGGCCTGTCAACATGACTAGTTCTGTTCAACAGAACTAGAACCGCGGGTATTTCAACTATGCTCTCATCTTAAAAGCAATGCCACCATGTGATTCAGACCCGGGTGGTCTAAATTATTTAGCCTCCGGGTATCTTGATGGAGAAACGCGGCAATGTAGCAATGGACCCCACTTCTTACTAGAACGCAACAGATTTTTTTTTTTTTTTTACAATCCAGTCTGGCAGAAGAGTTGTACCGTGAGTTCTAAAGCTGGCTGCATGGAATCAAAAGGACTATAGTTGTCTTTTCTTTTGGTCTCTTTGTGTGGTGTTTTATTCCTTGTAAAGTTCAGTTTTAGACAAAGCAGAAAGGCACTAATGATGATAATAGCAAAGAAAATCAATAGCGTTCATTCCAGCGTCCTGATCCAATAGTAAATAATGATGGTCATCTTGTGCATGAATTTTGCAGTGCATCTAGTGCTTTAATTTTTGTATTTTCCCCTAGAAATATTAGCCCGTTTCTTTACCAGAAGAATAAGAGTTTAATATTCAAAGACATCAGGGAAAAGATCTCTCTTGCCTCTGCTGAAACTGAGAAATGAAAAATTAGCTAGCTTGGAATAAATTCCAGGTATCAGCACAGTCCTGAGCCCCACCAAGACACACACACACACACACACACACACACACACACACCTCCACCATTGCATGGTCTCTATGAAGATGCAGAAAGCAAGCTGGTGCAGGGACACACAACTGCAACCCCAGGCAGGACTCTGGAAGGCTGGGGCAGAAGAATCATGTGTTCAAGGCCAGCCTGGCAACTTATTGACTCAGGGCCACCCTGTGTCAAAATATAACATAAAAATAGATTGAGGACATTGCTTCGTGTGAAGTCTTACGTTCTGTTTCCCCAGTACCAGGGGAGGAAAGGGCAAAAGGTACAATTACTTTAAACTCATCTTGGGTGTTCATTTAGAAATCCTAGGACTATGTATCCATAGCTCAGTGGCATAAGCACCTGCTTGGCAAATGTAAGATCCCAAGTTCAATTCCTGGTACCAGAAAAAAAAAAAAAAAAAGAACCACATAGAAACCCTGACTACTGGCTGCACCAGACGCTGGAGAAGCATACATCAGACAGCAAGCATCATCCCTGAGGCTCCAGTAACCAAGGAACTGATTTAAGCTCTCTCTGGGATAAATAGACAGGAGTTATAATTCTGAAAAGAGCCGCAGATCAGCCGGATTTGTAAGATGAAAACAGCAAAGCTTTGAGCGTTCACCCCCCGGCGCACCCGGTCAGCTTGAGTCCTGACGGTCCATCATTAAAATGGAATGCTGTGCTGGGCCGAGCTGCGCTGAGAGCTATGGAGATGCTGGAAGCGTAAGGATTTATTTTTTTTAAATTAATGAGAAAACCAGTTGCTCTGGGGCCTAATGAGTTCTGGGTGGTTTGGTTAGAGATGTGTCTGGAGAATTCAGAGCTGCCCAGGTCCTCGGGCTGTCGTGGTTGACTGTTGCTACCCTGCCCATGCACAGGGCCTCCACTGACAACGGGAACCACGTGTGCATTGTTTCTCCCGATTGCAGGGTGCCTGGGTCCTGCTGCGCAGATCTGAGCTCTTTTGGCCCCTGCACCTGGGCTCAGTTGCCTGTGGCCTGACTGGCTGCGGGTGGCCGTGGAGAGGACCTCAGCTTTCCCCCACATGGCGGTCGTCCTCCCAGGGCAGGCTGGGCTGGGTCTGTGGTGGTGGGAGCCTTCTGAAGCAGGTTGGAGATTTGCCTGTGGCAGCCTCGCACATAACCAGCTGCTCCATTTCTGCCATGCTCAATGTGAAAGAACAAGGGACAAGGCTGTTCTGAGTCCTAGCCTGGAGAAATAGTCCTGGTCCTCCTGCAGGACTGGCACCAAGCTCATGGAGCAGTCCAGGGTCTTCACACAGAGCTTCAGCCTCAGCTATTTTAATTTTTTTTTTTAATTTTGAGGCAGGTTTCTCTAAGTTGCGAGGTTGCCAGGCTGGGCTCAAAGTTGAGATGCTCTTGCCTCAACCCCCCAAGTGCTGGATTACAGATATGCACCTTCCATGTCCTGCTGCTACTTTAATAGCTATTCACCTCCTGCTAAACATGACTAGGAGGCAGGCAGGGGACGTGAGGGCACAGGCTGCAGAGAGAAGTAGCAGGCTGAACCCTGGGTCCCAGGAGACAGCGAGTATTCTTGAAAGGAAATAGAAGGAAAGAAAAGGACAACCAAAGCTGAACCTGTGTGTGCCCTTTCTGTTATGGTAACAAAATACCTGAATCAACTTCAAAAAAGAAAAAGGGGTTTGGGCTCATGGTTCCACAGATTTGTGTGCATGGTGGGCCAGCCCAGTTGCTTTGGGGCCAGTGGGGAACTATAGATAGGGCAGACTAAAAGAGTAGGTAGAGGCCTCATGGCCCAGGGGACCCCATGGCCCAGGGGATCCCACCCCAATGACCTCACTTCTCCCACAGGCCCCTCCCTAGGAGCACCACTCCCCCTCCCATAGCACCACCAGCCTTTAACACGAGGGTGTTAAGAGGACCCCCAGTCAGAAGATAGCAGCCAATCCCAGAGACTGGGGCCCTAGCAGCTAATCCAAGGAATGAGGGAGCAGAGACTGTAGGGGAAAACATGGTTTTATTACCCAGGCTTCCATTTCTGTTAAACTAGGAATGGTACTGTTCCCAGGTTCAGCAACAGGCCCCTCTGAGTACAAGCTGCACAGGGAACCGCAGTTGCCCTGAGGTTGGGGTCTGGGGCTTGCATCCCTGAGCACGGGTCAGCACCAAACAACTCCACATTCCGGCAGGAACGTGCAGGTCTCCACTCAGGCTGAGATGATCCAAGCGTGGGATCGCTCTGCTCCGGGGAACCGCAACCAGCTACATACCTGCCACCTCTGCCCTGTGCAGGGAGTGAGGTGCAGAGGCCAGATGCCCCATCTCCCATCGTGGCCCGAGCTCTCCAGCCACATTTGTGCTGCGTCTTGTGTCTCCCAGGGCCCAGCAGTGAGACCTCTGGAGATAGTCGGCTCAGGACTCTTCTAAAGCAAAAGCCTCTTCCCTGAGGTCTGCAGGTGCCCAGCTTTCCTGGGACATAAGGAAGAATGGGCAGGAGGGTAGAGAAGAAGAGGAGATCATCCCTTTTTCCTAGACCTGTGTGGAGATCAGCTAGCGTCTCAGGAAGTGATCCTCCACTGTGAGCTGTTAGAGGGGCTGTCAGCAGGAGGCAAAGTAGCTCTCTCTCCCGGGAGACACAGGTACTGTCATCCTTGCCAGCCAGTGTGTGGCCCAGCTCCTCCTTCCTTTCTTCTCTAACTTGGGTGGGGGCGGGTGTGGAACAATCAGCTCAGACAGCAAAACTAGAATTCACTTATGTGGTGCTTGTTAGTAAGCAAGCTCTGCCTTATTCTTTTTGCTTCCCACACTGCACTTCAGTGGAAATTGAATCCAGGGCTTTCACACTGAGCTAAATCTGATCTTTTGGTTTTGGGACAGAATCTTGCCAAATGTCCAGGCCGGGCTCAAACTTGCGATCCTCCTGCCTCAGCCTCCCAGAGCACTGGAACTGTAGGCTTGTAGCACATAGTACCCCACCTGGCTCTTCCTGCATCTCACACAGTCTTATGGTGGAGGTGTTTCAGGGATACTCTATAGTGGAGCAACTTGCCTCTAGTGAGATCTTTTCATGGTAAATGTCCGTGCCTGGGGCTCAGCCCTTCCTCCTTCAAGCCCCTCTCGCTCTCAAATGCAACTTACTTTGAATCTTTCACCCTAATTGCTTGTCCACTAGAAGGCGATGGAGGACAGCAGGGACTTCCTGCCCTTCGGCCTGAGAACGCGCGACCCCTCCTTCAACGTAGTCCCAACCCGCCCACCTTCCTGGGCCACCCCCTCACCCACCCACCCTGACACCCTTCCTCCCCCTGGGTCCTCAGCTCTGTCCCTGCTCCCTCATGCCTCGTGAAAAGCACCTATCCTTGGATATTGACCTTGTGTGACAGGACCTCCTTATCCTGACCTGACGCAGGAGCCCTTTCATGGTGCATACAACCTAAGAGGTTTAAGGAATTTTAAAACCCACATCACCAACTGCATTTTTTTAAAAATTTAAAACTATGCAATGGGCGCCGGGGAGACAGCTCAGTAGAATAAGCTCTTGCCTGGCAAGCGCAAGGGCCTGAGTTCAATCCTTGGTTCTGCCGAAAAAAAATTAAAACTATGCAATGACTTGGGCTGCTATAACAACATGCCACAATGGGGTAGTTTATAAGCAGTAGTAGCGCCTCTACACCAAGCCCTCACAAGGAAGGGGCAACACAGGATTTGGGGGTCAGTTCCACAAGGGCACTGATCTCACTGGTGAGGGTTCACTTCCAGGACTTCATCACCTCCCAAGACCTCACCCCCTGGTGCTATCCCATCCAGGATTGGCTTTCAACACAGGAGTGTTGGAGGGATGCAAACATTCAAGCCACAGCACGTCAAAAGTAATTACTATTTATTTTAGATAAGTACATTATTAAAGATTTAGTGTGAGTTAGTAACTCCAAACTTCCAACTGCAAAATATAAAACTCTTTTCTATGTTTGGCATAGATCTGTTTGTTCACAAATCTGAACTTCACTGACAAAAGGTGATTCACAGTCTATATTTATCCTAGCTGCTATGAATATTCATTTGTTTCACTATGGACTATTAATGCTTTTAATTAGAGCTTTTGGCCCCAAGCTCTACTAGGAAGCTTTATATCACATATAAAACTTGTGTGCAGAGTATTGTTTTAAAAAATCCTCACAATTCTGAACTATATCTTCCTTGTGACTTTTAGTTAAAGTGATTTAATCGGCATAAATTTCTTGCATTAAGTGGTAAACAATAAGTTTACGATATCTTCAATAATCTCTAGAAACTTCCTACGTAAATGCGGTGGATTAACTAATAGCCAACTTGTAACACCTCCTGAACTGAGGCTCACCTAAGGATGGCTGCCCACAGCATAAAAGGAGAACTGGAGGGGGAGACGATGCGCTGTCGACACTCTTAAGCTTGTAGCACTGGCTTTTCATAGGAGCTCAGCTGTTCTCACCATCGGAGGAGCTCTCGTCCTCGCTGTCACCGAGGACAGCTGCAGTGCTCTGTCTTGGGCATTGCTCCCGGCGCCAGCGCGACCCCTCCCTCCGTGGCACAGGTCCTTCACCCCGCGGCACAGGCCTTGTAGCTCCTCCACTGGCCTTTGGGCTTTCCTAGTGCAGATCCTGGATACAGACCTGCAGCAGATACTGCTGTGGGCCTCCAGCTGGATTCGTGAGGACGCTCAGCTGGATTCATGGGCTCTGGGTCCTCAGCCGGACTCTTTGGGTCCTAGTGTGTGGGAAGATCCCCTACACTATTTGCATTTGATTCCTTGGGTGGATGTTATAAAATAATCCTAAAACTGTAAGTCCTGTATTAAATCTTGTCCCTTGTTATACCTGATAACAACAGGAAAGTAATGCTAAAACAGATTGTTTAGAAAAATACGTCCATCAATTCTTTACTACCTTCCCTGAAAAAAGATGTACTTGACTCTCCGTCCCCTGAGCACAGACTGGATGTAGAGATTCACCACTCCTGAGCAGAACGCAGAGAAAGAGCAGCACAGCTACATCAGTGCTGAGATGCGGCTATGAAAAGCCTGTGGCTCCCACCTCTGATGTGCACGCCCTGTCTGGTGGGTCATTTGCACTTGAACAAGGGAGCTGCCAGGTCACGGGCTGCTTGGTGGATGGCCTCAGATGCTGAGAGACTGAGGGAAGGCTTCACCTGAATTTGTCAAGAGACTGACAATCTCCGTTCAGTGACGCACGAAGCTTTGAGGCTAGCCAGTTGCTGTGTGAGCAGGCAGAAGTGGATCAAGGGGCCTGCAAGTCAGCTCAGTTATTTAAGTGCCTGCTTGGGCAAACGCAGTCAGGAGCAGGGTTTGATCCCCAGCTCCACATGCCTTATGAGACTCGCCCTTAAGGTATCCTGAGCCAGCCCCCACGCCCCCCAAAAAATCCTTCTCAACTTAGAGCCGGCCAGATAGCTCAGTGGATTAAAGTGCCTGCTTAGGCAGATGCAGGGGTCAGAGGTTGGATCCCTGGCCTGCCGTGCTGGCCCCGCCCCTGGGATGGGAAGCTGCAAACAGGAGAATCACTACAAATCCGATCTGTGTAGTGAGACGCTGTAGACTCTCTAGACCCTGCACTAAAATACCAAAAAAAAAAAAGGGAGGGGGATCCTGTGAGAGAATATGAGATAACAGATATTCATTGTTTCAATCTGCTGAGTTTGAGGTTCTGTGTTACACAGCAACGGTAGCCGCTACACCCTCGGCATTCTCTGCCGTCGCATCCTGCCCCTTCCTCATTATGTCCTATCGTGAGCTGAAATCTCATACAGCATTAAATTAACTTGTCTGGGCTTTGCCTTCATCTACCTTTATGAGAGTTGGGCCAAGTAGGCATTTTCAGCCCAAAGCAGCTTCACACCAGGTGACGCAAGGCCAGCAGGAAAACAACGAATGTACACTGGGGTACGGGAAGAAGGGGAACTATTCTGGAGGCAGTGCAAGGTAGGGTGACAGGGCTTGGGCTCAGTGCTAACAAATGCAAGGACTGTGACTGTCCGAAGCCAGAGGAGTGATCCTCAGCTCTGCCTTCTCCTTGCCTGCCTCCCTGGTCCAGACGGTCACCAAGGCGCTCCACTCTCCTTCTGTTCCACTCTCCCTTCCCTTCCACCATCACTGTCCCCACTGCCCACCTCTGCCACCCCATCCTGTGTCCTTGTGTCTCTCTTCTTCCCCATGAACCTAACCTACACACTGAATGTACACCCGGGATAGTGGGACAAAGGAAAGCCCAGGGCCCATCCTCTTAGCAGGATCTCAAATGAAACTTCACTCTGCCCTACAGCCCTCCCCCAGGGAAAAGCCAGACCTTCAGCGTGAGCTCTCTCCTCCTTTTCAAGCCTTCCAATAAGGTGATGTCAAGATGAAAAATGACCAAAAATATTCTCAGGTCGATAGAGAGAAGAGAGTCCTCCATTCACATTTTAGTGGGGAGGACATAAATCCTATAATCTTTCCAGAAAGTACTTGAGCCCTGGATCCAAGTAGACTTGCTATCACGTTTGGCCACCTAGTACTTCCATGGCTGAGAATCTAGCCTACAGGTGCATCTTGGGACTCCAGCAGAGATTTTAATAAAAATCCCTAACGAAGATGCCTGGTACAATTTGCTTATAGGACATGATAAGCAACCCTAGGTGCCAGCAATGGAAAGGCTTCAAGAAGTGAGAGCACAGCCATGAAATGCTTTTTATTCATCCAACAAAACTATGGAGCTTTACAGCATAAGAGGATGCTCATGGAATATCATACATGGGTGCGCTTCTTAACCAACATAGACACACACACCTCCGTACAAAGATCGAAAAAACTAAACCACGCTTGTCTGTGACTATCTCTGAGTAAGGAATGGGTGATTTTTATTTTCTTCCTAATTTTAAGTATGGCTCATACCTTCTGTTCAACAGGGATTACCTTTCTATTTGTCTAAAGAACTACAATATTTTAATTGAGCATCGGGAGCCAGGTGGGGGATGATCTAAACACAACATCTAAGAGCCTGACGAGCCTTCCCTTGTCTCCACCCAGAGCCGCAGCACGGCGCCAAGCAGTCCTGTGCTGTGGATCCGAGCCCAGCCACAGTGGCCTCCTGGGCTCTTCCTGCTCCAGTCTTCCAGGGTCCGCGGGGAGCCACCTGGGCTGTATCCCCAGGGAAGGCTGTCTGTTCTGCAGGACGGCTCCGGAACCTTCTGGCTTCACCAGCCAAGGCGAATTTCCAAGCAGTCCCTTTCCTTTTCAGTTGCACTGTCACGCTTGCTTTGCTGTCTTAAATCAGCTGAAAACATTGACCTTTCATGGTCATTTTGACTTTGGGGAAGAGCCAGCCCTCACCCAGTGCCAGATCCAGAGAACTAGTGGATGACAACACACTGCTGGACGGCACTGAGGAACAGCCTTCACTGTAGCTTTGGTCATACAGTGACATTCAGGAAAGAGGACTCCCGGAACTGCTTCAGAAAGCGGCGAGAACAAGAGGGCAAGTGTGTTAGAAGTGCGAGGAGAGGGTGCTTTAGGAGGAGTTCATGGCAATGCCCCATTCACCAGAATAAATTTTGAATCTTGAAATATTCACAGTATGTGGGCCATGCATAAAACACCTCATATGCTTGTTTAATTAAAAATCAGGAAAGTACCACTCAGTGTAATAGTATGTCCTGCAGAGTCTCCTCACACCCTTACTCCAGTGCCTGCTGCTCCAAGTGCAGACCCTGCACTGGCAGCCTCGGCCTCCGGGAACTATAGGAATGCTGGCTCCCAGTCCCATCCAGGCTGAAAGAGTGAGCTCTGCATTTCCAACCTGGAATCCACACACCGCACTTTGAACAGCTCTCAGTCCAAGGGGTGTGCACCGCCAGGCGGGGATGCACAGCTCACCAAGTCTCCTGGAGGTCTTCTTTGTGATTCCCATCCAGCTCCTCTACCCAACTACCTGCTGTAATTGTCTCTAGAGGCTGTCTGGTTTTATGCCATTTGGGGACTCTGTGTGTGTGTGTGTGTGTGTGTGTGTGTGTGTATACTACACGATTCATGAAACAAGGTCTTTTGCTGTCCTGTGCATATAGTGTTGTCCCTATGATAAGACTCAGTAAATACATTGCAAGTGAAGAAATCTAATGAAGATAGAAACTGGGTTGAAAAAGTTAAATCAGTGGCCCATTGTCTTATAAAAATTTCTCCATAAAACTAATGTCTATCTTCTCTCCTGAACACCAGAAACAGCATCACGTTGCTATGCCCACGTAACAGGCTGTCTAGAGCAGCCATGATAACTTTGCTCATAAGTAGGGCCAACCTGGAAGGACCCAGATGTCTCTCACTGGGCAAGTGAAACACCGGGGGCTATATCGGCACCGTGGCACACCACTTAGCCACCACGCCACTGCTCGGCAGAGCTGCACGTGTGCCTGGTGGAAGAGCCAGTCTCAGGGTGTCCCCATGCTGTGTGATCCCAGTCACAGACACGAAACTGTGTGGGCTGGCAGACGGAGCATATGACCCAATCAGTTGGCATGGAGGTCCTTCTGGGGAGTGGAATTCTTCTGTATCTTGGCTGGGGTGGTGGTTCCACAAAATTACACGTGATGAGGTTGTTTAGAGCCACACACACACGTGTGTGCATGTCGAAAACTGAGTTTATGAAATCCATGTCCTACAGGTGGCACCTGTATCTGTCACCTGATTGGGACTCTGTGCTTTATGTAAGCTCTGATCACTGTGGGGAAGGAAGGTGAGGAGGGCCCCAAGTCTCTACACAGCTTTCCCAACTTCCTATGAGTCTACATTTACTTCAAGATAAAAAGCTTTAAAAGTCATATTGAAGTATTCTCGATTCAGAAAAGAGCTATGTCTTGCTCCGCAATTCTCATTGGGAAATAATTTGTGCTGTGCAGCACACCCTAACCACAGAAGTGTTTTGAATTCTACTATAATGCTTTGTACAGTAAGAAAGAGCAATAAGAAAAAGCAGTTGAGCGAACATAATTACAGAAAACCTATGTTCACTTCAGCTTTCCAGGGAACCAACCCCATGGTCCTTAGCGTCTTGCTCCTCGAGTGCCAGCCCTAGGACAGGCAGGAATCGGTAGGGACTGCAAGGGGCCAGGCAGAGCATTCCAGGAAGGCGACACTGATTTGGGGGCCAGTGGGTGCCTTCAGGGCAATGAGGGACAGCGCAAGACCGACATCGCTGCCCCCTCCATTGGCAGCCATCTCTGTGCTGGACAAGGAAACCCCTACAAGTGGCTCCCTGACTCCAGCCAGTAGGAGCAGCAGATGGCGAGGGACCACAGCTCATGACCATTGCCCTTTCCTTCTTTCCCCACCACTACATGAGCAGGGCCCACCCCTCCTTAACCTGAGTGTTTTTGTGATTGTGACCATAAACA
>NW_004524665.1:5621897-5631292 GCF_000260255.1 Octodon degus
ACACACACACACACACACACACACACACACACACATACACAGGATCTTCCCTAAGGAAGCACAGCAAGGCCACTCAAGGCCCAGAGCTCTGCTGCACAGTGCGACATCAGCTTTGTCCTGGTGGACACTGACTTCTTTGTTTCCAAGCTGCTATAGCCTCTGAGGCAGAGAAAGCCCCTCCCTCCTTGGGAGGTGGGAAGAGGCCGGCGAGGGCCAGCAGGCACCTTGTGCCCGACCGCTGCAGAGGAAGTGCACACACACCCTGCGTCCTGGGCTGAGGAAGCTGAAGGGCGAGGATGCGGGTGTGGAAGCTGTGGGGATGCAGATCAGCTCACCTCCCCATCCCTCAAGGAGTCCAAGGACAAGATGGGCACTAACACCTGTGGTCTCAGCACTCTGGGAGGCCGAGGCAGGAGGATCAGAAGGTTGAGCCCAGTCTTCCCTGGGACAATAGCTATTTAGTGAGACCCTGTCTAAACACAGATCACAGAAAAGGGTTGGAAATGCAACTCCATGCAGAGGTCCTGTGTACAATGCCCAAGTGCAGAATAAAGGGAGAGAGGGAGGGATGGAGGGAAGAAGGGAGGGAGGGAGGGAAGAAACTCAGCATTTCCCAAATTCCAGGAGTGATTAGTAATTAGCAAAAGGCTTTAGCTGATCTTCAGGACACTCAGGCGAACAGTCAGCCCAGGTCCTAGGAGGCTAAGTGTGGTGCTGAAGCAAAGACAAGGACCTTGCAGGGTTTGGGATCCCATGTGGGAGGGCTAAGAGAACCCGGGGTCTGCGGGAGGGCCGCTGATCTGCAGGGAGGAGAGGCTTCTGGTCTGGTGCCAACCAGCTGTGTAGTCCAGGTAATGCTCCCAAGTGGGAGGCAAGGCTGCTGGGCAGCTGGCAGCAGCTGCCACGGTTGATGCCTTGAGTCAACCTGAGAAGTTAGAAGCTTAACTAGTGACTCAGCAGTTCTACATCCTGGGGTGGAGAGGACATGCCCTAGGGAAGCTGTTTGGGGTCCAGGATGTTGTGGTTCTTGATTCACTATGTGAACCTGAGAAGTTTGGAAGTTTAACTACGTCACTCAGCAGGGACCCAGGGTCCTCACTCTGTAAATATCCTCAGCATGTGCAAGAGGGGGCCATGGAGAAGTGTGAGTGCTACGCCTGCACTAGGGCAGGTAGCCTGCTTACAATAGGAGGGCTCTCCCTTTCTGCTCTTGCTGTTTTTGTTGTTTTCTGCCACCATGAACTGCAGCTCCTGTGCCACCCCACCCTGCCATGGAGTCAGCTGATTAGGGACTAATACCTCCACCAACTGTGAGCCACATACGCCTTTCCCTCTTTAATTTGAGCATTGGGTATTTCATCTCAGCAACAAGAGAAAAATAACTAGAACAGTGTCTGGGGTTTGTCTAGGGGACATGTCATCCTTTAGTATCATTCACTTTCCACTGGGCATCAACTCTGTGGCATGGGAAAGCAGCCCAGGCTTCTCGCGGCTGTGTTAGGACCATCCACGGATCACTGTGGGCTGTAAAATGTGTTGTGTTTCCCTGATTCCTCATTTTTTCCCTGAGAAAAATGAATAAATCTTTTATTCAAATGTTTTTTAAAATGTTGAAATGCTGTGTCATTGAATTCAGTAAAACCTGCTGAAAGCTGAGCTTATTCTGCTTGCTGAAAAGAAAGACTTCCGGTTCCACCCAAGAGTGGAAGACAGGTTCTCCCCACCGCCAGCAGGCCCAGGACGCTGCTGCCGGCACAATGGCTCGTGCTGTCTGGATTTGCCCATGGCTGTCAGTGGCAACTGTTGTGTCAGTGACAATGTCATAGGGAGCACCAACGTCAAGTGAGGGGAAAATGGCTGGTCCCCCAACTATAAGACCAACCAGGGGAAGGGGAAAACCTCCTGCTAGATTAAGAAGGAAGGCCGATGGGGAGGCACCCATTGTGAGAAGGAAGATTCACTTGTGCCACGTGGCCCGGACAGTGACTGGCTCCCAGTGGGGCCACCTGGCAAGGGACTGGTGGACCTACCTTTCCAGAAGGAATTTTCCCAAGGGAAAAGAGCCAGGCAGGCAAGGTCAGGTCACACAAAGCCTTAGTCATCAGAGGATGACAATGTTCAGCTCACATGACCTGATCCAGCCCAGAGATCTGGCCTAAATTCTGCGGAGGGAAGACCTGGAGCCAAGGCAGAAAGAGGCGTTCTCTCACCGAAAAAGCAGGCCTGGAGGCACTGGAAGACAGGAAGGGCTTCCTCCCCACTTCTCCTTGGAGTATGCCCCCTACACACTGGGTTCCCTGGGGTCCCCAACCCAAGGAAGGGGCCCTAGGGGACAGTGGCTTGCTCACCTTGTGTTGCTGCAAAGGAAATATCCAATACTTTCAACTTCAAAGAGGAGAGGCTGATTTGGGCTCATGGCTTCAGTCCACTGGCAGCCGGCTCTGAGGCAGAGCTGCATGGTGGTTCGGCCCATGGAGGGCATTGCACACCTCGTGACAACCAGGAAGCAGAAGGTGAAGGACAGGCCAGAGACATGCCCTTCTGCATCCCACCCAGTGACAACCTCCAATCAGGGCCTGCGTCCCTACAGCACATTCAGCTAGGATTTCGTCACTGAGTGAATCCCCTAAGAAGCACAGCGCCTGTGGTCCAGGTGCCTCCCATACCTACGATCCTTTTGGGCACATCTGAGATCTATACACAACAAATGGTGCACAAGGCTGGCAGAGCAGCGATGGACAAAGCTACTCTGGCAGAGGCATCTGCGCACAGCTGGGCCATCTCAGGTCTCCCAGAGTCACTGGGGAGGGAGCAGCCTCAGGCCATCAAACAGGAAGCAGGATCAAGGAAGTCCGTGTCTTAAATGTGAAAATCATACAGTCTAACTGCAAATCTTGGATGCCCAAGAAAGCACAGCGCACAGGAATGCACAAATATTTCCCTGGTGATCATTTTTTTAGTGTCATGTTTCATTTTGCTGCGAGTATCAGCTCCTACAGGTCAGGAATCTTTGCCTCTTTTATTTAATATTCTACTTTACCATGGTGACCCTGCAGGCACCTGGCAGACAGTGACATCCATACCTATCTGAGGGAATTTCCCATTAGGTTTTCGCTGTCATAGATCTTCGCATCAACAGTTCTCAAGATTGGGGTAGCAGCAGATGGCTTTCCTATGACAGAGGACCTCCTGCCGAAGCCCAGATTACAAAGCACATGGCTGTGAAGTCCCTTGGATGGGACAGAAGAAGAGAGGGACACGGGGTCTGTGCCCAGCCCAAATGCTGTCCCAAGTCTGGTCCTGAGAATCATCCAGGCAACTCTTTCAAAAAATAAAAAAAATAAAGAATTTAAAATGTTTGAAGCACAAATGTAGTCCCTTTATAAAAGAGGAAGCTGACAACGATGTCTGTGTGACCTTCCCTTCAGGTCACATCTGGGAAAACTCAGTGATGCTGGAGGAGCCCCCAGGGGAGGAATCAACGCGAGCTCAACACAGGACCAATGACGGGGAAGCTACAGGCAGGACAGCAGGAGATGGTTACCCCGCCAGGGGTAGAGGGCCGAGCCGCCAAGCCCAGGCCACCACACTCCCCGGCCAGCGCCAGGCGTCTGCACCCGGCCAGTGCTGACACTTCATGAATATTCAGGGTATTGGCTCAGCAGTTTCTGAATATTCCTGAGTTTGAGCTTTGCCTCAACACCTTCCCAGGACCAGCAGCCAGGCTGGGCTGAGATGCGGCTCTTGCAGTTTTTTTTGTAAAGTGGGATTTAATTCTATTATTATTTTATCCCTCCTGCCCTGAATTCGAGTTTTGCATTTTTATTGAGTTATTCTTGACTGTGACTGGTGGCAATGTCACAGTGTCCCTGTCAAGACACACCCCGGGGCACTGAGGTAATCCTCCAGCTCCGCTGCATGTGGGCACCCCAGACTTGCCAGGCTCGACTCAGGGAGGAAGAAAAGAGCAGCCGCCCCAGCCGGACGCCCCAGCCAGACGGCTCCATTGTTCCGCCTGGGAATGTGCTGACTCTGGCGACGTACAGGACTTCCCGTGGATCTCAGCTCAGCACCTCGAAAGCGTGGCGAATAGTAGCCACACCTGCTTCCTATCGCCAACATAATAAATTACCACAAACAGATCATTGAAAACAACCCACACTTACTCTCTTCCAGGGTAGACAAAATCACAAACTCTGGTGAATGGTTAAATTTTTAGCAATATATTACAGTAAAAGAGAACCTGCCGTGAGCCCACCTCAGGAGTCTCCCCCACATTTCAACACTTACTCCCGCCTTCCTGCCTCTCTTGGAATTCCTCCTGGATGTCCTTCTCCCCTGAGCCTCTTTAGCTGTGTTGTCATGGCTGCCTCGATGCCATGTGTCAACTCAAAACTTTGACCTTTCTGGGTCATTTCTGGCTTCGGGAGAAGCCAGAAGTCACCTGGTACCAGACTGGGTGACTAACGTGGGTGAGAATGGCCCAATACCATTTTTATTTAAAAGAAATTGTTATAAGTGTCTGAGTGGGAGGTGATTATAGAACGTAGTGAATTTTTAAGTCAAAAAATGTATTAGAGTAAAAGACACATTCCCTTAGTTGCTCTCAAAATACTCCCACTCATGTTGAACGTACCCGTCCTTTTGTTCCTGACAACGTGTCTTTTTATTTTTATTAATCCTTTTATTTTTCATTTCCACATTCACCATGTGCTTCATGGTTCTGGAGGTCAGAGGTCTGACAGGAGTCTCTCTGGACTAAGGTCAAGGCGGCAGCAGAGCTGAGCTCGCTCCAGAGGCAAGAGTGTGTCCTGGCCTTTGTCGCACCTGGGACGCCTGCATTCCATCGCTCGGGGCTTCCTTCTCCACCCTCAAAGCCATGATGGCTACCTGAGTTCATCCGTATGTTTCACTCTGCTGCTGCCTGCTTTTTCCCTTTAGAAGGGCCTCTGACTGCACAGGGCTCATCCCGAAATTCCAGTGGGAACTCCCCTTCTTAAAGTCAGCTGGTAAGCAATCTTAATTCTACCTGCAACCTTAATCCTTTTCACCATCTAAAATAACATATGCACCGATTCCAAGGATTATGATGTGGACCTCTCTGGAAACTACTGTCAGGCTGACCAGTATGGTAGTGGGGGTCACACAGACAAGTGGCATGACGCTGGCCAGGCCACTGAGAGGCTTTCTCCACGAGTGCTGGGACACCCACCCAGACACAAGGGCTCAGGAGGCCGACCCCATCTTGCTCTGCTCTGTAGGACATGCCTATCACAGTGAGGATACCATCCAGGTCTGCCCTCCTCACCTGTCTACCTTAAGACGTAGCAATCATTGCAATGATTCATCTAGCTCCCTTTACCTCTGCCTGCCTGGAAAGAGAATGACAAGACCATTTCCCCAAACCTACTCTGTCACTTTCTTCTATATCTACAGGTGGGAAGACACTCCATGGCATGCCCACTTAAACTCCAGGTTATGCTGGGCCATGACCATTCCTTGGGACACTTGGGATGAACCTCAGGCTCCTCCAGGAGCAGAGGTTCCTCTGTGCTCCCTGGAGCCGGTCAGCCTCACTCTCCAGTGACAACTGCAGAGCCCCTCTCTTCTGTGACCGAGTGGGGCCCAGGAAGTCCCATGTGGACAGCAGCTGGCTAAGCTGCGACAATAAGCACAAAGTCCACTGTCTCTGAGTCCCCTCACCATGGCTGTTCCCACAGCCCTCAAAAGCCTTTCCTTAAGCCACTCTTAGCCTTCAAAGCCTGAGCAACTCCTTACTGACACACACCCTCGTTTGCAAAGCTTCTTTCTTGGTAATATATACATGGAGCTCAACAGTCAGTGTAGACCCTACAGAACTAAGGAGACTGCTGAGCTCTCCATCCCAAAGGTCTGTGGCAGGGTTCCAGGCCTTGTTAGGAGCCAGGCTACAGAGCAGGTGAGCAGGCAACACGTGAAGCCTTGTGGGTATTCCCAGAGACTCCTACTCACTCACCTCACCATCTGAGCTCTGCCTCCTGCTGGGCCGGTGGCAGCATTAGATTCTCATAGGAGTGCGAAGCCTACTGTGAACTGAGATGGACCTAGGGATCTAGGATGCGGGCTCCTTTGAATCATTCTGAAACCATCCGGCCACGCCCACCCCATGAAACCAGTCCCTGGTGCCAAAAAGGTTGGAGACCGCTGGCCTATGGAGCCGCATCGACGCCAGTGCTTCTTATCGTCATAGCTATACAGCTTGAAGGACATAGAAGTTAAGAAGAGGCATATTCATTAGCAGATTACATGGTTGGAATCAGCCACCCGACTACGTCAGCAGGAAGTGCTGTCCAGCGAGGAGGGCGGGAGCTCGGCCTGGGGAGGGAGTGCTGGGCTCGTCTCTGGACCCCACCACTCACCAGGGCTGTGGACTTGAACCAGGACCTCAGTTCCTTCGCCAGTGTTGAGGACAACACGCTCTGCAGCACAATGGCTGGAAACAGAATGAATGCTGTCATGCTCACACCTGCACCCAGCTCTGTTCTGAGGACCTAGTAGGCTCCTCAAACTACCCCAAACACAGTGAATGAAAAAGTAGCTCAATTGCATCTCTCAGGGTCTGAGATTTTCAGACAGGGTGGGACTGGGCCAGGAGACCCCTCTGCTCCGCATGCACTCACTGCTGTTGCTCTCGGGTTCTCAGCTGGGAAAGGGCCGGGATGGGAAACACAAGACAGTGTCGCTGAGACGCAGCTGATATTCACAATAGACGCGTTCTCTGCAACTGCCATAAGCATGGGATTAGCTAACACTGAGCCAGCACTCTGGAGGACTCAGGTTGCTGCGAGCTTCCGGTTACATGCGCTGGCTGAGCAATAGCAACTTGGTGGGGTTTTTCATGCTTCCCTTTAAAGACACCTTAGCAAATGCATATTCTTTTCAAATAATAAATTACAAGCAGTCTTCTCCCTAATGAAATGCCAGCTGAGAATATCCCATCTTTGACCCTGGGTGACATGACTATAAATTCCTTTGGCCTTTAACCTCAACCACACCGTCCACAGTTCTTTTACTGGTCATCATTCTTGTGAATCTACAAATTAGCCATTCTCCCCTCAGTTCTTCACAGCTATTGACAGTGCTTTGAGCGCCTTCCAGAGCAGCTTCATTTGCAGATGGGCAAATTTCCTCTTCCTTTTTCCAAGGCATTGTGCTGATGATTCATTAACACTGAACTCACAGAGACAGCGCCAGACCTCACGCCTGAAGGAAGCTTATTAAACACACATATTTTCTCCTGAAGGCAAAGCACGGCCCTCCTGCATGCAGGAGCACCAGGCAGCTCTTTGGCACCACACACAGCAGCCACTGAGACAGGGCAACCTCCAGCAAGAAGCTTGAGAACTCAGAAAGCACAGCGCTGAAAAGAACATGAAGAGGCCACTTGCCAGTGGTACTGAGAGGTACAACAAGAGGGTCCAGCGTGGTCTTGGTGTGGCCCTGCTGGGAACGTGGACACCAGGAAATGCACATCCTGCCACTCTGCACTTGTCCATGGACAAGCATTAAAGTGCTGCGAGTACCGACTGGGCATTAGGAAGGAATTTTAGTGAGCAGATACACGTGCGACTCCAGGGTGCCTGGAGGGTGAGGCTCGGCCCCAGCCACTGCTGTGCCCAGAATACCAACAGGGCAGCACCGGCCGGTGCTGTGCACTGCGGCTGTCCACTGAAGGCAGCCTCATCAATGTGGTGGGCTCGGGGTAAGTGGACTTGTTTTTTTTATTTTTATTGAGAAATAAATATGAATGAGACAATTTCAAAGCTGATTAATAGGACAGTTTTAATAATCAATACATTGTACATTGTTATCTTCTTAGTGGTTATCCGTAGTACAAGAAGCAGACAGGATATCCTGTCCAAACACTATTAGTATGCCTCTTTCTTCTCATTAAGCGAAAGTAGCTGTATATCTATCCTAATTATTTTGTATATATAAATACAAAATGATCTTTCCTTTGTATCCCCTTTTTTTTGTTTAGTCCTGTCAGAGGTGAATATTCTATTGGCATCCAAATACTACAGGTGTTTGAATTCAGCTAAACAATCTAACACTGTCTAGCAGTCTATAATATTAGTGGGTTATCCTCAGAAGTTATTGACTTGAGCCTTTTACAGCTCATCGTATTAATATGGCTTTACTTGATATACCTCGTTTTTATACTTTTCTGCTGGATGGTTAAGATCAAGATAAAGCAAGACCTATACAGCAAGAAATGTAACTTTTGTACCTGATAAGGTCAGTCAAGTACTCTCAGGATTTATCCTGTAGCCCTGTACTGCCTTTTGTACATCCTTTTGTCAGTGTCTGACTTGAGGATGAGTCATGGCCATTGCTTGACCAATTTGCTCTCCGTGAAAGCCTGAGAATTTTTTTTTCTCTCCATATGACTCTCCCCAGGCACACTATACTTCATCGATCACATTCCTCTGTGGCTCCATAATCTCCTTGATCAGAAAATTTGGAGCACAACTGAGTTACACGTTGTTACAGTATAGGTTCTCCTATGTCCCGAGTCTTCACTGACCTTGAAAGGCTAGGGCCAAAATGTTGGCTGACCTTGAGTCCTTTCTTTTCTCCAATTTTGAACTGCTAACTTAGGTTGTTAACCCTCCAGAAGAGAAGCTTATTATTAACCTGCAATATGTGCAGTTTGGTTTACCCTATCTTTCTAACTATCAAACATCTTTGGCATATCATGGAACAGGTATTTTCCATCAAATATTGGCATGTTGAACTTTAGGTCCTTACAGAATATGAAGGAAAAATAATTTTATAAAAGTAGAAATAAGCATTTACATATTTTTACAAAGAAATTTAAAAATCTAACCATGTACAGAATTGTAACAAGACAGACCTGTGACATTTTTTTCTTATTCTTGTGTCTTTTTTTTTTCATTTATTACCCCCTTTTTTTTAAAAAAAAAACAAACCTTTATTTGAGAGACATTATGGCAATAAATGGTATGTCATGACAAGAAGTACACACTTAGAAGACCAGGATACCAGGTTGGCAGGCACTCCAAGTGTGACCCCTCTTTTACACATTGCCATCCTCAGTGCAGCTGCCTGGCTCACAGGCACCAGCATGTAGAGTTAGTCAGGATGAGAATCTCACCAGCCAACCGCTAGTCTCAAAAACCTGCTGATGTCCCCCAGGATCACTGCCCCACCCATCTCGTGCGTATAAATGCATGGCTTTGTCCCTGTCATGATTCTCAGCTATTCTCCTTGCCTACTCTTCATTGTCCAGTCCTCAAGTTCTCACTTTCCTTTTATTTGTGTTGTAACTTTCTATATGTAGTTCTTCCTTTAAGTTCTTATACAACGGAGACAATATGATATTTACACATGTG
>NW_004524665.1:5631645-5643328 GCF_000260255.1 Octodon degus
CACTATGATATGACGCTTTCAATTCCTCCAGGAAAATTCCCAATAGGGGGATAGCAGGCTTGAATGGGATTTCCAGTCTTAGTATTTTAAGGAGTCTCCACACTGATTTCCATAATGGTTGCACCAGTCTACACTCCCACCAACAGTACAGAAGGGTTCCTTTTTCCCCACAGCCTCTCCATCATTTGTTATTGGTTGATTTCTTTATAATAGCCATTCTTTCGGGGGTGAGATGGTATCTCAGTGTCGTTTTAATTTGCATTTCACAGATGGCTAGTGATGAGGAGCATTTCTTCATATATTTATTCACTTCTTTAATTTCGTCCTCTGAGAAGTGTGTGTTCTTCTCAGATGCCCATTTCTGGACTGGGTCTTTAAATTTAGGGGCCCTAATGTTCTTTAGTTCTTTATAAATTCTAGAGAGCAGACCTTTGAGTGTTTATTAGTTAAGATTTTTTTTTGAGGTTTGTGGGTCATCTTTTCACTTTGTTGGCAATTTCTTTTGATGTACAAAAACTTCTCAATAAGAGGTGGTCCTAGTTGTTAATTCTTTCAAGTATTTCCCATGCAATTTGATTTTTGTTCATGAATTCTTTGCCTATCCCTATGTCTCCAAGAGATCCTCCTACTTTCTTTTCTAGGAGATTTAGTGTTTCTGTTTTAATGTTCAGTTCTTTAATCCATTTTGACTTTAGTTTAGTGCATGGTGATAGACCTAGGTAAGTTTTAGTTTTTGGCCTGTAAAGAGCCAAATTTTCCAGCACCATTTGTTAAAGAGACTATTTTTCTTCCAGCAAGCATTTTTGGCCCCTTTGTCAAAGATCAGGTGGCTGAGTGTGTTCCTAGAGGCCTCTGCATCTACTAATCTATTTCACTAATCCTCAGGTCTATTTTGTCACCAATACCATGCTGATTTTATCACAGTAGCTTTGTAGTATAATTTCGGTTAGGAATTATAATTCCTCCTGCTTTGTCTTTGTTGGCCAGGATTGCCTTTGCTATTCTAGGTCTTTTTTGGTTCCAAATAAATTTTAGGAACAATTTTTCTAGGTCTGGGAGGTATGTTGGTGGTAGTCTGATAGGGATTGCATTAAATTTATACAACAATTTTGGGAGTATGGCCAAATCTTCACAACGTTGGTTCTTCCTATCCAGGAGCAGGGAATATCTTTCCATTTTCTGAAATCCTCTATGATCTCTTTTTTCAGAACACTGTAATTTTCTGTGAAAAGATCTTTGATTTCTTTAGTTAGATGAATTCCAAGGTATTTCATTTTTCACAGGGCTATTGTAAAAGGAATTGAGTCTTTAATTTCCCTCTCAGTGTGTCTGTTGTCTGTGTAGAGGAACGCTATTGACTTTTGGGCATTGGCTTTATATCCTGCTATGCTACTGAATTTGTCTATCAATTCTAGTAGCTTCTTGGTGGAGTTTTTGGGGTCTTCCAAGTAAAGTATCATGTCATCTGCAAATAATAGTTTCACTTCTTCTTTACCTATTCTTATTCCTTTTATTTCTTTCTCTTGTCTAATAGCTGTAGTTAATGATTTCAGAACTATATTGAATAGGAGTGGTGATAGAGGACATCCTTGTCTTGTACCTGATTTGAGAGTAAAAGATTTCATTTTTTCCCCATAGAGAATTATATTAGCTGTTGGGTTGTCATAGATGGCTTTTATCAGATTGAAGTAGAGGCCTTCTATTCCAATTTTCTGTAGGACTTTGAACATGAATGAGTGTTGGACTTTGTCAAAAGCCTTTTCTGCATCAATTGAGCTGATCATGTGGTTTTTAGTTTTTGCTCTATTGATATAGTGTATTACATTTATAGATTTTCGAATATTGAACCATCCTTGCGCCCCTGGAATGAATCCTACCTGGTCATGGTGTATGATCTTCTTGATAATTTACTGTATTCTATTTGCTAGGATTTTATTGAGGATTTTTGGATTTATGTTCGTGAGGGAGATTGGCCTATAGTTCTCTTTCTTAGTTGCGTCTTTCCCTGGTTTTGGTATCAGTATAATACTTGCCTCCAGGAATGATTTTGAGAGAACTCTTTCCTTTTCAATTTCATTGAAGAGTTTGATGAGTGTAGAGGTTATATCTTCTGTGAATTTCTTATAGAATTCAGCTGTGAATCCATCAGGACCTGGACTTTTCTTTGTTGGCAGGCTCTTTATTACATTTCATATTTCATCGGCTGTTATTGGGTTATTGAGAGTTGTTATATCTTCTTGAGTCAGTTTTGGTAATTTGTACCTTTCTAGGAATCTGTCCATTTTGCCTCTGTCTTCTATTCTGTGAGTGTAAAGATTCTCAAAGTAGCTATTGATAATCTTCTGAATTTCCACTGGGTCTGTGGTAGTTACACCCCTTTCATTCCTTATTGCTTGTATTTGAATTTTTTCTTTCCTCTTTTTGATAAGGTTAGCAAGGAGCTTATCGATTTTATTTAATCTTTCAAAGAACCAGCTTTTTGATTTGTTAATTCTTTGAACTGTTTTCTTCATCTCAAATGAATTAATTTCTGCTCTAATCTTTATGATTTCTTCCCGTCTTTGGGCTTTGGGTTTGGTTTGCTCTTCCTTTTCTAGATGTTGGAGGTACAGCATTAGTGCGTTCATTTGTTCCTGTTCTATTTTCTTAATGTGTGAGTTCACAGCTATGAATTTCCCTCTGAGAACTGCTTTCATTGCATCCCATAAATTCTGGTAAGTTGTGGATGAATTTTAATCAAATTGTAGATATTGTTGAATTTCTTGTTTAATTTCATGTGTAACCCATTGATTGCTGAGTAGGGTGTTGTTTAATTTCCATGTATTTAGGGTTTTTTTCTGGTTTCTTTTGTCATTTATTTCCAGTTTCATTGCACTGTGGTCAGATAATATGGATGGGATAATTTCTGTTTTCTTGCATATACTTAAGCAAGACCTATGTACTAGTATATGGTCTATTTTAGAAAATGACCCATGTGCAGCTGAAAAAAATGTGTATTCTGCTGTGGTTGGGTGGAACACTCTGTATATGTCTACCAAGTCCATTTGTTCCAAACTCTGGTTCAGTTCTGCTACTTCTTTGCTAATTTTTTGTCTCGTGGATCTATCTTTTTGGGATAAGGGAGTGTTAAGATCTCCTGTTAAGATTGTGTATTGGATATTAGATTTTTCATGTCTATTAAGGTTTGTCTTATATAGTTGGGTGCTCCCATGTTTGTGTGTGCATACATATTTATGAATGTTATTTCTTCCTCTTGAATTTTTCCCCTAACTAGTATACAGTGGCATTCTTTATTTCATTTGATCATTGTTGGTTTGAAGTTGAGACTGTCTGAGAACAAGATTGCTACCACTGCTTTTTTCTGAAGTACTGGGGCATGTAGTATTGTTTTCCATCCTTTGACTTTCAGCCTATGAGTTTCTTTATGAGTTAAGTGTGTTTCTTGTATACAACATATTGTTGGGTTTTGTTTTCTAATCCACTGTGCCAATCTATTTCTCTTAATTGGTGAATTGAGTCCATTTACATTGATGGTTATAATAGAGATGTATTGACTTACGATTGCCATGTTATTTACCTGCTGTTTTTTTTAACTCATTTTTTCTCCTGTGTTTAATTGTTTGCCCTATTTAGTGGGTTCCTTCTGTTCTTGTTCTTGGAGTTCTGATCATTTTGGTCCTTCTCTAGAACATCTTTCAGCAGTCTGTGTAAGGGTGGTTTTGCCATCATGAAATTCTTTAGTTGTTCTTTGTCATGAAAGTATTTCACTTCTCCATCAAACTTGAAAGAGAGTTTTGCAGGGTATAGTAGTTTGGGCTGGAATATGTTTTCATAGAGGACTGGAAGTACTCTACTTTATGCTCTTGTTGCCTTCATGGTTTGTGAAGAGAAGTTGGCCATAATTCTGATGAGTTTTCCTTTGAATGTGATCTGCTTCTTTTTTCTAGCTACTTTCAGTATGATATTCTTGTGATGGATATCTGGGATCTTGACTATTATATGTCTTGGTGTGTTTTTAATTGGGTTGAAGTATTTGGAGTTCTGTATGCTTCAGTTACGTGAGTATCAGATTGTTTCCTCATATTTGGGAAGTTTTCCGCTATTACTTCTGCCCATATTCTTTTTATATCATTTGTATTGACTCCTTCTTTCTCAGTGATGCCTATTAGTCTCACTTTGCATCATCTTGCAGGTGATGAATTATTTTTTCCTGCATCCTAGTTGTTTTTAAAAGATCTTTTCTTACCTTTTCACTAGCTGCACAAGCATCTTCAAGATCTGAAACTCTACCTTCACTTTCACTCAAACAGTTTTTCAGGCTTGTGATTGAGATTTTAAGTTCCTCTACATCTCTTTGACTCTGCTTCATGCAATCTATTTCTTTCCGGTATTGCTCATTCAAGGAATCCATCATTTTTAAAAATCTCCTATATATTTTTTTATCAACGTTTTCTTTAGAAGCAGTTATTAATTCTTTTACTGAAGAGTTTTTTTACAGATTGGTTTTCCTCCATATGTTTCTGTATTTGATTTTTTAGTTCAGGTGCTATGAATTCAGTTTTCATTTTTCATTTCAGACACTAATTCTACTTTGAGTTCCTCTAAACCTTTCTGCAGTTGCTTATTTACTTCCAACACTACTAATTCATATATTTCAGCTAAGCTAGTGTCCACTGCATTTATTCTGGGTGGGCATTGTGTTTCCTCCATATGTTTCTGCGTTTGATTCTTAAGTTCAGATGCTATGAATTCAGAGTTTTCTTTTCTTTCTTTTTTTTGTTGCAGAGATTACTTCTGCTCTGAGTTCCTCTATATCTTTGTGCTGTTGTTTATTTACTTCTGACGCTATTGATTCATTTATTTCAGCTGAGCTAGTGTCCTCTGCACGTGTTATGGGTGGGCTCAAGACCTGAGATTGCATTTTGCTCCTTGTCTTTATCATTTTGTATAACATTGACCTCTGACCTTTGGTGTAGAGCTTTTGTGCAATTATGTCCTTATCACTTAATGAATTTTGGGTACTCATATACCAAGTTCTAGTTCATACAGTTGTTCCTGGCTTGGGTCTGGCTACTGTGCTCAGCTCCTTATTGTTGTTTCCTTTGGAGGTGGGCCTGCTGTATGCCTCTGGTAAGATGTTCTGTTCTTGGATTAGCTGTGTGGTTTTGACCCTAGTCTCACTGCAGGGACTTTAGCTGCAGAGTTTTGCCCCAAGCCTGTATGCCAGGTCTGGGCTGGGTCTGGAGGGGTATGAGGAGAGGGGACAAGAGAGCACAGAAGCTGTCCCACACATTCACTGGAGCTGTGTTTTGGTGGGTCTGCAGGACTCTCAAGAGCGCGGCAGAAGTTCTCACTCACAGGATGGGCTGTGCTGGCTCTGGACAGGTGGGGGAGATCTGGAGAACCCAGGAAAAGGCCGCTCTTCCGCGGTGGGCCTGGGCTTGAACTGCTGGGCAGGCGCAGGACAGAGCAGAAGCTCCCCCACACTAGCAGGGCCTTGGGTTGGTTGGATATGTAAGCGGACCTCTGAGGCTTCTTTTTCCTGATTTTCCTTAAAACGAGGTGTGTGTGTGTGTGTGTGTGTGTGTGTGTGTGTGTGTGTTGTTTTGTGCCACTGTCTGTAACTAAACTGCATCATTCCATATTATGTCTTTGTTGTGCCCGACACCCATAACTTAAAGGAGCTAAGTTTGACTGGCTCACTTTTCAGTCTGTGATCTTCTGGCTCAGAGGCAGGATAGCTATCCATGGCAGAAGGTTGTGGGAAGAGCAGCTGTTCACAACCTGGCAGCCAGGTAGCCTAGAGGAAAGGGAGGAGCCGGGACTGAGGCCACGCTCTTCTAGGCAACGCCCCCAGCGACGCCTCTAGCCAGCCCCGCCTCCTCAGGGCAGGCCTGCAGCGTTTAGGGATCTTTCACTATCTAAACACATGAGGCTCTGGGGGAGCCCTCACAGTTCACTGTTTAAACATTTTAAGGACTAGGAAAATTACGTCATTTGCTTAGCAGGAGACCTTACCAACGTAGGCTCAGGATATATGAAGCATATCTTTCCTCAGAAGCTTTTAAATTGTGCTGTGCTTTGAGCATGAGAAATATGACACAAAAAATATATCATTGCATCACAATTGGATCAAAACTACATTAAAGCCTGCAGTTCTTGCATATTACTCTTCCACATTGGTCCCTTGAGAAACCATCAGTGAGAACACAGTGAAAAAATAAGCTCATCACCAAGCTATTCCCTTTTAGCTGCACAAATCGATGTCCTACCCAATTAAAAATAGCCTTTTCCATTCACTCCATTAAGAAAGGACCAAATCATTTATCAACCAGCTAGGACAATTTCCAGGGTGGAACGGAACCCTCTTAATTATGTGGGACAGCAGGCGGAGGCAGGGACTGCCGGGGCAAACCGGAAGCCTCACCCACAGCGGTATCCATAATAAATGTAAGGAACAGGTGGCTTCCGAGGCAGGTTTGGTGGTAATGAATTGTAGCTGTCCAATTATGATGCAGTTGCTTCCAGGGGCAGGAGAGCCGAACTCTTCTCTGTTCAGGCACATTGAGCAGCCCTTAATTGGCTCAGGAGCCCTGATAAAGCGATCTGCCCACCCGAGCGCCTCACTTTTATAAGAAACTAATGGCATGTCCGCGATGATGAACGATCTCGCCTTGATCAACGCGAGGAGGCATTTCAAAAGTTACTGTCGCTGGAATTTATTTTATTTATGGCGCTTGATTCTTCTCCTAACCAGAATTCATCTGTACTTATTTTAAAATTGTTATTCTTCTGTTACAGCCTTACTCGGAGAAGAGCTTTAAATCCTAACTTCTCTCCCCCGAAGAGATAAAGCTCTTCCCAAGTGTCTGGAGGCAGTGACCGCACTTTCTGCTGGTGGGCAGACCTCCCTCGAAGCCACGCCAGTTGTCTGCAAGGAGGTGGGTCCAGCTTGCTCTCTGCGTTCGAAGTCATGGTCTTTGTTTATGTCACAGATTTTGTCAATCCCTTCCCCTTGTAGAGTGGGAATAACATTACCGAACAGTGTCCCCTTGCACAGAGCCCTGGGCGGCCTCAGTGACCCCCGCGAGCTTGCGCACATCGTATGCTCGTTTCTGCTTTGGTTTTCCTCTGCATGCGTATCTTGTGGCATTTGTCAGTTTCTCAGAGAGCCACCCGAAACTCGGGAGAAGCCAGCACAGCACACTGGCCTGGGGGACACCTTTCCTCTGGGCTGTCAACCCTACAGACAGATGCAGACAGTTCCACACCGGACTTCCGTGCTTAAGCGGGGCGCGCCCTGGGCGCTGCCAGGTGCCGGGACCTCCTCGGGTCGGTGCCCGCCTTTCCACCCGCCTTTCGGAGCTGCTCAGCAGCGCAGGCTCCATTTCCTCCTCCATGAGGTTGACTCAGGGCCTGCTCCGCCCCAGCTCTGCTGGAGACCTTTCCCAGGCCCAGACTTCCTCTTAACATCTTCCCGCTTTACTGTTTTTCCAATATCAAAAATAAAAGTTCATCCTGTCCAGATCCTACTGATACAGCATTGAACATTTTATTATTGTTATTATTTTTATTTTTATTTTTTGCAGAACCAGGGATTAAACTCAGGCCCTTGCACTTGCCAGGCAAGCCCTTATTCTACTGAGCCATTTCCCCAGCCCAGTACATTTTAAATCAACTTTATATACATTGTGTTCTGGTCAACACTCCTTTAGGAGAGGGAGGGAATGGGCCATTTAACAGAAGTGGAATCAAAACGTTCACAAAGTTATTCAGGGTGCCACGGCATTCCAATCTTTAAACTTCCACTGCTCTGGATATAAAAAATCTTGGAGGAAGAACCTGAGTGGGCTCATCGGATCTGGTCACGAGCAGAGTTGGAGGGCTCCCCGCTCTTGGCTTGGGTACACTGGAGTCCTGATTCGCGCTTCCTTCAACCACTGAGCACCCCCCTCCGCCCGGTGACTGCGGACTCTATCAGTCCCAGGTCCCCGTGCAGCGCTACGCGTTTTAGCTCATGAGAAGGCTCAGCCTCCGTGGTGGGGAAGGTCGCGGCCGCAGGCGTCTTCGCATACAAAGGGCATTCCCGCCTTCTTACCACCCTGGCACCAGAGCGGAGGCGGGTGTTCGCCCCTACCGAGCTCTACCTCGCATCTTCTGCATACAGTCAGGCTCCCGAGGCTGCCATTCGTCCGCCTCGGTGCTAACGAATTTTCCCTGGCCGGTGACCCAGCTCTGCTTTCTCTTCCAATGAAAGCGCTGGAGCACAAAACTCCAGGATTTATCTCCGACTGCAGGCTGCGTGGATTACACGCCACGGGTTCTTTGCGCACTGCCCTGCTCTGCTGCTTCGAATCTGCAAGGATTTACCCATGTTCTGTTAGTGACTTGGTCTTTGCAAGCTTTTTTAGTTCTAAAAAACAAATAAACAAAATGTTTAAAGATGATTATAATCCGAGCAAATCTTTGGAGCTGGGAGCAGCATGGGAGATTCTTGACGCAGAGAGCCCTTTGAGGTGTACGGTCCTGCCCAGCAGCATCCCCTCTCTGTAAGGAGACAGGCTCATAGCCCAGAGAGTGGCTGCGCCCCAAGAACCCGGTCTACACGCCTGAGTTCTCTTAACTGGAGACGGAGCGGAAGCTCGTGCTCGCGTCTACAGAGGCTGCCCTTTCTATTTATTTTTGCATTGATCATCTTCAGAGGGCCGAGAGAGAAATCCACCCCGCTCCAGGGCCCTGATTCCCTGAGAGACAGTCTCACGTTTCATCTCCGTGACTGGACGAGATCTTTGCTTTACCTGCTGGCCTGGCCCCTGCGGCTCAATGACCCGGCCCTGCCCTCCGCAAGTGGCAACTGAGTTTGCCTCTTGCTGAATCACCCACGTGAAATGTGTGTCTCAGAAGGTGCACAAGTGACTCTTCCATGCTCACTAAGGTAATCCTTGCTGCCTTGTAAAGAGCAGTAGCTTCTAATTTTCCATCAGCTGCTGGATTTTGATTCTGTGTCCAAGTCTGAAGCCAGTCTCTGAGTGTGGTCTCTTCCAGCATTACCTGGTTTGTTTTTATTTGTAATTTAGCGTTTGCTGCCACCTTTGTTCCCAGAACATGTTTACCAGTGCCTTCCTTGTACCTGGAGTACAGGGCTATGACAGTGCCAAGTCTAGATGTTGAGCCACTTTGATTCATATCACTTTATTTTTATTTATTTATTTTGATTTAAGGCTTTTTCTCTGTTTTGGTTTGGGTTTCTTGAGACAGTCTCCCTGTGTGGTCCCCGCTGCAGCCACAACCCTTTTGCCTCAGCCTTGCGAAGCGCTGGGATTGTAGGCGTGCACCCCAGCACGGGGCATCCACTTTGTTTGAAGAGACATTTCAGTTTGAAGGTCTAGCTCCCTTCTTCTTAACTCAAGGAATTCTCTGCTCCCCCTACATTTCTCTTTCTTTGTTCTTTCCTTCTAGACATGCACAGGGGCATCCTCCAAGTCCTTTTCCTATCTTTCTTGTTATTTTCATGTCCTCATCTTTTTCATAATTTCGCCTTTATTTTTAGGTACAAGAAGAATTTCTCATCTGAGTCATCTGCTTAAGCCGCTGGGTTGCCCACCACACAAGTCTGTGACTCATTGCTCACCCTCGGGACTCGGAGTGTGCGGCTGCTGCAGCTGAGTGTTTCCCTCCACCTCCTTGTCTGACCTTGATGCCGCCTCTACCCGGCCACCTTCCTCAGGTGCAGCACCTTCCTGGCTATATTAAGAAACACAGAAAAAAATGTGCAACATTTTCCTTGTTCCTTACACAGCTGTTTCCTCAGAGGGAGTTGACTTTGCTTTCTTTTGAAGTCATTTGTTTCACTGGCTAGTGTTTTTCTCCACAACATGGCTTTCTGGGGCTATTACTCTCGTCTTCTTTAATTCTTGTAAAGGATGCTCCCTGGTGGCTCACTGTCAAGAATCAAGGTGGACTCAGATGCATACTATTTGTGCAGCCCTCCCGAGTCTCTCACACTCAGTGAGCTGTACAGAGCAGGAAGCAGTGGGGGAGGAGCCGGAGCCCACCTCTGCTGATTCCTCAGGCCCCAGCAACTAAGGCTGAAACTTAACATCCAAGATATTTTGATACAGCCAAAAATACTTCTGTACTTTTTCATTTTTTAATTGACAGAATTGTACAGAAGCGGATGCACCACGCCCACACAGATATGCACTGCAGAATGACCGATCGAGCTCATTAACATATGCATATCTCCCATAGCTAACACTTTTGAGCTGAGAATATATCACCTCTCTCAGAATATAGTAATTATTGTAACCATGTCGGACAGAAGATCTCTTGAGCCAGTTACTCCTCTCTAACTCAAACTTCATGTCCTTTGGCTATTTCCCCAGCCTCTCCTTACCCCTGCCATAACCCTGTCCATGGCGACCAGGATTCCCCCCGTTTCTGTGATAGCAACTTTTTAGGTTCCACATGTGAGCCTGTGGGATATTTGTCTTTCTATGTCTGACTTATTTCACTTAATATAATGCCCTGCACGTTCATCCATTATGAGAAATAGGTGGTCCGTGTCTATCCAGCTCTAAGTCTAGATGGAAATTTACTGAGAGTTAAGAGTTAAGACAATTACTTTGAGCAAAAAGTCTTGACCACAAAAGAAGCCACACAAACACACACACCAATACCACTACCACTGCCCAGAAAGTCCCAGAATAAGACCTTACAACCAGATAACGGATAAGCAAGAAGAAACCTTCCGTCACCAAAAGAACACCCAGAGAAGGGCAAGAGTGCTGAAGAACTGCAGGGAACGTAGATGGCTGCCAGAAATATCGCTCCGTCCTGATCTCACCAGCAAGGAGAGGCAGCAGGGAGGCACCAGCCGGGGATAGAAGCCCCTCTTGCTTGGGTCTGACGTGCCGCCCAGGACGCACCCCACCTTCGAAAGGCAGCCATGACAGTGTCCCTTCCACTGTGCTTCACGCCTCTGAATCCACATTTTGGGGCCTGGCCGCCGCCACGCCATGCTGTCACACACGGTGGCCTAGCCTTCTGGTGGCTGAAGGACTCTGACCGTGTCTGTGTACCGCATTTTCTTTACTTGTCTTCTTTCTGCTTGTCACTGATCCGATCAGGGCGTCTCCCAACAGCCTCACATGTTTGGCAGGTAAAGGGACCCTGTGGACACCGTACCTTCAGTGGCTGACTTGCTCTGAGGAAGTGGGGTGGGTGCGGGCGAGCCCTGGGAGGGGTGGTCGGCCAGGGCGGGTCTCCCTCTCCTTCCTGGCACCTCCTTTCTCTCTCTGCTTCCTGGCTGCCATGCTGGGAGCCTCTCTTTTCCACCCAGGCCCTTCTACCCTGCGGGTTCCACCACAGAGCCAGCCAGCCACGGCCGACACCTCCTGAAAGCGTGATCCAGCGTGGACTGCTCCCCCTCTAAGCTCTGGGTTTGGGGTTTTGTTCCAACAGCAAGAAAAGGGCCGAGATACCATTCATTCACTGATGATGCAGGCTGAGTCTATATTTTGGCAATTGTGAATTTGAACTTTTAAAAACAACATCTCTGATGTCCTTGTTCATATAAGGAAACATTTGGGACTACAGAAGCTGCTTCTGAGGTCAGAGAGACGGCTCAGTGACAAAGTGGCCTGCCTGGCAAGCACAAGGTCCTGAGCTTGATCCCTGGCAC
>NW_004524665.1:5643428-5656404 GCF_000260255.1 Octodon degus
CCTCTCACTTCCGTCCTTTTCTGTTATCAGCTTTTACAACTAAATGTAGCACTTTTCTAATTATATTTAAGACTTGTAAATAATGCTGCAGCGAGATCTTCACAAAAACAGTGTCTTCCTCCTGTGTCTCAGAAGTATCTAGAAATGGCAGAGCATGGCGGTGCATACCTGTAAGGCCAGCACCACTCGGAAGGCTGGGGCAGGAGAATCACCATAAGTTCGAGGCCACCCTGGGTTACAGAATGAGACCCTGCCTCAGACAAACACCCCTCCCTCCCAGAAAGTATGTGGAAATTCAGTAACTGGGTAAGCAGCATACTCTCAAAAGCATGTGGGGTGTCATGGTCCGGAGGATATCAAAGCTCTGACATTCTACACATGGTTCGACCAGTAGGTAAAAATAGAGGCGACCATACCCAAAGGAGTGTTGTTGGATAGAAGTTTCTTTCATGCACCTAGTGCAAAGGACTTGGTCTAAAATCATTGGCAAAGGCCTGTTGGTGGAACTGCTGGAACTGAGCAAGTGAGGTTCTGAATTCTGGCCTAGCTATGGCTCTGGATCAAAATCCCAGAAGACTGCTGATGGCTGCCTCTTCCCAGGGAAGCCTCAAACAGAGGATAGTGGGGGTGGGAAGGAGAATGGGCGCAAGACATGTGGGGCTCCTGCCTGCTCCTTACCGATTCTGTTCCGCTCTCCTCCCTTCTCAGCCCCCCTCTCCCCATAGCTCTCTCAGGATCACAAGACTCCTTCCACCAGGGCCACAGCTTCCAGTTTTGCGTGGCTTGAGTCACCCCTGAGCCTGTCCCTGTGGCTGAGATGCTGACAGGTGCTGCTGGACCTCCGTCAGCAATAGTCACCCTGGCAAGGAGAGGACCAGGGTAACCGGTAGTGAAAGATTAATTGAAACTGAAGCCCTAAAGCCCAGGAAGAGCCAATTCCAACTAAGCCTGAGCTTCAGACCAAGTGAGAGGGCCCCAGGTGCGGTTGGGAGGAACCCACCCTCCTCCTTGTGGCGATTTTCTGTGAATGGAAAGGAGGAAAGGCCAAGCTGTTCTAAGTCTATGTAGAAAGAGAACACAGAGTCTTTATTATTTAATTTAACCCTGACAACAATCTATGTAGATATTGTTACTCTTTTTTTTTTTAAAGGAATATGAAATAGAAAAAAAAAACAAAACAAAACATTAGAAACTATTCAAAATTTCATTAAACAAAGTAATAGGAATTTAACAATGTTGTATTGCATAATCTTGTCTTCAAATTAGTTGTTTAGGTTACCAGATATAAACCTGCAAAATTGTTTTAAAAAACTTATAATAAATTAAAATTTTTTTTAAAATAAATTTTTAAGCACTAACTGCTTCTTTCAGTAGACCAACAGAAACCAGCAGTGCAATTTTCCAAACTATCCTTCATATATACATAAATATGTCTTTTTCTCTTCCTCTTATTTTGCTGGTAAGGAAATTTTACCTCAGAGAGTGTGAGTCATTCGCTTTGGGTCACACAGCTCATTTGCATGGAGGCTTATCTCACTAGTTTCAGGTACTGTGTGGCTCACTTGTTAATGACCCTGCAGTCCATCCAAGCTCGTCATGGAAAACACATTAGATTCTACTCCCCTGAGTTTTTGCTATTGTTACTATTTTAAAATCATGTATCAATTTGAAACGTGTGTGTGTGCACGCGCGTGCACGTATGTTTTAGATAAAAATCAGAAGGAAAACTAAGTCAGGCATCACCTAGCTGTTCTGTGTTATCAGATTCTGGCCCTGCACCAGATCAAGGAATGAATCACTGCTGATGTAATGCGCCTCTCGGTAGAGCTATTATGCGGTACCCAGGTGCACTGAATTTTTTGGTATGAAATCAGATCTCTGCACTTGTCCCAGGTGAGCAATTATGATGCTGCGAATGAAGCACTTGGATGAAGTTCAAAGAGCTGAGAACAAGTAATGAAAACCAAGGGACAGCCATCCTGGGGGTTCTAGAGAGGTCACTCCGGCTCTGGGCTGCGTGGAGTCCAGTGGTGAGAACCTGGGCATCCGGGCCTCCTCTATTCCTCTGTGACAACAGGATTCTCAGGACCTGTCAGACTTTGGGATGAGGAAGATTCCAGAAAACCTGCTTCCACTTCTGGGGACTTCACTGAAGGCGAATCCCATGTCCCCTTCAACTCTGACCTCTCTGCCCTATTAGCAGCCTTTGGAGTTGGACAGACCATCCTCACTGCCATTCTGGCTGGAGAGAGGTGGTAAGTGTGGGGCGGGGGGCAGCGGGTGTGCAGGAAGTGTGGGTCAGCACATGAACCTGTGCTGCCGAGGTCTGCGGCCCGATGGCCCAGCTAGGGCAGGGGTCGGTCCGCCACACCAGGAAAACAGCCAGCGAGAGGAGCGTGGGGTGTCGGCTCTCTCCATGCAGGAAGCACTGAGGTTAGAAGTGCTTTCCATGAGGAAAAAGGGAGCGAGTTCACAGATCTAAATGCCTGAACAACAAAGAAGCAAATAGACATAGAAAAAGAAAAGAAATCCTAAAATTTGACTATGATCTCTTTTTCTTCCAAGAGACTACATGGAAGCTCTGTTGTTGAAGTACTTCATTGCTTTTAATTTCATCTGAAAGTACCCTCAGACCATTTCAGTTCTTTACCTTTACTCAAAGTAAGTGGTTACTTTCTGATTAATACAAAGCCTAAGATGTAAAATGGGCAATTTAGGGCCATGAAAGAGAAATGACAGGCATTTTAATGCTGCTTCTCAGAAGTATTACAAATTATACTTTGAAGTTTAAAAGGCTGAAAGAATTACACCTAAAGTTCAAACTTGACATGATCTTGTTGAAAACACAGTGTATCAAGTACCACGTGGATGAAGAGAACTGGAGAGACACCTCAAATATTATTGCACTATAACTTACCTTTGAGTCGAAGGAGAATCACTCAGGAAAGTTGCCCCAGGTTATTTCTGAGGCAGCCATATTTGTAGCATGTGACCTTCAGTATGAAAGCTGATTGGACAGAAGCAGATGTGTCCCATGGGCTCATGGGAACACTGGGATACAGTTTCCTTAGAGTACTACATAGGCTGTGGGTATGGCCCAGTACAAAATGAAAATGTGGTCCCTCTTTTTAAAAAGGTGGAGGAAAGTGCCATTAAATGTGGTAAGAAATAAAGCCTTTTCCTTTATTTTACACTTTCTCTTGACTTGTCATGGTATATTTTTAATTTACTACTTGGTATCATTTTTCAATTAAAGAAACAAAATGGAATTTTAAATTATTAACATTAATTTTACCTTTCCTCTTGGTATGGGCAACTCATCTTAAATGCAAACATTAGTACATTTACTGCCTGTGAAGAATTTCTAAAATAACACAATTTATATTTTGTAGCTCATATATGCATATATATTTGATTATTATCCAAAAGTTGGAAATCCTGAAAAAATTTACTTTTGTTTTTGCTTTTTTATTTTACTTATGCATTGTTTTGTTTTATTTTTCAAGTGCTAGGGAAGAACCCAGGGCCTTGCTCTACACCCTCTGGCCCACCCCTCCTTTTTTGAAACAGAGTAGCCCAGGCTGGCCTCAAACTTGCAGTTCTCTCTTCCCAGCTTGCCTAGAAGCTGAGAGTTGGATGCTGCTGCCACACCCCGCCTTGAGGTGGCTTCCTAATACATTTCTTAGCTTTCAGAAATACGAAAAGGAAGGAACGACGTACCTCTTTTGCCCTTTTCTCCCAAGTCCTTGTTGCAGCCTGTGTGGTCAGTCAGCCAATGCAGAAAAGCACTGGGAGTGAGACAGGCCTGCCCTGCCCCTTGGCCTTCTGCGCTCCTCCCAGCCCTCTGGCTACTGCTGCAGCTGAGGGAGCTCGAGGCCTCATGGTAAGGGTGGTCTCCTGGGGCTGCCCAAACGTCCCTCTGCTTCTTAGCTACAGAGACAACACACAGAGACAACATGCTGGCCAAATAAATGATGGGGACCCAACACAGAAGTCAAGCCAATGCACTTTCCCTTTTCCACGTTTGTTACTAATACTTTGTGTCACTTTGCACAGTGCAAAACCGCATGGCAATTTTTAGAGCTTGCACCTTCTTGTGTTAAAAAAAAAATCAGGGCTCGTATTTTATCACAATGGTTAAGATTTTGTATGTGTTGCCTTTAAACTTTAATTGTGTTAAAGATCTAAGTTGACATCATACCTGGTCATACTTCTATCTTATCATTTTCAATTATATTTATTTATTTAATAAGCAATAGACTTACAGCACGCAATTACTTAGACGTGAGGCAGAGACGACACTCTCCACTCCTCCCTGCTGGCTTCTCTTCCCACTTCTTTCCCAAGTGGAGACCCAGACTTCTGTGCTTTCCCTGAGGGTGCTTAATATACAAGAATCATGGAAGTCTTCAGTAAATGTTTAAGTTGAAAAATTATTATAGTGAAAGGCACACTGCAATGAATCTGCCTCAATATACTCCCTCTTACCAGGGTTTGATCCTCGGTCCTGCCTGCTGCACTAGCCCCGCCCCCAGGGCACGCTAAGTGGGCTGCAGAGTCTGGGCATGGTGGTGCACACCTGTAATCCCAGCCCTGGGGAAGCTGAAAACAGGAGGATCACTGCGAGTCTGAGCTGCATAGTGAGGCCCTGTAGCAAATACACAAATAAAAAAAGAAAAAAGAAAAACCAGGAGGAAGTCTGTGCCTTGTCACGATATGGTAAAGCTGAGGGATAGAAAGTTTGTACCATAGAGATTGCTCACAGGGCCGAAGAGGATGGGGCCACGCCAGACAAACAGGACACCAGAACGCCTTGTGTGTGCATGTGTGTGTGCATGTGTGTGCATGAGTGTGTGTGCACACACGTGCATTACAAAATTTCATGAAACAAAGTAATAGAGATTCAACAGTGGTTGCTGTATTGCAAGATGTCATCTTCAAATTAGTTGTTTAGGTTACCAGATATAAATCTGCAAAATTGGTTGAAAACAAAACAACAAAAAGTTACAAAAAATTAAAGAGGAAAAAAAAAAGAAAATTTTAAGCATTAATTGCACCTTTCAAAAGACTAGCAGAGTGCTTGCTTCGGCAGCACATATACTAGACTTGGAACAAGGCAGAGAAGATCAGCATGGCCCTGCACAAGGGTGACCTGTGAATCTGTGACGCCTTCCATATTTTAGAAAAAGACTGGCAGAAACCAGCAGTCGAGTTAAAACTACCCTGCCTATATATGTAAGTACGTCTTTTTCCCTTCCTTCTATCTCTCGTCCTTTTTCTCATCCCAGTTTTCCTTCCCATGTAACACATCCTTTCACAGTCTCTGTTGTACCTTTCAGATTTTATTTACTTTTTCAGGTTCTCACACTAGAGTGACAATGTGATATTTGCACATGTGGGTCTGATTTATTTCACTTACAAATACAGTCTCTGACTACATCCGTTCATCTATAAAGGCCTCTAATTTATCATTTTTGTAGCTAAGTAGTACTCCATTGTATAAAAATACCACATTATTTCTATCCATTCCTTACTTGATGGGCATCTGGGTTGTTTCCAAGATTTATCTATGTCAAATTGTGCTGCTACACACATGGGTATACATATGTATCACTGTGGTATGGTGATTCCAGTTCTCTTAGAAAAATACCTAGGAGGGGAGTAGATGGGTTAAACCAGGCCTTCAATCCTAGCTTTTGAAAGAATCTCCACACTGATTTCCACAGTGGTTGTACCCGCCTGCATGCCCTCCCACAGTGAGAAGGGTTCTTCTTCCCCCAGCCTCTCCGGCATTTGTTACTGGCTGACTTCTTGATGATAGCCATTTTTTTCTGGCGTAAGATGGATTATCAGGTTTGTTTCAATTTGCACCTCTTGAATGACCCATGGACCCTCATTGGAGCAAGAAACTGGCCACCTTAGCTTTGCCTCCCCCTGAAGAGGTTGAAAGTCTGCCCCGTGTCCTGTCCAGGCAGGTGGTGAGGAAGTGACACCTGTCACAGCTTCTGAGACCACCTCGGAGAGGGGATCAGCTTCGAGCATCGTCCCTGTGGGGTCTGTGGGAAGATGCCCTGGTTGCGCGGACTTGGGCTATACTCGCTGCTTTGACTTCAGCACTTAACATTTGTTCTTGTAGCATTTTTAAATGAAATTGTATTTCAACTGTACAATTACATAGAGTAAAGAGTGGTAACTCCATACACATAAGCACTAGTGAACAAGCCAGGGGAATCAACATTTCCACCTTCTTAAACATTCTTAAAATTTTTGAGTTATACCTCATAATTGTACACATATGTGGGTTATAGAGTTTTGATGTGTGACCACTCCTGCTGGCAAAAACAAAAACAAAAACAAAAACAAAAACAACAACAACAAAAAACAAAAACAAAAACAAAAAAAAAAAAAAAAAAACAACCCTGAGCAGTTTTTAAGCCAAAGGAAAATTGAGAGAAAAATATTTTCTACTCTTTGATAATGCCTGGGCTTAATTATACATTTCTTGAATTGCAGCTTCAGGGAATTTCAAAACACACAATTTAGCCTGCCTCTACCATATGAAATATTCTACTGGAACAGATAAGATCTGTGCCATTATATTCCCTTCACCTCGCCCAGAAGGTAGAAACAGTAATTCACACTTTCAGGGAGAAGGACAGAAATTTTGCCTAAAGCAGCCCATTTTAATTTCGCCATTTTCTAATTCTTAACATTGAGGTTGAACTTGTACTTAAGGCTGAAAATAACTGCTGCCTAGAGGCAGAGGCAGAGAACTGTGGGCCTCTGGAGACTCCAAGGTGATAGCCCTTTTGTCTGGAGAGGGTGGGAATGGCGACAAGAAGGTGACAGGAGAGACCAGGAGCCAGCAGGGGAGGCGCCGGCATGGCCAGTGGGTGGGAGCCTCTGGAGTACAGCCTGAGCTGGGACTGATGTCCGCGAGTCCGCTGGGCGCGACTCCGGGGAAATAAGCGTGAACAACAAGTCTTGGGGATGTCCGCTCGCCTGTGCGCCTGTCTGAGCGGCCCCCCGACATGCGGCTCCTGCTAGCCCACCCTGCCGCAGGCCAGGGCTGTGGAAGGATTCCGCTGGGGTGGCCCCGGTGAGCAGCGGCACATGCCGGCTCGGAGCTCATGTTCTGAGGTTTTGGATTCAGCCCTCTTCTTGCTTCTCTTGGAATGAGATTAAATCTCTGCAACCTGGGGCACCACCATGCCCTCGTGGGATGAGAGAACCGAGGAGGCTGCCCCGAAGGCAGAGAAGAACCATAGGGTTGGTGTCCGGTGCTGGCGGGAGCCCAGGACGAGAGTGCCCCATGGTCGGTATCCTGAGTGTCCCAGCAGGAAGAGGTGAGGCCGCGTCTCCTCTCAGGCCCTGGCCTGGCAGGCTGGACATCAGCACAAGGAAGTGCTCCATTTCCTCCACTAATAGGAGAGCGTGTGACCCCAATCGTCAATCAAAAACTTTCAAGGGACTTCGTGTGACTTAAGGCCACGTCTCTGACTCACTATTTCCCAGTGGATAGCACTGAAGGGCGAACATGCATTTCAAAGTGCACCCAGCAGCACCCACATACCTCTTCCAGGGGACACTATGGGACATCGCAAGACCCTCCTGAGTCCCATCCCCATAGCTGGCCTTGTCCTCTGTTGCCACGTGCCCGAGAAATTCATAAATTCCGGGTCTCAGGACACACAGTGGCCTGGCCTTTCTGTAGTAGAAACCCAACCATGGTTCTGGTCTCCCTCTCCTGCCAGGGCCTCCCAGGCGGAGGACCTCAAGGGTCTCTTTTTCTGAGGCCTGACAGTGTTGTGTGTGTGAATCTGCGTGCACTTGCATATTTTATTCCTGCTCTAAGGTGGAATAATGGAATCCGGCTCTGCACGGTAGACTGTCCCTGAGTTATTAGCCAGCCTAAGTTCAGCTTGGTGTTCAGGTGAGCCATGCCCCAACTCCAGCTGCCGCCACTGAGCTGCTGTGGGGAAACGAGCAAGGGTGCCTGCCTAGTGCTCGACCCGGGGCCAGGCTGGGCCCAGCCCAGCAGACGGCCTCCCCATGGCAGAAGGGGCAATGCCAGTGGGCCGTGAGCAGCCTGGCAGTGTCACATGAGGCTAAAGTTGCAGTGACCGCCTTGGGCCAGATAGCAGCCTAAGAGATCTAGTTGTGACAACAAGTGGCTGTTTACTTTGGAGCCAAGCATAGAAGCGTTAACTCCGCTGTACTAGCCTCCTTGCGCAGGCCGCCCCTGCAGTGGCCTGGAGGGGAGTGGGACAGCGCCTGCAGGAAAAAAGCAAATTCCGTGAGCTTCAACTTAATAAGGAAGCAGGTCGTCCGGGGCTGAAACTGCCACAGAAAAGCAGCAGTGGAAACGAGTGAAACACAGGAACCGCTTGAGAGTGACTGGGCGGGGAGGGGCAGCTAGGCCGGGCGGGAGAGGCCCAGACTGACCGTAGGTTAATTATTCTTCAAGTTTGGTGTTAGGTACTTACAGCCTCCTCATAGTCTTCTCTTGAACTGTGTAGCGTTTCAAAACTAATCACTTTTAGGAAGTTTTAAAAAAAATCCTGTGTAAAATAATGGAAGTCATAAAACACAAAATCTGATCCACTCAGATGTACGCTGTGCGTTTGCAAGGAAATCTGCAACATCTGAGAAACCTAAAGGCCTCACTGGCAACACAGGCTATTACAGGGCAGTTTTGTTGCCAGTAAGACTTTGATTTTTCACCCTAGTTAATCCATGTCAACACTTCTACTGAATTGTAATATGATTGGCTGATTCTCAAATTCGTGGGATAAAGAAAAATACATAAGAATAATCAATGAAATTTTAAAATGCAATGAAACATATGTAATAATAGCAATGAAATTTAAAGAATACAATGAATGTTGTTAAGTATCAAAATGTAGTGTAATTAAAACAGAGTGATTTTGGATCAAGAAAGGATATTGTATAAATAGGACAGAAATAAAGATGAGGCACATGCCCACATATAAAAACTTAGTTTAAAATAGACATAGCATTTCAAATCTGCCCCCACCTTATTTGGGAGAAATTCAGGGTTTTTGTTGTTGTTGCTATTGTTTTGTCTTTTTGAGACAGGGTTTCACTATGCAGTTCAAATTGGCCTTGAACTCATTTTTTTTTCTTGAACTCATTTTGTAACCCAGGCTAAAACTCAGTTCCTAGTTTGGAAAAAAGATGTATGTAAATATGTACATATGTTTATATAGCATTTTGTTAATCAGTGTATCTCTTTTTGTATCCTATCTCTATGACTACGTAGTTATATATAATTACATGTTTCTCTTAATGTACTCATATTTTACACTTTTATACCTTTTCATCTGAAAAATATTTAACTAATATTTGTTTATACAGTGCACTTAGGTTAAATTCTACAAGACTAAATAAGGATAAGCAAAACAACATTCCCACCTGCTCAGAGTCACAGTGCTTTAGTATGTCTATGCATACCACACCTACATCTGCACATGGGACAGATTTGTGTGTACACATGAACTTAGGCACTTTGTGTGTGTCTGCATGGTGGTTTGAAGACAGCTCTCCCTGTAACACTCAGGTATAGGAACTTAAGCCCCAGCCACTGCTTTCGAACACAGACTGTGGCCACCTCATTACCAATCTGCGCCACCAGGCAAAATTGTTTCAAAAGAATCTGCTTGGGGCTGGAGAGATAGCTCTATGGAATGAGTGCTTACCTGGCGAGTGCAAGGATCTGAGTTCAATCCCCAGTACCACATGCTGTGCTGGCCCCAGAACCCCGGGCACACGGTACTGGCCACCAAAACCAGGCATGTCAGTGCACACCTGTAATCCCAGCGCTGGGGAGGCTGAGACAGGAGGATCACTACGAGTCTGAACAGCAAAGCAAGACCCTGTACCAAAAGAATACGAATAAAAATAAAGAAAAGAATCTGCTTGATCCCCTCAACGGAAACAAAAAAAACCTTGCTTCCCTCTGACTCCCAAACACATCCGTAATTTCCCATGGCACCCGGATTGCACAGTATGACGCTCAGTGAGGAGCCAGTCCATTGTCGGTAGAGATCTCTCTTCGTTATTTAGTTTAATGTTATGTGGTTGGGTGGGGAGAAAGCCAGCAGAGCTCCTGAAGAGCTCTGGAGAGAGGGGCCTCCACCCAAGGTTTCTCTGCAAGATGGTTAGGCCCAGTGGAGCAGCCCTGGGAACCAAGGCAGAGGCCTGGAGCCTCCTGCAGCTGCCACGCGGTGACAGCAGAGTGCAGTGGCGGACGGTGGCCCACACCGGGGAGGGGCAGCCATGGGGGTGGGAAGGAAGGCAGATGCAAGGGTGGGTGTTGGGAGGGGAGCTGCTGCCTTCAGCCTGCAGGAGACCCACACAGGCTCCTGCATGGGGAGTAATGGTGGGGGGCCATGGCCCAGCCAGAGCAGAGGAGAACCCTGGTGGCTCCTGGGCACCAGCACCACACAGGCAGATACAGAGGCTGAGGCAGCAGGCCTTGGAGTTCACATGAGAAACCCGCCAACCACTGGAAGAGTAAGAAGGTCCAGGTGCAGCCTTCAGGGATGTGGCCCTGGGCACCGTGGGCTCCCCTGGGAGCCTCGTAACCTGCTGGCACCTGCCAGGATCCTGCCCAGATCAACTCAGTAATGATGCAAGAGTACTGCTATTTCCATCCAAAGTTCCTCAGGGCATTCTCCTCAGCAGCCAGCGTTGAGAACCACTAAGGTCTATGGCCAGGAATGCAGGGCGGCTCTGAACCGAGACGAGAACAGGACGATCTCATCAGAAAAAAACCCTGCCTGGTTGGCTCAGCTATAGCTGGAGGGAGTCATGTTCCCTCACAGGTGTGGGCTGCCACAACTGCCACCCTGGGTCTCCCTCCAAGGTGCCATGGCCCCTGTGGCAGTTGGTTCAGGCTGCAGACCCCTATTTTTCTTGTTCTGGAGGCCGGAGGTCCACAGTCATGGGGCAGGTCTCTTCCAGGACGCTCCATGTCCTGCAGGTGCAGCTTCCCACTGTGTCCTTCTGTGGACCTTCCTTGGCTGTACCTCGGTCCGTATCTGCATCCAGGTTCTCCTCTATTGAAGACACCAGCCCTGTAAGATTGCTACCCACAGGACAGTGTTATTTCAACTTAATTCTCTCTCTCTCTCTCCTCTCTCTCTCTCTCTCTCTCTCTCTCTCTCTCTCTCTTTTGCAGAACAGGGAATTGAACTCAGGCCCTTGCGCTTGCCAGGGAAGCGCTTATTCCGCTGAGCCATCTCCCCTGTCCCTTAATTCTCTCTTTAAACACTATATTTCCAAGTACACACATCCTGAAGCACTGGGGCTGCAATTTGTAAGTTTACAAATTTAGCCTGTAACAACATCTTCATGGCAGTGGACAGATCAGCTGGAAGCAGCTTTGCCTCTCTGGCCTGGACCTCACATGTGGCCTAGGGGTTGGGAGGTGCCCCTGCTCCAGGTCCTCTCTGATCTGAGGACACTCCAGGGGGAGGGCTTCTCACCTAGTGTGTCTGCCTTCACCAGGCCATAAATGGAGGAGACAGGAGGAGACTTTGCAACAGCCACCTCGCCAGGGAAATAAGTAACATGTAACAGGCTTTCTTGTTCCTTGAAGTCAAACAACAACTGTGCACCCCTCTTGTTGAGAGCTTCCCAGGTACCAGGCACAGGGACAGGCGCATTGCCTCCTGGAATCTTGGCTTCGGCCACCACGCAGTACATCCACTGTCATTATCGCAGTTTCTGAAGACAGGAAAGAGATTTCCATGGTGACACAGAGGCAAAGGCCCCTTGCCTGGGCAGTGCCAGGCTACGGCCTCATCTAGCCCCAGTGCTGTGACTGTGGTCCTCACACTACACTGCTTTTTTTCAGGTGATTTCGGCTATTTTTGCCTAGGAAGATTTTAATTCTTCTAGGACTAAATGCTGTTAGGAAAATGCAGTTTTGAACAAGTGTTCTCAAATCTAGGTTTTCAACCCTTTGCAACCTATGACTCCAGGAGTCTTTGACAGTGTCATGGGCAGTGCTGTGGGGAGCTGCTGCCTTGAGAGCTCTACAGGCCCCTCTGGAGCAAGGACATGGCAGGCTGTGGTGATAAGAGTCCGGTGGAGAGGGAGCTACCAGGCAGGGTGGCATCGCAGGGGAGGTGCTTCACGCCTCCTCTGCTGGCAGCACCGAGGCAGGGCCAGACAGTGAACTGAGCTAGGCAAACAGTGGGGTGCAGGCACCGTAAAGTGATCCATGCCTGTGACCCTGGAATGGCTGATGAGGGGCAGCGCAGTGTCCTGAGAATCCCAGGGTGAACAGCAGGAGAGCCGAGCATCCAGCGGGCTCAGCACAGAGCCCATGCCAGTCCCTGCATCTGCCCCAACCCCCAGGGCTCTCAGGAGCTCACCTGTGCTGCCAGGTAGAAGACAGCAGGTCTTCACATGGGACACATAGCTCCATGTCATTCCTGGTAAGAGCCCTCTCACTCCATACTCCAGATGTGCACAGGGCCACCTGGAGGGAGGGACAGCAAGCCTGTCCCCAGGGAGATTAATCACCAGGGCAAGCTGTTACAAAATGAAGATTACAGAGGGACTGGTGTCACCAAAGCAGGGCTTGTCACAAGAGTGACAAGTACAGAGCCTTAGTGTCGCAGAATGGCACTCTTGGAGGGCAAGTCTGTGGCGCAGAGGAGTGGTGCCAGAGCCAAACGTGGCCTGCCCCAAGTCTCATGTGCTGGGAGCTCCTTCCCAGCAGAACAGCATGGGCAGGCAGTGGGATCCTCAGGACATGGGCCTGGAGGGAGGCAGCGGGCCAAGACTCACCTGCGGAGGGATTCCTGCGGCTCTCACTTGAGTATGTCTGTTCCCAAGAAAGTGGACTCTTGTAGAGCACAGAGCCTGTGCCACCATCTCCTGCTCCATGCCAGCTGCTCGCCTCCTCGCTCACCTCCCACCTGCCACTCAGTCCTTCCCAAAT
>NW_004524665.1:5657594-5658610 GCF_000260255.1 Octodon degus
ACAGCTGCTCTGTTGCCCACAGGTGGGTGAATTCCATATTGACATCTGATATTTTCTACTTAGGATAGGTTCATAGGACATAAGCACTTCCAAAGTCCAGGAATATCTGTAACAGATGACACAAAAGGTGTAAACCATCATTTTGTATCTCAGATATTCCTGTAGCACCAAATGGAGAGATTTCGCTGATTATTCCTTGAGATATGTTCCAGTCTTATTGCTTGAGAGGGAATTCCTACCCCATTCTGCAGGGGCTCTCTCTGCTCCCTGGAGCATTTCCTCTTTCCTTTGGCAAGGACCTAGTGCCATCCCGGACCTGGGGCCAGGGCAGGAAGAAAAGGGAGCAGACTGAAGCCTCGGAAGACCAGGAATCCAGCCTTGCCGCTACGCAGCGACTGCTTCTCCTTCTCCTCCAAAGCCTGGCTCCCTTCTCCCTTCTGCCTCAGGCCTGTGTTAGTGGATGTTCCTTCAGTCTCAAGTACAAAGCAGTGTCACCTGTTCTAAGTGGCATTTCACCTTGATGCAGGTCCCCCGCCACTGACCAGGGCCCCAGCAGCCCAAGGTTGCCTTCCCGGTGCCCTCCACCCACGAGCCCTTGGCCCGCACCTGGTCCTGCATGGCTAGTGTGGGAAACCCTGCGGTCGTGAGATGCATAATGAGCAGCCCAAGCAGTGTTGCGAGTGTCCCTGGCTGAAGCTGCTCGAGTGGAACCCGTCACAGGCACAGGCCCCTTCCTAAGGAGAAGCGCTAGCTTTGCACCAGGAACACTCAGGCAAGGACTAGGAATCGAGTCCCACCAGGACAGCGGCTGGAAGAAACCTATACACTTAACATCGCCCTTTTTAAATAAAAATAACTACCATTTCTCTCGAAAATGAGCATTACTGCAGAGCTCTTACTTATGAACTCTTTTAATAAGTGCTATGGATCATCCCCGCATGACAAATGAAGGCGAGGAGGAGGCGTGGGAACTCTTCCTCCCCTAGGTCCCTGTGTTAGGGTATACCGCGAGGTCC
>NW_004524665.1:5658960-5674323 GCF_000260255.1 Octodon degus
ATTTTTCTTGAAAAGGTGGTGCTATAACTTTAACTAAATTCAGAAATTTTAAATCTTTAAATATTTATTGCCCATTCCCTTTCTACTTTGAGAATTTTAATTATGTTAATATGTCTCTTGATTTTGGCATAGAGAGAACTATTATATGGCTGACCTGTAAACTCTTCTTCATGTTTATTTTAGACCATTTTTATTGTTTCTTTTCTTTTCTTTTGCAATAACGGGGATTGAACTTGGGACCCTGCACTTGCCACACAAGCGTTTACTCTACTGAGCTATCTCCCTGGCCCAATTTTTATTGTTATATTCATTTAAATTTGTATATAATTTTTACAATGTACAATCTATTATTAATATCATTATGCATTCATTGCAAAAGTATTTTTCTAAAATTCAAAAAGAAAAATACAATAAATCTCTTTCAACCAAGACTGAGCTTGTGCCAGTAAAGGGTCTTTTAGTGAACCCTTGGATCCTTCATGCGTGTGCGTGCGCATGCGTGTGCGTGTGCGTGCGCGCCCACAAGCAGGGCCTGGGTTGCGTCCCAGGCCTGCGCCCCGGGCGACATCCCCAGCCGGTTTAGCATCTTACCATCTGGGGGCAGTGCCTGAGCTGCGTTCTGCTCAGCCACGATACTCCACACCCAGGAGTCGAGGGAGCAAAACTCACCTGGCTCACAGTGTGAGGAGGCTTCAGCTCGCTAGTGCCGGCTCGGCTCGGAAAGGGGAGCGTGCAGGCAGGCCTGCAGGGGAGGAACCGTGTGCGGCAGGCAGGTGGCAGCAAAGCAAGCAAGGGCCTTCGCAGGGTCCTCGCTCCCCTTGGGCTTGTCCGGGCTACTCACAAGCTCCTGGTCACTAGTACTGCGTGTGCATCAATTCCAACACCCCACACTCTAGATCCAGCCGCCTCTGAGAAAGCCCTGCTCCCCACCTGTGACCGCGTGAAGCTTTGAGGGTGGGACATCTGGACACAGGCCACACCAGGCAGGTTGTCATAGCTGCCCGGGCTGAGCTTGAACCTGTGGTCTTCCTGCCTCAGCCTCCAGAGTTTTAGGATTGCAGGCATGTGTTAACAGGCCCCACCATTTTTTAGTTAATTTATTTATTTTTTGTTTTGTTTTATGTGTTTAGTGCAGGGCCTACAGGGTCTCACTACACACATCAAACTCGTGGTGATCCTCCTGTTTTCAGCTTCCCAAGCGCTGGGATTACAGGAGCACACCACCACATTCAGTCCCAGTTTGCATCTCAGTGCACCCTGAGGGTGGGGCTGACGTGGCATCTGGGGATCCAACCCTGGTCCCTAATCCTAAGCAGGCACTTTAGTCCACTGAGCTATCTGACTGGCCCTTTTTTATTAAAAAAAAAAAGTAAAAAACATTAGAAGTGATACAGTAAACAAAATAATAGGAATTCAATAATGGTTGTTATATTGCATAATATATTCAAATTAGTTGTTTAAATTATAAGATATAGGCATGCGAAATTGATATTAAAAATTATAAGAAATTTAAAAGGAGAAGAAAAAAATTAAGTGTTAACTGCTCCTTCCAATAGACCAGTAGAAATCAGCAGTACAATTATACAAGCTACCTTGTACAATACATAAATACATCCTTTTTCCTTCCTTCTTTATTTCTTCTGTCCTTTTCCTTACCCTAGCTGTCCCTTCCCTTTGTACAGACTCTTCCCCTTTCACAGTCTCTATTGTACCTTTCAGATTTGATTTTCTCTTTCAGCCTTTCACACTAGTGAGACAATATGATGTTCGCGCATGCGGGTCTGATTTATTTCGTTTTCCAAGATAGTTTCTTCTAGTTGCATCCATTTACCTATGAGAGCCTTAAATTTATCTGTGTTACAGCTGAGTAATGCTCCATGGTATAAAAATACCACGTCACATTTATCTATTCCTCAGTTGATGGACATTTGGGTTGTTTCCAAGACTTATTTATTTTTTATTATAATTTTATTTTATTTTGAACAGTAAAAACAAAAGCAAGAACAAAAATCAGAAACAAAGACAGAAACAGGTTAACATACAACAGCACATATGTTATAGATTTTCAAAACAAGAACAGCTGATTAACAATGGTTGATATATTATCTATTTTTATCGTTAAATCTTGCTCAGATTAACAGATATAGTTATGTAAGATTGGACATATGATTGAATATTACTGCTTACTTCCAGAAATCTTAAAGCTTTGTTTTTTTTCTTTTTTATTACCTTTTTAAAAATTATTTTAAAGAGAGTAATTGATATGACATTAGGAATGGCACACATTTAGCAGACCAAGATGACAGGTATTCAAGCATGGTTTTTGTGTTATACATTGCTGTCCTCAATGTAGTTGCTTAGTTCACAGATATCAGCATACTGCTTCCAAGATTTAACTATGACAAACTGTGCTGCTATGGAAACAGTATATATTTCTGTGGTATGATGTTTTTAGTTCTTCTGGAAAATACCCAGGAGGGGGATAACTGCGTTGAATGGGACCTCCAATCCTAGCTTTTTAAGGACTCTTCACACCGATTTCCATTGTAGTTGTACCAATCTACACTCCCACCAACTGTGCAGAAGCATTCCTTTTTCCAAACAGCCCAGGATTTGTTATTGGCTGACTTCTTGATGCTAGCCATTCTTTCTCGGATGGGATAGAATCTCAGTGTTGTTTTAATTTGCACTTCTTGAACGACCAATGATGTTGAACATTTTTCCATATATTTATTTGCCATTTGTATTTCTTCATCTGAGATGCGTGTGTTCACTTCAGATGCCTAATTTTGGATTGCATATTTCAATTTGGGGGGGCGCTGATTTTTTAAAAAAAGTTTTTATATGTTCTAGATAGCAGTCTTTTGTCTGAGGTACAGTTGGCTAAAATTTTTCCCAATTTGTGAGTCTCTTTTTACTCTGTTGGTAATTTTTACAGTATGCTGAAGCTTTTTAAACAGACGAGATCCCAACTGTTGATTCTTTGAAATTCTTCTCATATAGTTTGGTTTTGTTCATGAACTCTCTGTCTACCCATATACCTTCCAGGTTTCTAACTACTGTCTTCTCTAGTAGATTTAGTGTTTCTGTTTTAATATTTAAATCTGTAATCTATTTTGACTTTAGTTTAGTGCATGGTGATAAATCTGGCTCTAATTTTAGTCTTTAGCTTGTGGAAAACCAGTTTTCTCAGCACAGTTTATTAAAGAGGTTATCTTCTTCAAGTGAACATGTTTAGCCCCATTGTCAAAGATAAGGTGGCTGAGTGCGTTTGTAGTTGTGTCTACATATTCTAATCTATCCCATTGATCCTCAAGTCTGTTTTTATGCCAGTACCATGCTGATTTTATCACAGTAACTTTGTAGTATAATTTCAAGTCAGGGATTGCAATGACTCCTGCCTTTCCTTTGTTGTCCAGGATTGATTTTGCTATTCTAGACCTCTTCTGGTTCCATGAATTTTAGGAACTTTTTTAGATCTGTGAGGAATATCAATGGTATTTTAATCAGGATTGCATTGAATCTGTAGAATGATTTTGGGAGTGTGGCTATTTTCACAGTGTTGGCTCTTCCTATCCAGGAGCAAGGAACATCTTTCCGTTTTCTGAAATCCTCTTTGATCTCTTTTTTCAAAGTATTGTAATTTTCACTGTATAAATCTTTTACTTCCTTTGTTAGACTGATTCCTAAGTATTTCATGTTTTGAATGTTCTTGTGAAAGTCTTGGCTTCCCTGCTTTCTTTCTCAGTGTGTTCACTGTGTACAGAAATGTTATTGATTTTTGAGTGTTAATTCTGTGCCCTGTTACATTACTGAATTTGGTTATTAAATCTACAAGTCTTTTGGTGGAGTTTCGGCCCTATCATTTTTATTTGTTAAAGTCTGATTTTTATCCATCTCAATCCTGAGACAGCAGTCGAGGTTGGCAATGATGGTGCCGACTTGCAGTCCCTGCTTCTGAGAAGGCTGAGGCAAGAGGATCCCACGGGCCAGGGAGATGGCTCAGTAGAATAAGCGCTTGCCTGGCAAGCGCAGGGTCCTGAGTTCAATCCCTGTTACCACAAAGCAAAACAAAACAAAAAAAACTCAAAAAAAAAAACACCCAAACAAACAAGAGGATCCCACATTCAAGCAATTAATGAGCCCCTCTCTTAGCAGTAAAATGCTTACCTGGAATGCACAGGGCTTGAGTTCAATCCTTAGCACTACCAATAGGCAAAGTCAGCCTTGTGCTTAGAGGACTCACACCCCCAAGCTCAAAGGAAAGGACAGGGACCAGGGTTCAAGTTAGTCATTGGCCAGAGAGTTGATCATTCTTTCTGTGTACCTGGACCCTCTGTGAACCCCTACGCCTTGGGGTTCAGAGGGCTCCCAGCTGGAGAGCCAGGTTCTGGAACCTAGCTCACCTGGAAGGGCATGGAAGCTGCTTCCTGCTTCCCCAACACCTTGTGTGTCACTTCCATTTGGCTACAGAGCCACAGTCTTCACTAAAGAACACAAACAACTGCTGGGTGTGGTGGAGCATATGTGTAACCACAACCCTCTGGAAGGCTGAGGCAGGGGCACAGCAAGATTCAGCCTAGTCTGGGGCAACTTTGCAGTTCAAGAGCCTGTCTCAAAACAGTAAATATGGGCTGGGGATATGGCTCAGTGGAATTTCTACCTTCAATCCCTAGTATCAAAACAAGCGAACAAAATTAAGTGTGCAAAAGTGTTTTCCTGAGTTTTGTGTGCCCTTCTGGTAAATTCTGGTTCTGAGGAAAGGATCTGGGCCTCCCAGAAGGGCAGGTGGTGAGACAGGTATGCGGAATCCCCAGGTTTGGTATCCAGTGGTCTCTAAGTTGGCTTCCATATTGGGGAAGTCAGGGGTCTCCAAGCAAAACCCAGGGGCAGAGCATTGGGGTGGAGTTGAGCCAGGAGGCATCACACCAGGGTCAGGGCAGAGGTAGGCATGACAGAAATGCCCCACACACTGGAGGCCAAAACTGCTGGCTCTGAGACTAAGAGTAAAGAGACAGAGAAAGACAGACAGACAGACAGACAGACAGACAGACAGACAGACAGACAGGATTGATGAACACAGAGCTTTTACAAATGGAAAGGAGAACAAAAGTCAGAGGTCACAAGGAGGGGTAAGAAGGAGAGGGAATGAAAACAGAATTGAGATATTTTATGTACATGGAGATAAGCTCCCCGTGATAAGGGCCATCATTATGTACTGCAAACACAGACTAACAAAAAAATTTTAAATAAAAAGAATAAAAACTTGGTGCAGGTTCTGCTTTTCCTCCACAGAAAGCAGCTTCTCCAGGAGTAAGGTTCTGCCCATCTCTGTCACCACGGCAGCCATCCACCATCTATCTGTGCTCAACAAATAAGTGACAGTGACACCAAGCCAGTATGGTTAGCAGCACCTCATAGGCTCAGGGCAGCAGGGAGCAGTCATCCCAGGGAGATAAGCGAGAAAAGGAATTCACTTCAGCATCTCAAAATGCCACAGGGAGGAAAGGCAAACACTAAGACCACGCCAGTCCGAAATGGCAGAGGTCCCCTTCTCTGTCTCCCTCTCAGCATCTCTAAAACTGAATGCTGCCTCCTGAAGCCCCCGTCCACTCCAGAGAAGGTGCTGGAAGCACTTTCTAACTCCCTGTGCTTTCGGCCTTTGCCTCTCCCTCCTGGCTGCTCTCCAGACAAGCTCTGCCTCCAAGAAGTCCTGACTGCTTCAGCTCTGCTTCCAGCTGCAAATGTGCACCTCGCACAATCACACACACACACACACACACACACACACACACACACACAAATGCATGTGTGCACAGAGTCACTAGGTTGGAAAGAACAAGCAAATGGGATTGGCAAGAGCTCCCCCAGGCAGAACAGTGGGGACAGATTTGTACTGTGTATAATCACAGACACGATGCTATCAGTTTGTTCCTGGCAGGAAACCGAAGAAAGCACAGGGGAGCGGCCGTGCTCAGGCTGCTGCCAGGCTGTGGTGCGAGCACTGAGGGATGAGGACCAGCCTGCCCTGGGACTGGAGGGGGCCGCCAGGTGTCCTGCGCCACCGCCTCCTCTGGGCTCCCTGAGGACCAGTGTCCACCTGGGTGAATCCTTGAAGGAGGAGCAGTCATCTCCATTTTGGCTGAGCCTGGCTGTGTTTCCATGTTCCACTGTGTGCAGAGCTGGCTGGGACTGTTCCTTTTTCCCTTCCATTGGCCCTAGGCAGTGCATATGGTGATGGTGGCAGTCTCTGAAGACTGCAGGCAGTGTTTCCCCAGACCCCTTCCATTGTTCTCCTGTGTGAACCGGGACGAGGCCAGACACCAGCCAGGACCAGATGGGATGAAGAGCCAGGGCTCTGCACTGTGGCTAGGATGGAGCCTTAAGATAGAGGTCGTGGCCTCCGGGGGCTTGAAAGATTATGCACCACAGCTGCAGCACTGACCCCAAAGCCTTAGATGCCACCTCAGCTGTGTCACGCAGATTGCTCCTTCTGCAGATCCATCTCTGCATACTGCAGAGATGAGTTCAGGCCTCCTCCCCAGCCCTGCTCACAGCACTTGCCGACTTCCCACGGCTCTCACAGTCACTCAGCCTCAAACCAGTCCTTTCTTTATGAACGAATAAAAACCAGGTTCAGCCCTGGGTCAAGGCCTCAGCTCCAGATGGTCATTGCCGTGGCTGGACTTAGGACCCCTGGGTTCCCACAGCTACAAATGCTCCTTGGTGTCTGCTGTCACCATGGACTGCACTGAGTGCCATAGATTGGAATTAACACACTAGAATTCCGTAACTTTTCATAGAATTACACACGTACACTTCCAGGGCCATGACAAGGGCCAGGGGGCTCTCTCTGGACCAACTTCTGGGGTTCCAAGCTGAAGTGGCTTTTGCAGCCTGCTTAACGTGATGGCCACTGTTTCATTTTGTTTTTATTATTATAATTATTTTGGAGAAAAATATTGGCTTGTTTTGCATATGCTATTTTTCTCTCACTGATGAGACAAAATACACAATACCCACAAGTTAAGGGGGGAAAGGCTCAGTTAGCACACAGTGTGCAGAGGTTTCGGTCCATCATCTGCTGGCTTTTACCCAAGGCAGGCTATGAGAGGTAGGCCTCACAGGGGAGAAACAGTTCATGGTGGGCAGAAGGTGGCAAAGCCACAAGAGACAACCAAAGCTCATTCCACCCCTTTTATCTTGTCCAGGCTACTTGGGGCGGGCAGCACTCATGCCCTCAACCCTTGTGCCCGTGAGCCTAGTGTTGCACCATGAGTCAGTCCCAGTGCACACATTCCAGGTCCAGCCACCCTGCAAAAGCCCTGTCTGTGACTGCGTGAGGCTTTCTGGGGGCCTCTGGTCACAAGCCATAGCGTTTTGCTCACCTAAAAGGCTCCCATGTAATATCTTAATGTTTGAAGTCTTGCATCTGTGTCCATGTCATCCACATTTATGAAATAACACTCACCGTTTCTCTGGTTTACTTTGATCTTATGATTAGTGTTATGGGTTGAACTATGTCCCCTACTTTCCCGAAGTCACCTCTACAGTTGACTGTATTGTCTCACTTGAAGTCTGAGTTCGCCTATCTAAATATTTGAATCTTCCCTCATTTCAACTGCAAGCTGTATTTGCCCTGTCCCTTTTCCTTTCTTCACAGCACTCTTCATGCCATCGGTCATTTCTATCTTCTTTTGTGAAGCAAGATCCCGCTCTATAGTCCTGGCCTGGGACTCTCGCTCAGCCAGCATCAGCCTTCTGAGAGCTGGGATCAGAGTCGTACCGCACACCTGGCCTGCACACCACATCTTCTTTTTCCTCTTTCTTAACAGTTTTTTATTAGCACGTGTTGCAGTAAGAAAGGGTTATTCACTGTGGGTGTTGGTGCCATGCGTGACCCACCTTAATTCCTTCTGTCTCCAGGCCGCTCAGCAGTTTAAGCTGGTGTCACTACCTTTTGTAAACATTGGCAGCATGAACTCTCTCTGATTACCGTGGGTGTCATGGTCCCCAGCAGGTAGCAGCTCAGTGTGCCCCAGGGGACTCGAAGAACAGGCAGGCTCCTCCTTCGTTCTGTTCTTGTTTCCTCTGCCAGATCTTCTCTCTCCCTCTGGGTTGCTCTGCAGATAGTCTCAACTTGTTTTTCCTGGAGACTCCCAAGCCAAACCATGTCTCCTGGGACTCTCAGGATTCTCAGTGTTCACATTAACCCTGGATCGTGGGAATGTGCTACTTTCTACCTCACCCACTGGGAGCCACCTCACGGGCGCAGACTCAGAGTCTGGGCCAAGCTCCCTAACTGGTCAATAATTTCTGCTGCATCCTGAAAATTATGCAGCCAGTGCATTTGGAGAGTGCTGTCTAAACTCTACTCTATTGTCAAGCGCTGGTTGCTGACAAAGTTGTGCGCACTTCATGCCGCTGTATGTGACCGCAATGCAGCCGAGAAGGATCATCCCTGTGAGCTGTGGGCAGCAGGGCGCTGAATTTCCTTCTTGATTTCCATGGAAGGAAGCCCAGACAGGCCCTGCGGTCAGGCTCTTGCAAGTGGTCTGCCCTGAAAGTCGTGTCCCACTGGGGCTGGAGATGATCAATATGCAAAAATGTGTTTCCTCTGTCTCCTACAGCTGAAAGAGAAGGTCCGGAGGGAGGCTTCTGAGATGGGCTGAGGGAATGCTGGGGAACATCTCAGCTCATACTGAGGACTCTGACATCCACCAGGTGCACAGAACCTCACAAAACTCAGCCTTAGGCACGACATCCTTGGTAGCCCCCAGCCCCTGCAGTAGCCCCCAGCCCCTGCGGTAGCCCCCAGCCCCTGCAGTAGGCCCCTATCCTGCAGAGTTACTCCCCCAGGTGCCCAGCCATCTCCACTTTCATTCTGTAATGTGCTCCAGCTCCCTTCGTATCTTCACTCTGCCCTAGGACGAGGTCTACTTCACTCCCTGGGTCACCAAACCCATTCCTTCTGCAACCCTTGCTTAGCGACACAGCACCCCATTTTCCCAGGAAAGGCTTCCTCAAAAACACTGTGGCCTTGCCCAGCCAGGCATGTCCCAGCCTGCGCTTCCTGGTTCCCTTTCTGTCTCACTCCAGGAAGCCCCAGCCAGACTGCCAATGGGCCAGGGCAGACCTGGTTAGAGCCCTTTGGTGTCCCTCACCAGGCTCCATCCCTCATGTGGTTTTCCAGAAAGCCTAAGTAGTTTCTCTTTATAAAGCAAGCAGAATAGTGCTCATAAATATGCAAAAAAATGTGTTTTCATAATCCCCAAAGTCGGAGAGAAAAGAATTTTTTTAAATAATGCTGTAATAAGCAGATGAGCTATTGCATGGTTTTCTCTTCCTTAAATTTATATATATATATATATATATATATATATATTTTTTTTTTTTTTTTTTCTTTAACAAAGAAAAAAATTTGCATATCTTTTCCAAACATTCTCAAACACTTGTGGGAGGCTTGGTGGTAGCATACGCTCTAGATTATTATGAAGTAAAAACACAGTCATGACCAGCAGACACCCTCAACTCCATCCAGGAGATGCTGCAGTGGCCCTGAGCAAGCAAAATGGAAGGCACACAAGCACACACTGTAAATCAGTGCAACATACTCTGAAGAAAATCACAAACTAGCGAGGCAATGAAGTACGTTTCTACAAATCCTGTTTGTACACTAAGTAGCCTGAGAGCTCAGGAAACAGAGTCTTTATTTGCCTCTTGGATGCAAAGGACTCCAGGTGGGCTTAGAATTCAGTATGCAGAACTGAGCCATACAAACAATCACTAAAAACAGTGCTGAGAGGCTTGCATGACACCAGCATGGAGCAGAGATGTCCAGGCAAGACACTGACTGCAGTCCTGTCACCAGGATGCCCCGCCCAGGGTTCTCAGACCCAGGAAAGGCCAGGAACACGGCGTAAGCAGGGCTCCTGTACCACTTCCCCAGAAGTGGGTGAGCAGGTGAGCAGACTGCTAAACAACTTCTCCCTTCTAAGGACTGTTACTCATTCTTCTATACATTGTAGTAACAACAAAAGCAAAGTAAAGCTATTCATGTATTGTTATTGCAATAGCAGTTAATTTTTAAAAAATCTTTCCTTTATTTGGTACAGAATCTTGATACGCAGCTCAGACCCTTAGTGATCCTCCTGTTTCAGCCCCTACAGCGCGGGGATTACAGGCGTGCGCCACCATGCCCAGTTTCAGGGCTGGTACAGCATGCGGGACTGGAGGTTGAACGGTCCTTGCGCTTGCCAGGCTGGCACTCAGACTGCTGAGCGTCTATCTCTCCAGCCCCAACAGCAGTATTTTATGACTGAAAGTTAGTAAACAGCAAAGAGTCTCTTTAATAATCATTACATGGAATCAGGCTATTCTGTTGCTGAGCCAGCAATATTTGGAAATATCATACAGCAAATATATGTAATTAATAAAATATTATATTTAAGCAAAAGGGTTTTTTTAACTTTCAATTCATTCTTTTCATAGCAAAAATCATGGCACTATTTTTTAAATTTTCCACACAACTTTTTTCCATTGACAGGCACTAAAGGATCAAAAAGTAAAACTTGGGCTGGGCAGATAGCTCAGCAGAGTAAGCGCTTGCCTGGCAAGTGCAAGGTCCTGAGTTCAATCCCTGGTACTTCAAAAAGAAAAAAAAAAGTAAAATTTAATTACATTTCAAGAGTTCAAATTTTGATTTTTTTTTTTCCAGATTGAACTCAAGCCCTTGCGCTTGCCAGGCAAGCGCTTACTCTACTGAGCCATCTCCCTGGCCCTTTTGAATTATTTTTAACAAATTGAATGATATTTTTTAAAATCTGAAATTATTTTAACAAGTTTTCCAAAAAATATATTTCTTCTAAACTATGCATGATTTTCTATGAACATTAAAAAACACTTTAATGATGACTATTAGAATTTAAATCAAAATTATTTTTGCAGCGCTGAAGTTTTAAATTTATTTGCATTAATTAAATCTTAGGCATTTTAATGAAACTGCGGCTACTTGCAAACCTACTATTCACAGTTCTTTTTTTTTTCTTTTCAAAGTTTTATTGATAAATATATAGCAATGAGACAGTTTCAAATCAAATCGAAAGTACAGTTTCAACAAATAATACACTGCATATATTCTTCTTAGTGGTTAATTGCTGTACAAGATGCAGACTTGGGATCCTACTTACAAACACCATTAGAACAAATCATTCTATTCATTAAGAGAATGCAACTATATATCTATCCCAACCACTTTGAATACACAGATACAAAATGGACATTCATAGTTATATCCCAATTTTTTTAAGTTCCGTTGTTGAATATTATAGGTGTGTAAACTCAGCAAAATATTCTAAAAGAGTCCAGTAGCCCATAATAGCATTGGGTCTTCTGTTTAACTGGCAATGTCAGAAATTATTGACCTGAGTCCCCCACAGCTCAACATAACAACATGGCTTTACTTCCTATATTTCGTCTTCATACTTTTCTACTGGATGGTTAAGACCAAGGTAAAGCAGGACCTGTGCAACAAGAGTTGTAGTCACAGTTCTTCTTGCCAGTGTAAGGAACTGAAATCATGCTTCACACCTGCCACATTTAGACATGCGGGAGCTTATGAAAAATACTTCACATGGTATATAGACATAATATCAGTTCCTCCGGAGAATTGTGTGTGTATGAAATTCTATATAGAAATCATTTTAATCTTTATAGAGAGGTTTGTGTATGTATGCATATACATAAAAGACCATATATTGTGTATAAAAAATTACTTTAATCCTTTTAAAGAGGTGCCTGTGGATATACACATGAAGGAGAAGAGAAAAACTATGAATAATTCAGAATCACAGCATGTTCCTTGGCTGCCATATGCAATTTTGAATGTCATGCTAATCTCGGAAAAATCTCTGGATTCAACAATTCAAACACTGAAAGAAACAAAAAGACGGGGACTCTTCGCAGCCAAGAACTGTACTTCAGGATCCAGAATACATTACAGTTGTACCACTCCAGGGCCAGGACTTGACCTGTATGGCTCGGTTCTGTATACTGAATTCTGTGTCCCCCTCCTTGGCTTCCTGGCCGCACCCAACCATCCTGGCGTTGGGACGTGGGACAAGAGGTGAGAACTCCTTTGCAGGACCAAGAGCATCCCTAGTCGAAATAACTGAGACACCTGCTCTAGGAGTGGACCGCAGGGTGTGCGTGCCAGGCGCCCCCGCCCCCGGGAGAGCTGAGCGCAGCACGCAGACGCGACGGCAGTTCCCACAGAGAACGATGAGCGTGATACGCTGTATGTATGGAAATCATTTTCATCTTTACAGAGAGGCCTGCGCTGATACGCTGACAGCATTCCCAGCCCCACTTTCTAATGAAACAAATGATAAATCAAAACATTCCTTGAATAAAATTAAAAAGTAGATGTTATATAGTTCAGGTCTAGACATCCACCCAAAGCCTCAAGTGGTCATGGGCGGGGCTTTTGGAAGTGGCCGGATCTAAGGTGGTTGCTGCTAGGATTAAGGACGTGATTATTAAATTAGACTATCAATGCACCTGGTAGAGTTTTGGCTGCAGTCTGCCAGTGAAAGGAGGGAGAGAGCGGCTGGCGCTGTTCTGCGGTGCTTCGTCTCCTGTTGCCTTCCGCCCGCTGCCAGGCCACCCTGCCTCGGAGCCAGCCCCCAAGAGCTGAAACTGCTACCAACTGTGAGCCACCCACTATGATCTTTCCTCCTCTAACTTCGGACGTTGGATATCTTGTCTTTACAGCAAGAAAAGTAACGAAGGTAGTAGACAAGAAAGTATATTTACAATTTACGTAACAAGCCAAGTACACAAGCACAGCAGAATCATTACCATGTTAAATAAGTTTTTGAAATGCCCCCAAAGAAAAATTGTATAAAGATTATGACAGCAAACAATGAATAAAGGAGAGCCCTTTGACTCAAGCTTATTAGCAGCCTGGCCTCACAGATGAAAGGGCCTGCGGTAGCTACTCAGAGCTGGGAGATGTAATGACCCAGCACTGTCAAGGCGAGCACTCTGGGCTTCCAAGGAAAGCAGAGAGGAAGCCAGGAGCATGGGGCGAGGAGAAGACCTGGGGAAGGAGGCTGTGTGTACCAAAGGCCCCTCCCAGAAGCCAGGTGGCTGGCCAGCAGCTCCATTCTCACTGTCCTGAGGTTCTTCTGGGGCAGCCAGTTCTGCAGATGGCAGAGAACAGCTGTTAGCAATGCTACTCTGAGGGTGCCACATGTGTGGGCCACACTGGTGGCAACTGTTGAAACCTCGTGGCTTTTTTTCTCAATTTCCACAACCTCCACAAGAGCCAACTCAGCAAAATGATGGCTTTGCCAAATGCAGGCTCCATAATTAATGGAACTGAACTGGTCTTAACTAGCCATGTCCTCCACTAGCACAGAAATGAAAATGGCCAGCATTCACCTACATGGATTAAACTCTGGATCTAAAATTCATTTCTACTTTTATAAAATACATAGCTACATTTTATTAGCATTATTAATTTAAACTAGTAATAAATATTGAACTAGGATTTCAGGACTAATCCACAGTAAGCCTAAAAATAACTTGTAATTATTTGCCATTGATGGTGCAAAGCACCTTTCTATTAAGCAAAATACTTTATAAGTCATTATTAAAAGAGAAATATTTCTAAAGAACCACTCTTTGGAAACCATCCATGTGCCACCATATTGTAGATTTATAGGTGTCCCTTGGCATGCTTGGGAGATTTGTCTCAAGAGTTCCCTTAGATTACAACTTTTGAGGATGCTCAAGTTCCTTATGAAAAATGACAAAGGGTTATGGCTTGTATCCCTCAAAGTGTCATGGGTCTGGGGTATGTGGCACTGGGATTAAGGGTGTGTGGTACTGGGTTAGTTCACTGGTTCAGCACGGTTCTGGGTATAGATGATGGGAAGGCCCACCCTGAGTGTAGGTGGCACTGCCTGGAAGGTGGGCAGCCTGGATGGGACAAAAGGGAAGGGGAGGGTCACTGCACGTTGGGCCCTACCTGGCATGTGACGGACTTTCTCCTCTGCCACACCATCCTGCCTTGGAGCCAGCTGACAGTGGGCTGGGACCTCTGTACACTCTGAGCTAAAATAAACATTTCTCCTTAAGGTCGTGGGTGTCAGGTGTTTTGTCCCAGCAATAAGAAAGTAACCAAGACACGTAGCATTTTCACATCCCCCCAAATGCTTTAGAACTCCCCTGTGCTGAGTTCCCGTAAGGAATGTATCATCAAGTACTGGAGATATGTGCTAATAAACATCAGATGAATTTTGAAGGGTAATGAGGGTAAGAGCACAGGTACATGTGTGTGTTCGCAGAAAGTTAACAGACATGTGTTCTCCTGGACCACCTGGTGGCTGTAATTATGTCAGAGAATCAGCGCAACGCACCTGTAAGAGCTTGCTGTCTTGCACAGCTCTCCTAGTCTGGGGCTTCCACGGCAGAGGCTGACTGTGTGGGAAAGAAGCGGCGAGTCCTGGCCCAGATGTGGGGGTGCTCAGCCCTGTGTGCTCAAGGGGTGCAAAGACACCCAGATGGGCTCAGGAAGTGGAAAACAGGCTGTGGAGGGGCGCCCATGAATGTGGGTGCAAAGCGATCGTTGGATTTGGTTCCCTTAGTGTGGAGAGACCAGTGAGGCAGGACCCTGAAGGGGGTGGGATAGATACTCGCTGGCTGCAGGAACAAACACAGGGACCAAAGCCAAGATCTAGGCAGGTCACGTGGGGCTGCAGCGGGCACAACGACCTGGGGCTCAGTGAAGAAAAGATGCATGTACAAGGAGCCATGTGTGCAACCTGAGCTAGTTGCAAGCGGAAACCTTGCTAAGTTTCCCAAGGTAGCTCGAGACAAGTCTGATTAAGAAAGAAGAAGGGAAAACCAGATGTCCCCAGGGCCACCACGGCTGAACTGCAAGGAGGTGGAACCAGACACAGATAATTATTACTATGGGTCTGAAGTCATTCCACTGGAGCTATAAACCTATTGACCATGACCCAGCATCATTGCAAAAATGTCAGTTATGGAAACAGGGAGAAAAGGGAGGCATGAAATAGGACTTCTTTTCAAGCTTGATTGCTTTTTAAATGAGACTAGTGGTAGGCAAATGAAAAGAACATAAATGGGGGGAAGATAACAACAAGAAGAATTTTCAAACCTGCTACTTCAGACTCTCACTTCTTCAATCATGGCTACTGGTTCCCACACTGTTAGGAAAAAAAATTGCAAGACTCTGAAATTTAAAAAACTAAGGATAGACCTAGAATAGCAAAGGCAATTCTGGGCAATAAAGACAAGACAGGTGGCATTACCATTCCGGACTTGAAATTATAC
>NW_004524665.1:5677008-5683431 GCF_000260255.1 Octodon degus
AAAAAAAAATAAAATAAAAAATAAAAAACTAAGGATAACTAGGATTTTTGTTGTTGTGGTTTTGTTCTGATTTATTTTGTTTTGTAGGATCCAGTCTGCAAAAGTAAAGTTGGTACTGATGCAAATTATTTCTGTCCATAGAAAGGCAAATCAGGAATGGGAAGGTAGCTCAGCAGTGTAAGCGCCTGCCTGGCAGCTCGAGTACCTGGGTTTGATCCCCAGTATGGCATGCCGTGCCAGCCACCGAAACCAGGTGTGGTGGCACATGCCTATAATCCCAGCCCTGGAGAGGCTGAGACAGGAGGAGCACTAAGTCTGAGCTGCATAATGAGATCCTGTACCAAATACATAAATAAGAGATTTTTTTTTAATTTAAAAATAAAACGAAAGACAAATCAGTTGTCTCTAGTGGAATGCAATTGATTATTCAGCCACTTTTGGCTCTATTTCCACAATTATATCTGCCTCCCTTGTCTGTGTTTATTTTCAACATACTTTGAATTCCCCTTTAAACAGATTGTAACGTCTTACCGCTTCCCACATATTAGTGAGTTAAATCCACTCTGCTGTGTATTTGACAATCATAATTAAATGCTCTTGTAAAGGTTCTTTTCAACCCCACAGAAGGGTGGCAATATTCAGTCAGTTGGAAGAATGAAAGGTGATATTTATGTGTTCTAGAAGGCAAAGTCTCAAGAGGCAGAATTCCTGACAAAATGATTGAAAGCTGGTCATTGAAATACTGGGGGCCAGTCCCAGCACCAGCCTTGGCTACACAGTGACAGGCAGGTCCACGCCTTTCTCTGCCATGCCCAGACCCCTCTGGATTAATAAGCAATGGTTGTAATTTCTGGGATTTGACATCATCAGAGAGTCAGTTGCATTTGTCTTGGATCATAATCAAATACAAATGTGAAATCATCTCCCGTGCTAAAGCTTGGATCCACAGTGTTGGAAACTGGATTGAAATAATTTCCCAAATAAAGAGCAAACATCTCTATCAAGCTGCCACTCAGCATGGGTGCAGGGTGCTCCTGGCAGCCGGGCCCCAGCTTTAGTGCTCCTTGTGGCAGAACTACCCACAGCTCGGGGCTTCTGGGAAGATCAACTGGATTACGGCTGCTTCCCCAGAGGATGGGCAGGAGCAGGTAGCCGGGAGACAATACGGGCGGTGCCCACAAGCCCAACCTGACTTCAACTACTGGCATCCACAGGGAACCCTGAGAGGTCCCATGAAGTCATGCTACGATAAAACCACCCCTAAGCTCACGATATCGTTCCTCAGTCAAGCATGATAGTCAACAGATTTGGTGGTGCTTGCAAATTTGAGTTGGAGAACAAAAAGAAGAGAAGATAACTGAGTAGATGCAGTCCATTAGTGTTGCATACATGCATACGCATGGTGTGCATAAAAGTGTGTTCAAAATATGTATATTGGAGTATGTATGTTGATACGCAAACATGTATTATTTTCTTTTTTACCACTCACAGTGAAAATGCTCCCAACACTTGCAGCACCTTGGGGAGCCACTTCCTTGCAGGCAGGCACGTGCTGCGCATGTCCAAGCCGGCCGAACCCGGGCAGCGAGCAGGTGGGAGAGACAGCTTCCTCGCTGCTGTGCTTTGTGACAACTTGATTGCTGGTGTGGAACAACAGCTTGAGAAGACTCTGAGGAGTAACTGTAGGTCCCCGCTGTCCACCCAGAGCAGGGAAGAGAGCACATGTGCTCTAGCTCTGGCCCCTCAGTCAAAGTGTGCCCACCAGAGCCTGGCTGCACTTTGGCACCTCCCATGCACAGGCTGGTGGGGCCACGTGGTCACCTCTCAGGGACAGCAGTGACCAGAGACAAGAGACACTCAGTACCTCTTCTCAACTTGGGTTCTCACAGTAGCTGTGACCACCAAGGAGAAGCAGTGACCTAGACGTCCTCTTGGCAAAGGCCACTCTGGTCAGAACACCAGGTAAGTGCGCACACCATGTACACACGTGTTGGAGGCACACGTGGCAGTCTCAAGCTCACATGACATTCCCACACAACATGACCTTTTCACAGAGCCCTATCTTCGCTTCACGTCCACCTGCTATTTTTTTCCACAAGAAAGTTATCCCTCCATTTGCATATTCATGGTTCAAGCAAGATGAGATTTTCTTTCGATCCTCTCTCCCTTTGCTTCTTGGACCAACATGAAATATGGGTAGAAACAAATCCTTAAGGGAAGCCACATTTTTGTATCTCCATTAACCTTAGAAAAATCACATTTTTGTCTAAGAAAGTTCACTGTCATAAGTTTAAACTGTCCCTAGAGTCATTAAAATCTGGGTCCCAGAGCCTGTCTACGTTTTATGACTTGCTTTCTGTTCCCTGGGCCCTAAATCTTCTGTGAAGGAGGCTTCATTACCTAGAGGGATGGAGCCAGCAGATGGGCCTTGTTTCTCAGCGCTGTGGCGTGTCCTCTGCCACAGGGGCAGCTGCCTCCTCCCAGGTCGCCTGGAGCAGCATCTCCAGCGGATCCAGCAGAGGCCGGCCAGCCCTGCCTCCCTGAGCCCCTTCAGCAATGTTTGTTTCTGCTTCGCTGGATGCTGTTTTCAGTCCCTAATTTTCAGTTCTACAGCAGTTCCCTCCATCAACTCAGAAATGTGATAAAGAGCAAACAGGAACTTTCTGGCATGTGCTCATTGTTATCTGCATGAAAAATGAGAACAGCTTTTTACCCAGCCGTCCTTCTGCTGAGTAGACAGCCCGCAAAAATGAGCGCAGGACTGCGGGGGGCACCTGCGCGCCTGTGTGTGTCGCAGCATCGTTCACAGCAGCTGAGACACGGAAAGAACCCAGCGTCCACCAAGCAAAGACGGGCTGAAGACAGTGGTAAGTGTGTGCGGGTGCAAGCGACTTTCTTCATGTCATCTTTGTCTTCATATAGTGCTCAGTCTTTGAAAGGAGATGCGGCACACAATACGGACGAAGCTGCTCGACATTATGTTGAGCATTATGTTGGGCTGGGGGAGGAGCCCTACACGCTCTCCCTGAGGTGTGGAATCCTTCATGGAAGGGGAACGCTCAGAGGATAAGGCAACAGTGAGCAGGAGAGTGGAAGAAGGGCAGGAAGTAGCGAGATGTAGGCGGAGGTGTCGGCGAGCTGGTCCAGAACTCTTAAGTTGCAAGCTGAGGACTACAGTTGCATGTGGCACACTGGAAACTTGCTACGACAGTGCCCATCAGATGCTTCATAGTGCATGTATGCACATGTGCACACACACAATGACTGTGGGAGGTGACACCTATGTCCATTCCCTGGACTACGGTGACCACTTCACTATGTATAGTCGACACCACACTGCACCCCTGGTATTCGTAATAACATGCATAACCATTATGCACAAAAGAAAAGTAGTTTGGTGATTGTAAAGAGCCATCCAAGGTAAACAGCAGCACCACTCTGGAAGTAAAGCGGTGGGCTCAATAATGCTACATGGAAGTCTTCGTTTGATTTTGTGCTCCTCGTGAGCTCCCTCCCATGTGGCCTTCCCCGTCCTGGCTGCATACCCCCAAGGACAGGTGGATCCAGTCTCTCTTGGTGGAGGCCATGGTCAGGCTCCATTTTCCTATGGGTTTGTCTCTTTCCTTCGTGGGAGGAAGGAGCACAGATCCCAGGGAAGTCACTGTGCTTCCCCCGCCCCCAGTGAAGCCTTCACGGTCCTCGGTCCTCGTAAATTCCTTGCCCCAGGCTCCTTCTCAGCATGGAAGGAGGAGGCAGTGTCATGGTAGCCTTTGCAACAGGCCCCAGGAGACCCTGAGCGGCCTGTGCTAGGTGTGTTCCTTTTACACAAGAGCTGAATGATCTTGATTTTACTCAGACACCCTAAGAGCCGCTGAGCACCCCCAGCCACAGTGCGCACAGAACGCGGACTCCTCGTCCCAGAGCTCAGTTCCACTCACTCTGAAAGTCCTCAAGCTTGAGTGGCCTGAATCTAACCCAAGTGGCCCACAGGCCTGAGGGTCGCTGGGAGGGGCTGAGCTGCAGCAGAACAAGGCGGCTCGACCCCTGGCCGTATCAGAACCTAGGATGACCAGCTTGTCCCACTTTGTCCAGGATGCATCTGAAACTAGCAAAGACCTGAGGAAACCAGGTACTTGGTCATCCCAGCCACACTCTGTGTCCCTTCCCTGCTCTAGCGAGCTCTGGGTGAGCCACGGGAGGCCTTTGCTCTCTATTTCCCCAAAGATAGCGAAGTACTCCAAGGAGAAAGAAGCTCTGTCCTGGAATAGCCTCGCCCCTCTGTTCAAAATCTATACAGAGCTGCAGTGCAACTCAGGGGTGGAGCATGCGCTTAGGTTTACAGGCCTTTGGCCTGTAATTATCACCCCAAAATTAAAGACGACAGGGTGTCTATCCACCACAAGCACTCCACTTCTGCCCCCTCCGACTTCTAACAGGACAACAAGGCTTCCTTCTTCTTTCAGGAGGTTGAGACACTGCAACAAACTAACGGTTTGAGGGCCTGTTGCATGCAACAAAGTGACCTATGCCCCATATTTGAGGCAGGGGAGAGGGGCCTGATGTTCTCTGAAAGGTACTTGTTTTCTGCCGCTGACTGCATCAGGCACCCCAGGGGTGCCCCGAGATATGTACTTCCATTGCAGCAGCTTCAGTCAGCTTCATCCCAGATGGTTTTGTCCTCAGCCCCTCTGGGTGCTTCCAGCCCTCTCCGCCTCTCCTCAGGCAGGTCCTTGAGGGCGCCTCCAGCACCTGTTACCATCCTGTGTAAGCAAGCTCCCAGGCCAAGCTAGGTCAGTCAACGTACTGTTGCCCCTAATGCCAATGATACCCTTCCAGAGTGTATATTCATGCCCCTGCCTGCTCGTGGTTTCTGTCACCACTAGTGCAGGCTGCACTGGCAACACAAAGGGCCACTGCTGCCAGAGTGGCTGTGGGGCAGAGCTGGTGACACTGGAGGCGGCTGGCAGCAGAGAAGCATGGGCGAGCAGTGGAGGGCAGCGGAAGCCACCATCTCTAGCGTCCAGGAGAGTCCTCAGGGGTAGCGAGAGCTGCTTACTCTAGGCAAGCAGGAGGGTCAGCACTGAAGGTGCAGATGTCCACTGCATCCAAAGCCAACTGCTAACATGGAAAGAGCCACATTGTGCCCTTTGTGATTTCTACAGTAATTGAGCGAGAGCCCTCAGCTGACTGACCATATGCTGGTAGGTGTACCAGGGACCCCCTTTAAGAGGCCCCACAAAGAGAGGACAGGCAGCAGTGGCACTGCTCGCTGGCTCACATATCAGCCCATGCATAATTCCAGTCTTACAGGTGGCTAAGGGCCCATGATAGCGGGTGGCATACAGATCCCAAAATAAAGGTCAAAGGAAGAGGCTACTTCCTGTCCGAGCATTATACTATGCTGTACATTCAGACCCACATCCCACCACCTCCTCTGGACAGAGCGATCGTCCACCTCAGCCTTTGTTCCAGCTGTTCTCTCTGCTTAAAGTGGCTCTTTCCTCTCGAGGCCTTGCACTGTTCCCTTCTGCACCTCATGCCCATCTCTGTGGACAAGCTCCTCCCTGGAGGGAAGAGGCGCAGCCGGCATGGCTCGAGGTACACCTCCCCGCCGCTCTCTGTTTTCTTTCTTACTCTGCTTCATTTGTCTCGACGGTGCCTTTGTTATCTATACCTGACAGATCCACACATCTGCTTGCTGTGCACCTTCACTGGACTGTATATAGTCTGTGTTATTACTAGCTGGATAGATGGTGATGGTTAGCTCTGTGTCAGCTTGACTGGGCTGAGGTAACACGTCAACACTGCTTCTGGGTGTGTCCAGAGAGGGTTTCTGAAAGAGACTAATACTAGGATAAGTGCGCTGAGTAGCAAAGATCCACCCTCCCAGTGCAGGTGGGCCTCGCACCAGTCCACTGAGGGGCAGAAGAGGACAAAAGACGGAGGAAACGCACACTTGTTCTCTCTCTGCTTGCACGAGCACCCCACCTTCTCTGTCTTCAGACACTGGCCTCCCTGGTCTGCAAGCTTTCTGTATCACCAGCCCCCCTCACTCTCGGCCTTGGGACTTGGACAGGACTATCCTGCTGTCGATGAGAGAGAGAGCCCCAGCGGCGTCAGCAGTGGTATGCTGGGTACAGTGCTGCTCACAGAGAACTTCCAAAGAGTCCAGAAGCAAAGCCAGGAGGCTTGGGCAAGCCAAATAGCTCAGCAGATTAAAGCACCTACAAGCAGATTCAGGGGCCAGGAGTTTGATCTTCAGGCCTGCCCCCAGAGCATGCTGAGATGGCAATTGAGACTGAGCCTGGTGGTGTGCACCTGTAATCCCAGCTCTTGGGAGGCTGTAAACAGGAGGATCACTAGGAGTCCAATCTAGTAGTGAGACCTTCATCACCCTGTAGACCCTTCCCTAAAATAAAAAAA
>NW_004524665.1:5683531-5706143 GCF_000260255.1 Octodon degus
GGAGTAAGCACTTCCCCAGCAAGTGCAAGGGCCAAAGTTCAATACCCGATTTTGAAAAAAAAAAAAAAAAAAAGAAAAAAAAAAAAGGCTAGCAGACTTGAGCAAGATCACAGGATAAAAGACTAATTCTAAATACCAGCAACCAATAATTGCAAATTAATATTTTTAAACAAAAGCAACACAACTTACAACATAAAAAAAAAACCATGAAATACTGAGAGATAAAGTAAGACCTCAACTTTGAAAACTACAAAATTCGTAAGATTCCAAAAGGGGAGTAACTATAGGAAATTTAAATAAATAGACACACAAAGTCAGTGTGCTGAATGGACACTTGAGAGGGTCGAGTGCCAAGTTTCCCACAGCTCATCTACAGGCTCAGCACTGTCTCCCTCAGAAGTCTCCTGGGTGCGGTGGTGCACACCTGTAATCCCAGCACTCAGGAGGCTGATGCAGGAGGAGCGTTGCAGGTTCAAGTCCAGCCTGGGCTACAAAGTGAGCTCACAGTAAGCCTCAGCTGCATAGCGAGACGCTATCTCAAAAGGACAAAAGACAACTCTCACAGGCATTTCTGTGGATATTTACAAGCTGAGTATGGCCTATTTGGAAATGTGGAGGGTGGAGGATAATCTGAACAACACCAAAAAAGGAAAATAAGCTCGAGGGCTGACAACACCCGACTTCAAGGCCCCCGACACTGGTACTGGTGCAGGGTTAAACGCAGAGGTCCAAGGGGTGACACAGGGGAGCCCGACCCAGAGTGAGGCACGTGGGGAGAACTCACTCCTCAGCGCTGCTTTCACTGGGGAACACTTTTCAATAAATGGCGTGTGAACAGGATATCCACTTGGGAGAGAAAAGGCAGAAGAATTTAACTGAGGCTACATTAATTTCAGCTCACCAAACACTTTAATCACAAAATAAAATACAAATAAACCACTCTTAATTAAAATGGCCTGTTCTGAGAAAAAGGATAGGCTTTTAAGAGAATCAAAGGGCAGGCTGCAGCCTGAAAGAAAAGAGCCGCCACAAATATCTCTGAAAAGGGATTTGTATTAAAAATATATAAAGAACTCTTACTACTACTACTACTACTAATAATAATAATAATAATAATAATGATAATGATAATAAAATCCCTTTAAATCATTCTTGGTACTGGGGATTGAACCCAGGGCCTTCACACCGAGCTACATGCCCAGCTCTTTTTATTTTTTATTTTAGGACAGGGTCTCAGTAAGTCACTAAGTTGCCCAGGCCGGACTCAGACTTGTTGATTGTCCTGCATCAGCCTCCCAGAGTTCTAGGATTACAAGCATGTGGCACTAAACCTGGCTAAAATTCTATTTTTTAAAAAGTATTTCAATAGACTCTTCACAGAAAAGTTGCACAAGTGGATAAAACCTCAGGAAGAGCTGCTCACTATCGTTCATCAAGGACATGCGAGCTGAAACCACGATGAGTTTCCCTTCCACGTCTGAGGGAACACCGAAGCCACACTGGCTGGCCAGAGTGGGGTGCAGAGGCCGCATCCCCATAGTGGCTGTGTGAAGTCACCACTCCTCTCCAGCAAACTGTTTGACTGTTCCCACAAAAGCACATGATTCTAAGCTAAGTCCCTATAATTCTGCTCTTACAGAGTTACTGGAGATAAATGCAAGCACATGTACACAAAAAGACTTATAGAAGATTGCTTACTGCACCTTTATTCATGAGAGCTAGCACATGCATGCACATGTGCACACACACACACACACACACACACACACACACAGATGCACAAACCCCACAAATATCTATTAGTAAATTGAAACAAACAAACAAGCCGTAGGGATCCATGCAATGGCCATTACTCAGCAACAAAGATGAAATACATACCTGGACACAGCATGGGTCAATCTCAAGACCACGCTGACCCTGAGCCCAGGAGGGCGCGTGACGCAGGGCTGCCTTCCGTGCGGTTGGAGACTGACAAGCAGAACGCCCCGTGAGGGAAGTCAGGTCTGCCCTGGCCTCCACCAGGCAGAGGCTTAGGGGGGTGCGGGCTGGGGGGACCTCCTAGAGGATGTCATTCCTTGATCAGGGCTTCAGTTCTACATTTGTCAAAACTCATTCAGCTGGATACTCAGGACGTAAGCATTACATACTATGTAAATTTTTCTGGAATATTCTATACTATATTTGGGGAATGAAAAGGCTAAACAGAGAAGTTTTTTATGAAAAGAAAGCAACAGGCATACTGGGGAGGAGGCAGCTGATTGGGAAGGCTCATCGGGGCCTTCTCACTCACTCAACTGTTAGCAGAATTGTTGTCTTCACAGGTGGCTGGTGAGCTGCATTTGCATTTTATGCGCCTTCTGACTTCATGTTAGAAATGTGAAGTTAGGTCAGCATTTTAAAATAATGTTTAAAATTGTAATGACAATGTTCTAGCTCTCTGAAGAAAGAAATAGATCTCCAACTCTGATTCAAGCAGCATTCCCTCCGTTCCTCAGCCCCTGTGGGCTTCCTACCGGTTGACGCACACATTTCTTTCAAAGGAAGCAGACTGGTTCTCTTCTTGTCTTTTTGCATCTTCCCATCCAGTCGGCTTCAGGCTTCAGATTATCATCAGATATTTTATCACAGTATTTTTTCAAATGTCTACCTTTTTTTGTTTATACAGCAGAAGAAGACTGATGGATGGATGGATTGACAGGCAGAAGAGAAAAGAGGGAGGAGAGAAACATTACTTAAGAACAATGACTTTTCAGGATGCTAGGCTAATGTGATCCTAATTATTTTGCATTCTGGGAATAGAAAGCTTCTGGTTTCTATGGTGATGCATCACCTCGAGCCACACCTGACTTATTCTGAGATTCCTTATAATTGGACTGTGGCATTTGATTTCCAGCCCCCAATTCAGAGCTGAGCCAACAGCCCGGCATTCTGACAATGCATTTGATGGCGAGACAGGAAGGATGACCCGTTCCACAGGCAGATCACACACACTCGAGAATTCAGAGAGCCGGACGGTGGTGTCAGCGTTCCGGCAGAGCTCACCCGGGACTGCCCACAGCAGCATGGGGTGGGCAGAGGCAGCATCTGTCTCCAGAGCCACCTCTGAGGGCAAATTCCTGGAAATACTAGAGATTATTTATTTATTTATTTATTTATTTTGGTGGCACCAGGGATAGAACTCAGGATCTTGTGCTTGCAGGGAAAGCACTTATTCCATTGAGCTATCTCGCCCGCTGAGAAACTCCTATTTAAAACTGGCTTCTGAACACAATCTCTAATCGGGAGCCTGTCGCCAGGACACGGCCCCAGCATGCATAGCTACGGACTTGGTTTATTGCAGGAAGCAGCCTATATGACACCAAGAGCATCTTGCAGTACGCTCCTCATTTGCCTTCTAGTTCTCTAGAAAATATGCTCAACCACATGACTTTTGTCACTGGGGGATTAAGAGGAGAAAAGGAGCTGTGCAGAGCTAGGCAGGTGTCAGGGACTGGCCATCATCTCCCCCTCCTGGGCTGAGAAGCATGCGCAGGGGCCCCTGGCAGGTGTGGAGGTCACCCTGCTTTGACCTTCACCCAGTGTCTTTCACCATTCTCTGCAGAAAATGTGGGAGGTCCCGCAAGGACTGAAACGAGATTCTCCGCAGGGGCACAGGCTGGGCAGCTGCCTGTGTACTGGCCCTGTCCCATCCAAGTCCTAGGTACACAGCCAACTGAATACCGACTCCTTTCAGCCACACCCTCTGGCCATGGACGCTGAGGGTCCCCAGTTCCCCCAGGCAACAGGACAGCAGGAACTGGACGCTTCACCTTGTTCCTTGGAGGAGCCAAAGGGGAACTCTGTCACGGGTGTGGCCACTCACACACCAAGCTTCTTCCGTATCTAAATGGCAAAGTTAAAAGCAATGACGACAGCTCCAACGGCATGTTGGCATCAGCCGAGAGCAGTCCTGCCAAACCTGGCCTGAACTGAGACGCAGCTTGGGGACCCCAGCTCCCAAATGAGTCCTCTGGGTCCACAGGGTGGTAGCAGTGGCATTTAATGCTGACTAGCTGACCCTAGCACAGCAGGCACCTTGCCACATCTGCATTCCTTACACTACTTTTTTATTGGCAGAATTGTTCTCCCCTTAAAGTTCCCTTTCCCAGGACCTCGAGACATAGCTGTCTTTGGAAACAGGCTCTTTAAAGAGACCACTAGGAAGTGGCCATCCAGGTGACAAATGTCCTTGTAGAGCGACAGCATGAGGATAAAGACACCAGCAAAGGCCACGCAAAAATACTGAGAGAAGCCAACTGTGAGCCAACGACAGATAAAACTCCAGTCCTTCCCGCAGCCTCAGGACTGCGAAAAGATAAACCCATCCACCCAGCCTGTGGCCTTTTGTTACGGTGGTAGAAACAAGCAAACACTATACATAAGGTTTTTTGTTTTTGTTTTTTGTTTTTTGTTTTTTGTTTTTTTCAGAACTGAGAATTGAACTCAGACCCTTGCGCTTGCCAGGGAAGCACTTATTCCACTGAGCCATGACTGTATGTAGTGATTTCATGGTGATGCCTGCGAAGGCAGCATTATTGAAAGGCCTTCTCTGGCCTCATCGCCCTACAGAAAGATTTTATTTGTAATCCATGGAAAAATTACTGGAATTCCAATAAACTAATTCCAATTGACCACTTCCAGGGCAGCTCATGATGGGAACAAGGACTCAAAGGCGTATCTGTAGCTGTGGGGAGCTGATGGGCTGTTACGTCCAGCTAGAATGATGGTTCACTGGAATAAAGGCCTCCACCTAAGGCCAAACCTGGGTTCTATTAGTTTGTGAAGAAGGGAGTGGCCTGAGGATGAGTGACTGAGAATGTCAGGAAACGCTGGGGCACTTTGAGCGGGGCTGGGCAGGGCCGCTGCAGCACGTAGAGAGAAGGGTCTGCAGAAAGGGCAACCTGCACAGCAGCACAAGGGAGGGCTGGGGCTTCACTCTGACGGGCTGTTTTTAGACCCAGGGAAGGCACAGCCTCTCCTCCCCGGTGAGGCTCAAGTACGGCTGACACCGCAGCTCCCGCCCCATGTCAGCTCCATGTGTTTGGAGGGAGCCGTGCGGTGGTGACCTCTTCCTGCCATCGGCATCTGGCTGGGCTGGTCTGCACTGCTTGAAGCCAAGAAGGGATGCAAGGAAAAGCCCTGGTGAACACTGTCCACATCAGTGCAGGAAGCAGGGCCAGCATTAGCCAAAATGGAGATGACGGCTCTTCTTTCATGGAGACTCATCTCAGTGGTCCTCCAAGCAGGACTGCTGCTATTATTCCACTTTCCAGGAAAGAAGTGAAACACAGGTGGGGCTGAGGTGACGGGGAGCCCCAACTGGCTTCATACCAGAGCACTAAGGCGCAGCACGTGCCTGTGCACAAGCGGATAAGGCTCTGAGCACCCCTAAAAGACGTGGACTCCGGCGCCTTTCAGCAGAAAAGTCACCCACGGGAGGGCCTTGAATGGCAAGCAGACTCACTGGCCTCACAACAGTAGGGAGGGCTTGGCACTCCGGGCGAGCCCAGGTCCCAAGAGCTCCTTAGGCAGCACCTTCCCTGCTGAGAGGCGACACTGCCTGCTCCAGTGGTTGCTGCCTAAAGCCCCTGCTGGTGGCAGGTCCATGGGGCAGGAGAGCCTCCATCGAGCTCCAGTCACCATGGGCACCAGGACTGAGGAAGCAGGACTCCCTTGGATGGCTGGAAGCTGCCCCTTTGCTGTATTCAGCCTCATTCTCTTGGACGACAGATTCCTCAAACATCCAGATGAGATTCCAGCCCCAGGCTGCTGAGAGGAAGCCGACCTTGGAAAACCTCCTGTGGGCCACAGCTGTGGAACAGGCTGACTTGGATCATTTCAGACAGGGTGGGTGAGGAAGTGTGGTCCAACTCAGTGCGGAGAAGCCAGTAGAAGGACTGAGAGCTCCTTTAGGACCCAGGAGGGCTGCTTAGTCACTCTGCCCCTGGCCAGCCCAACACCTGACACCCACACTTTCAAGGAGAAGAAGTTTTTTCGGTTTGGGGTTCATAGAGATGTCAGTTTGTAGTCTGCCAAACCCAGGGTAGGATAGCATGGCAGAGGGGCACGACAGGCCACAAGCAGAGAAGCTGGAGCTGAAGAGGGAGATACACTCGCCCAGGCCATGCCCCCAGGGACACCTCTCCCAACCAGGACCCCTCCTGACAGCAAGTCACCCTAGAATCCGGTCACTTCCCTAAAAACCCACCTATGACTGCATGAGCTCCGGCAGACATCCAGACATAAGCCACAACAGAACTGCTTCCGTCAGAAGGTGAAGGTGGCCGAGGTGTGCAGGCCCCAGGGAGGTGGCTTTCTGTCACATGTGGCAACAGTGATGAGGCTCAGGCCTCGAGTGATGAGGTCCCTTGGTGTCTGCCAAGGAGAGGCAGAGGCTGGGCCGGGAGGTGAATGAAAAGAATCAGCGTCGGTGATCTCAGCCCTCGGGGAGACTCAGGAGACACAGAAGCAGGCAACCTGCAGCTCTTGCTGAGGGAAGGGCAGAAACAGAACTCATTCTGCATAGACCCTGTTTGGGGCACTCCTCGAGGTTCCAACAGTGAGTGAAAGATGAAATCCCTGCAATGGAATAGGTGGAAAGCACATGGGCCAAAAGCAGGAGACTTAAATCTCAGTGACAGGGAAAGGTAGCAGTTGGCAGGACACCACAGAGACACTGGTGCATGAAGCCTGGCGAATTCTAAAGATAAAAATTGCTATTCCAAGAATACTGGGTTTTGGACAAACTTTCCCAGGCATCCTGAAGCTCTATGTCCCATCAGGATGAGTAATTACAGCCAACGCGTAGGTGGCCAGTTCCATGAAATCTTGGTTGACGTCCCTGTGTTATTAGTACCTTGATGAATAGCTGCATTGCCGTTACTTGGATGCAGTGCTGGGTTGTTTTTGTTTGTTCCTAATCCATGCTTCATGAAGGGCACAGAGATTATATAATTTGGGCATTTGGGCAATGACTATTAAGTGCCAGGTTTTCTTTTTCCAGCATGTGAGAGACATTTCCCAGGGGATCAGGGTTTGCTCACGTAGATTGGGGTGCAAGCTAGTGGGCAGGGCATGTGATTCGAGACCCACTGGAGAGCTCGAAGCACAAACCATTAGGTTGAGTGCCTGTCCTTCATTATCTTCTCAACCTGCCTCCATTTGTACAAGTAATTTAGTTGTGTGAAGTACATTAAAACTATTCAGCAAATATGACTTTTCTAATACTCTTCTTCCTTTAGTTCTGCTTAATAGTGTCTGAGTCTGAGCAAACATCAAGTGCCTTTCTCAGAACCTCCTCTTTCCCCACAGAGAAAGAGGCAGCCCTGGAAGTGCTTTTGGGAAAACTAGTGACAGAAGGTGGTTCTCGGGTCAGCTAGGTAGCTCAGTGGATTACAACGCCTGCTTAGGCTGAGCGCAGCAGCTGGGGTTCGCTCCCCAGCATGCTGCACCAGCCCCACTCCCGGGGTGTGCTGAGACAACCATTGAGACTGGGAGTGGTGGCACAGTGCCTATAATCCCAGTGCTTGGGAGACTGAAAACAGGAGAATCAGTATGAGTCTGATCTACGTAGTGAGACCCTGTAGACCCTGTACTAAATACATAAACAAAGAAAGAAAGAAAGAAAGAAAGAAAGAAAGAAAGAAAGAAAGAAAGAAAGAAAGAAAGAGGCTCTCCTCAGGTTGACTCACCAGAGGCACAAACAGCAGGTGAAGAGGGCAGCTGTGTGTGTGACAGACAGCGGATTCCACAGGTGTGATGGTCCCGAGGTTTTGCCTGGCATAGGAGCCAGTCACTGAAGGCTAGCTGTCACCGCAACCCTGTTCCCCATCCAGTGATCCTACTAAATAAGCTCAGGCGACTGAACGAGCCATCGAGGAGGTTAATACTGTCAATGTGATTTAAAGGGAAGCATCGCCAGTGTTAGCACTTTACATATAGCCAATAATGAATCACTTAGAGTATTATACCAGCTGGGGAGAAACACCCACGGACTGTGACACACGGCTGAGAAGAGCTGACCTGAAGTCTCTAATAAAATAGCCCACATCATTTTAAGGCATATACTTCTACTCTCCAAAAAAAAAATGGTGGTGTTTCTTGATACATGGTTCTGATTTAGATCTAGATGTGCCCCCAAACCTCAGGCTCTCCTCCGTGGAACTTTAAGGGGGGGAGACTTGTAACGGGTCTGTGATGCTCAAGGTGGATCAGTCCACGGATGAAATCCTCACTAAATGGAACCCTGGAGGCGAAGCCTAGTCAGAGAGGCGCACTGGGGGTATGGCCTGGAAGGGTCCCCTCCCTCGTCCTCCCTCCATCTCTCTCTGCTTCCTGTCCCGGAGCCATGAGCTGTTTCTCCCCACTCAGGCCTCTCTGCCATGCCGCCCACCTTGGAACCAGCCAGCTACAGACTGAGACATCTACACACTGCTAGCCAAAGGAAGCTTCTCCTTCTTTAATTTGTGGGTGTCAGGTATGGTGTGCGGGCATGGAAGAAGGTAAGACACACACGAAGCACTTATTCAAACCCTAAGTGCAAACTCTCTGAGGAGGCTTGCACATCAGCTCCGTGGAGGAGGCCATTCTCTGTTTACGAAGCAAAGTGCTGGCAGACGCTCCCTTCAGTCGGGCCCTACTTTCTCAGCCGCAATCCAGATGAATCTGCTGCACAAGGCCAGAAGCCAGAGTACATATTCACACTCAAGAGGGCCCTGCAACGAGAGGAGCTGTGTGGCTGGACTCGAGGGCAGGGGCTGCGCCATTCAGCCAAAATGCAGGTGACAGTGAACAACTAGGACAAGAAACAGTTCTGAAGGGCAGAGCGGAAGCGGCCGCCAAGGTGTCCGCTGACACGACAAGCAGGGGTGCGTGAAGCTGGGTGTGTCCTGATGCTGTAGTGGTATCCACCAGCCATCAGGTGCTGCGAGCTAGAGATTAGGATCACAGCTCTCAGGTCAGAGGCTCCATTCTTCTGCTCCAGCCAGATCCCTCCTGCACACAAAATGCCACAAAGCAAACCTATCGTGCTCTAGCAAAGCCAGTAACGAAAGCAACCTTCACCGCTGTTGTAAAATCACCCTCATCCTGTGAAGCCGGAGCTGCTTTCACTCTCTCCTTGCAATTTTCATCAACAGAACTTTGCAAGAGATCTCTGCAAGGTAAATATTTAGGGGGCATGCTCCACCATAGAAATAGCTCATTAATAAATAATTAGGGCAGAGAGAGTGTCTCTGTAAATCATGCTGTGATAGGCATCGACTGAACCAAAAACAAGGAGGGGGTGCGCTCATGGTAGAGCTCTCCTCAGCACCGCAAACAAAAACAAGAACAAAACATTAGTGAGGAGAGGAGTAGGTGCTGAGTCTAATCTGATTTGTTGCTTTGTGAACCCAAATGCACCCAATGAACACTTGAAGAAAACTCGAAGTCTTCAGAAAATAAAATGTATTACAAGAATTAAACCTTTGGGAAGCAAAACAAATGGGCAGAGATGATGGAAAGGCTAAGAAGGGGCATCTCTCTCTCTCTCTCTCTCTCTCTCTCTCTCTCTCTCTCTCTCACACACACACACACACACACTCAGACAACTATGTTGTGTTTTGTTGTTGGATATTGCATTTCAGATGTATGAAGAGGTGCACCACCTGGGAGTCGCCCCGCGTATTCTGACGCTGTTACACCATATGGGAAGTGTCTTGTCCTTATGCTAGCATTCCCTTCTTTCATTCCACGGAAAGATTCCACCGAGCACCAGTACCTAGGGAGAGCATGTGGGACAGACCACAGTGCCCCTCGCGGTGCTTGCCCTCCTCCTGCCTGAAGCAGAAATGAGCCTGCAGCTCTGATCTGTGCTGGCTTTAAAAAGTGAAGGTCACGGGGCTCACCTGGACTCTGGCTGGAGCTTAAGTCAGAGCTTGAGGGGAACAGTGCACCAGACACTAAAGGGAGGAGTGTGCGGGGCGAGGTGGATGGATCATTAGCATATACATGATAATTAGCCCAGGGAGCCAGACGCCAGGGGAGAGCTGCTGGCCCGCCCATCCTTCCCCAGGCTCCACCTCCCCTTGCCCACTTTTCACTCTGAGCTCAGCCTGCCCTGCCCCGCCTTAGCTCACAGGCCTGAGGCTGAGTGTCTCTGTCACCCTGCTGCCGAACTCACTTGTAGGCAGCAGATCACGGCATTCTGTCACCTCAACATTCTGTCACCCCAATCCTTCGTTCTCTCTTAGAGAACAGCCACTGCTCACGGCCGCTTGCGCTGGGACTCGCTGCGGCCGCTCGGCCCGTGCAGAGTCCTTGCTCTCTGGCTGGGTCCAGCCCCTTCTATGTGCGGTTCCTTTCTCTGTGCGGGTGGAGCAATGTCTGTCCCTCGAACACTAGTAATGGCTACTTGAAAGGCTTGTAGCTACGTTCTTAAAGTTCTTGGAGGGCCAGAGAGACAGTTCAGCAGCATGAGTGCGGACTGGCAGAAGCAAGGCCCTGAGGTTGATCCCCAGTACCAAAAATAAAAATAAATGGAAAAATAAAACAAAGTCAACGGAAAGCAGCCGTCCAAGTCCGCAGGCCCATCCTCTCGTTCTTCAAGAACACTTGTGAACTGGGGATGTCTTCCTTCCCTTCCGCCTCAGCTTCCTGTTTACTATACTTTAATGCCACCGCCACCATTTTGGTCTCTCTTTGTATTAACCGTCCGCCTGCCTCTGGCACATAATACCTATGACAGGCAATTCCAGGGAGGAGGATTTGCTGTTTCTGGAGATTCTGCGTGTGGCCATTTGGCCCTGTTGCTTGGAGCCTGTGGCAGCTGGGCACATCCGTTGTGGCATGAGCGCATGGTGGAGGGGACGGCTCAGCTCATGGTGGCCAGAAATTGAGCAGCGGGACGGGAAGGGGCAGGGTCCCACGTCCCCTGCAAGGATACTTTATCATCTTTGTGACTGGACCGCCTCCTCGGGCACTCTCTGAAGCGTCCATCACCTCCATAGTGATGTGGGCTGACCGGCGGACATTGAAGATGCAAGGGTCAGCACCTCAGAGATAGTTTCTTTCAACAACAGCAGGTTTTAAGCAAGTGTTTGTTATAGCTCAGGATGCCCTCATCTAGGTAAAAGAAACAGTGATAAAAGAGCTCCAAAGGATAGAAGGGAAATGTTCCAGCTCCCAACCTGCTTGTTGTTTAGGGAAAAGGTCACACAATTTAAAGACTCATGTCTCCGGACTGCAGGGCATTAAACTGACCACCACACCAGGAGTCACAGCAGATGACAACAGAAATCAACAGACATCTCAAGAAACTCCCAGATCCTAGGAACAAAGTGAAATCTGCAAGAAAATTCAGAAAAATGCATCTCTACAAGATGGGCTCTGTGTAGTACGTGTCAACATAGTCGATCTCTCTGGGTAGGGTGGTAAAATTTTGATGCAGAGATAGCAAACATCTCTGTGACTTCCTGTGTTCTGCTTTTTCTTGAGTTACCAGCAAGCTTAGGGTTAAATTCTCTGCTCAACTGCAGGCATTCTCCGAGAACAGATTTTGCTGAAATGGAAATCTGAGTTCATAATGCAAGGATACTCAATGTCTATTTTTAGAGGCGCTATAGCTTCAATATTATTTATTGTGAACCGGAGACATGCAGGCATGGATGCAGTGGAAGGAAGAGATTCCTTTACTTCATCACTCCCTTCCAGATGTGTCAGGCTGTGCCCTGCTCAACACTGTGCCGTACCTGTCACACAGGCACTGTGGCCATACCTAGGACTATGCAATCATCACCATTATGACTTAAAAGACAGGTTTAATTGGGATCACATTTTAAGAGGATTCAGTCCATGGTCAGCAAGTGCCAAAGCAGAGATACCATAGTGGAAGGGCATGGTGGGCCCGAGCTGCTTAGCGCATGGTGGTACATGGGAAGCTGGACTCATCAGAGCACCCCGAAGGCTCAGGGTGGGCAGTCGACCTGCAATGCACAGAGCCAGTGAACTGTCAGTAAGAGCACCCCGCAGCAACTCGAAATGCAGACTCTGGGCAAGTGCACACATGCAGGGGACCAAACACCAGTCCAGGAGTGTGACCCTGAAAGGTGCAGGTGATGGGGGCTTTGTGCCCTTGAAATAAAAATCAGCTTCTCCAAGGACAAAGAGGAGGGCAGAAGCTGCCTCTTATTGCTGGTGCTGCCTTTGCTGGAAGGAGCTGCAAATGGTTCTCTGAAGCCCACAGGCACTTGTATCAAATGCTGTCACCTGTTCTTAGGCAGTATACAGCCACACATTGTTGGTGTGTTATGGTCTTACTCTGACCTCAGGTCTTTCTATTGTTGTCCTGTCTTCCCAGGTGTGACTGGAGGGACAGCCTGTCTAGCTCCCACCTCATGGCATCCTTTGTGAACCTGCCCTGTTGCCTGGAGAAGGAGCAAGGTGTCTCCTCAGGCCATCCGTGGTTAGACAGTGGTCAGAGATGTGTGGGATGATCCAGGAAATAATCAACTCAACAGGACCATGGGGATGAGGCCACCTGAAGCTAAACCCTCAGCAGCCACCTCCTAGCCCTGCTTCTTCCTTCCTGGTGATGATTCCAGCTGTGAGTCTCATCTCTAGGACAGAGCTCTCTACTTTCAGACAGGCAGTGAGTTCTGCTGGTGGTGGGGTGAGAGTGCACGCACTATGAGGGCAAGACCAAGGTCATCTTTAGGCCCCAGCAAGCACGCATGGGCTGGACAAGCAGGTCGCTGGGGGAAGCAACCAGGTCCTGGGCACTTCTGATTTGATTTCTCAGCCTTTTCTTTTTTTGCTTGTGGCACTGGGCTTGGGACCCATGGCCTTCAGCATGCAAAGCACATGTCCTTTCACTCAGCTACATCTCAGCCCTTTCCTCTTCCTTTTAGGACCTGCTCCCAAACATGCCCTGTGCTGATCAGTTCTCCCATGGCTGGGACACAGTATTGGATGCCCATGACCCAAAAGAGGAGAGGTGTAACTGGGTTCACATTTTAGGAGAACTCAGTCCACAGTCTGCAGGCTCCAAGGCAGAGACATCATAGTGGAAGTGCACGGTGGGGCAAATCACTTAGTTCATGGTTTCTGGGGAGCACAACAAGGATGAGTTTAGGGACCAGCTATGGACCCCAAAGGTACACCTCGAAGACCAGCCAAGTCAGACCTGTACATGTGCTCCACCAATACCATAAGCACATTCCAATGCCAATTAAATAACATCCCAACCCCATTTCCACACATCTGATGGAAGATCAACATGAAGCTCCTCCTCAGGCACACTCGGTCTTCCCTTTTGTAACCCAGACTCAGGGGGAAAATAAGAAAGGGACCAAGACTTGGGCCTGCAGACAGCCAGGCCCAGAGCAGCAGCAGGACTCTCCGATTTCAGAGCAAGGCCAGTCTGTGCACCAGCTCTGTAGCTGTGGCGTTCTAACTGTGCTGGTGACCAACTCATGCACCTCTGAGCCTCCATTTCCTTGTCATTAGAGTGAGGATGATGAGGACATGGCCTGCCCAAGAGTCACTGTGGTAAGTGCAGTTACTGTCATCATCACATGCAACCTCCTTCATCCCCAGTGTGAGCAGTGCTGCCAGGAACACAGGCGTGCAGAGTCCCTTTGACACCTGATCTCTGCTCAGTTGGTGAAGACCCACAGGTAGGCTTGCTGGATGTGTGGTCGTCTAATCTTGAATTTTTTGAGGACTCATACTGTTTGGCTGTACACATTTACATTCCCACCAGCAATGGACTGGCACTCTGTTTTCTCCGTGTCCTCAACAAACCTTTCCTCTCAGTTTTTGGTAAACAGCTATTCTAGCAGGCATAGACTGACACTGCATCACAGTTTCCCCCATGATTAGTGCTATCTAGCTTGGTGAGCTTTTTTCACTTGTCTGTTGGCTATTAGCATCTCCTATTTAGAAAAATATCTATTCAAGTACTTTGCTTATTTAAATGGAATATTCTTTTATTCTCTAGAGTTGTTTCACTTCTTTGTGCATTCTGGATATTAGTCCCTTACTCTTGTAAATATTTGCTCCCATTCCATAGATTGTCTCTTCACTCTATTGTCTCATTTATGTTGAAGAAGTTTTAGTTCGATACAATCCTACTTGTCTATTCTTGCTTTTGTTTCCAAATCTAAAAATTCATTGCAATATCCCTATCATGGAGTGTTGCCTCTCACATTTTCTTTTAGTAGCTTCACAGTTCTATGATTAAGTCTTTGACATACTTTGTATTGGTTTTTATATCTGGTGTGAGATGATAGTCCATTTCTATTCTGCATACATGCATCAGTTTTGCCAACACCATTTATGGGAAAGATTGTCCTTTTCCCCCATGCATTCTTGACACTATTGCGCAACCCTCATTTCTGGGTTCTCTCTTCTGGTCCACTAGTCGATGTGTTTGTTATTATGTCCATGCTATATTTTAAATATTAGTACATCATGTGCACTTTGATACCAGACAGCGTCACACCTCCAGCTTTGTTCATTTTGCTCATGATCACTTTGGCTACTTGGATCACCTCTGTGTAGTTCTGTCTGGCTGGCTTCCCACTGTAGGGCAATGCGTCTGATGTACAGTGACTAAAAGGAGGAAGGGTTTGCCTTAACCCGCTGTCAGTGGAGTTGGTCCTGGGTTGGCTGGCTCCAAGGAAGAAATATGACGTCAGAAGGGCAGGCAGAGGAGAGCTGTTTCCCCCACAGCAGACAGGAGCAGAAAGTGGGGGAAGAGCCAGAGATGAAGGGGCAGGGATCAGATACAGTCTCCAAGGTGAGGGTGTCAGGACCCACAAGAGCGAGCTTTCCTGATCTCTAGAGTCTGTCTAGCCAATCCAGTTGACAATCAAGATTAACCTTGTCTTTTGCTTTCTCAGTGCATAGATCTTTCTCCTCCTTGGTTATATTCATTCCTAAGTATCTTGTTTTATTGAAACAGTCGTGAGATTTGTGCTCTTGGTTTCTTTTGGAGAAAATGTGCTAATAGTGTAGAAAAGAATTATTGATGTTTGTGTGTTGATTTTATATCCTTCAACTTTTACTGTATTCTAAGTTCTAATATTTGTTTGGTGGAATGTTTTAGGGTTTTCTTTATATAAGAGATCATGTTGTTGGCAAACTGACAACTTTACTTCATTCATTCCTGTGCTGATGACTTTTAATTCTTTTGCTTAATTTCTCTGGTAAGGATTTCAGTACCATATTCAACAGAAGCAGAGCTATCCTTATCTTAGAGGAATAGGTTTCAAATTTTGGTCATAGAACAGTATGTTAGCTATGGGTTTATCATATGTGGTTATTGTGTTGAGGAACAAATTATACATAGTTTTTTTTTTTGAGAGGTTTTCATCATAAAAAATGTTGAATTTTCTCAACCGCTTTTTCTGTACCTAAGAAGGTCACACAGATTTTGTCCTTCATTCTATCAAGGCATATATCACAGTCATTGATTTGCACATGTTGGACCATCCTAGCATGCCTGGAATAAATCCTCCTTGATCACGGTGAGCGATTCCTTCAGTGTGTTGTGGAATTCAGCTTTCTAGTATTCTGTTGAGATTTTTGCATCTATTCACCAAGGATATTGGCCCGTGGCTTCCTTTTTCTATGATGCCTTCTCTGCTTCTGATACATGGATGATGCTAGCCTCATAAAGAGTCTGGAGGTGTTCTCTCCTCTTCAGTTTCTCAGAGAAAGTTTATGAAGGACTTAATACCTCTTTAAATGGTGGTTAGAAATGGCAGTGAGGTAATCATTTCTTTGTTTCTTTCTAAATGGGAGACCTTTTTATGACTAGTTCAATTTCTTCATCAGCTACTGGTTTGGTTTCCAGTTCATCATAGCTCGATCTTATCAGGTAGTATGTGGCTAGCAGGTGACCATGTTGGTGTTTGATTGTTTGCAGCAGTCTCTTAGGGCCATCTGTACTTCTGCAGTGGTTGTAATATTGCCTTTTTCATTTCTGATTCCATTTAATTGAGCCTTCTTTCTCTTTTTTAGTTTAGTCTGAGGTTCACTGGTTTTATTTTTTCAAAGAATCAGGTATTGCTGGGAAGGATCATAATCCCAGCTAGTTGGGAAGTTGAGGCAGGGTACCACAAATCCAAAACAGTTCTGAACAACTCAGCAAGATCATGTCTCTAAAAGAAGCCGAGGGATCAGTAGCAGAGGGCCATTGGGTGTGATCTTCCAAACCTCAAAGAAGAGGAAGGAGGAAAAGGAAGACTATCTTTCAATTTCGTTGATAGGTTGTACTATTTTTTCTAGTATATATTTAGAGATAAGGTCTTGGTATGTAGCTCGGTGTGAGCATGAACTCGTGATCCTCCCGCCTCAGCCTCCAGAATGCTGTCATTACAGGCACGTGCCTCTGCATCTCCATTCCAGTCTCCATTTACTCTACTTCATTTATTTCCTCTCTGATGTTCGTTTTTCTTCTTTTAACATTGGACTTAGTTTACTCTTCTGTTTCTGCTTCCTGGGTGTGTAATGTTCATTTGAGATCATTGATGTGCCTAAAAATGCTAATTTAAGCCCATGTTGATGTGACCACAAAAGAAACCAGAGTAAACAAACCTCAGGCCTCTGGGAAGTAACTTCTGCTGATTTGGAAAAGTTGAATTTTTCTGCAGGTCCCACCTTGCTCCGCAGCCCACAAGCAAATCCCACCAGCCACATGGGACACTGTAAGCTGCTTGTTCCTTGCCTAGAGGTTTTTCAAACTGATTTAATTTGTGGATTCTGTCTGGGGTGCCTGTCCTCCATCTCTGTTCCTGAACCCCCCTTCAGTGAGATCACCCTTCATCATCATCCAGCTCCGAGGGTGCTCGTGTCCACTCTGCATCTGACACTGCCCCAGCTACCAGGCGGTTCAGAGTGAGCTCTGGTTGCCGCGGCTTGGTACACCTCAGGTGTCAGGGTCCTGGATACACTGGCTTCCCTCTCTGCAGGACCTCGCACTCAGCCCAGCTCAGCCTGCATTCCGGACACCTTCAGTGAATGCCTCCCTGGAAAGGGGAGCACAGTAGTGACTGCTTCCTTAGGGCACTTCTGGAAGTCTTCTCAAAGCCAAGCAGTGTGTCTCTCCACAGCCTTTCTGGATTTTGTATGGCAGTTTGGGGTTCTTTGTGGAAAGCCTGCTGTTCCCGGGATGCTCATGTACACCTCTGTGCCCGGGAGTTAATGAAGAGCTGCTAGCAGGGTGTAGAGCCCAGCATCTAGGGCTGGAGGGACATTTTCTGACTGAGATGGAGACTTCCTCTCCCACAGTGAGTGATGTTGGAATTTTTTTTTTTTTTTTTTTTTTTTTGGTGGAATCGGGGATTGAACTCAGGACTCTGCGTTTGCCAGGCAAGCGCTTATTCTACTGAGCCATCTCCTCGACCCCCAGTGTTGGAATTCTTAGCAAAGCCACTCAAGGCTGCTGGGGAGGACGGCCCAGCTCACAGAGGCCCAAGAGTCCCTCATGTCACTCTGCCTCACCCTCCAGCTCCCTCTTCTCTTTTCAGCCTCGTTGGTACGCTTCAATTCAGGTCTCCTAAGGGCGCAGAGTGCTCTTGAGACTTGGGTGTTGGCACACGTGGGTCTCTGCCACAGAGCCTCCTGCTCTCCTGTCCCTTTGGATCTGCAGTCACCTTCCAGTGCCCTGTTCCTGGGTCAGGTCCCCTTCACCTCGCAGTCCCTGGGTTCTCTCTCAGGAGCAGTCACTGCTGGGGTTTGTAGGCTCCTTCTGTCTCCACACAAGGTGTTCTGCAGTGTAAGCCCATTCGCTGCAGCCCACTTGCTGTCCCTTGGGGCTTGTCCCTGTCCTGCAGGGACACAGCCAAAGGCCGGCACAGATGACAAGGGACACAGATGTAAATACTTCTGCAGTGGGCCCCACCATTCTCCGGGCTTGTGGATCGTCCAAGCAGTGTCTTCCTCCCAGATGTAAGTGCACGCAAGATGCTCATCTGGTTGGGGGTAGTTTTTATGTCCCATGGGTAGCCGTGGGAGAGTAAATGTTTTTTTTTTTTTTTTTATTCTAAATGTGCAAGCATTTATTTCTCCATGGCTGGTATTTAAGTTGAAAAATATATTTAAAAAGAAAGATATGTGGGCTGGGAGTGTAGCTCACGTGCATGGCGGCAATTTTTCATCCTAGTATTGAAATGGAAGGAAGGAAAGAAAGAAATGGAAGGGAAAGGAAGGAAGGAGAAGGGAGGGAAAGGGAGGAGAGGGGAGGAGAAGGGAAGGAAGGAGAGGGGAGAGGGAAAGGAGAGAGAGGAGACAAGAAGGAAAGGAGGGAAAGACTGAAGAGAAACATGTATAGTCGTAGTTACTTCAATATAAAAATCAGACTTTATCCACAAACAGCATGTGTTACCCTTTTCACCTGCTGACAATAAAATATATAATATTTTGGTTGAATTCATGATTAAAATATGTTTTTTTTTTCAAAATCAGGAAAGATTAAGGTGTGTGGGGTGGATAGTAAAATCTCGTTTCTGAGCTCCTAGAGCCCAACTTTATGACTTGGATTGACTTAATGTAAATAAGTAAAATGAATCACTGCTTGACTCTTTTTCTTCTCCAAGGGCTGGGGATGGGACGCAGGCATCACACGCTAGCCAGGTGCACCATGGATGAGCTGCACCCCGGCCCTGCAGTTCACTTCAACTGCTAGGGGTTTTTGTTCTTTCCTTTAGTACCACAGCTGATCTTTTAAAATAGCAATTAACAAATGACAAATGAGGACTTCAAGCAGGCTGCTACAAATGTAACTTTTTACTGACAATATTGCTCCTAAGACTCGTGGAAATATGTTTTCAAATTAAAACACACACACAAAATAGATGGGTTTATCAGCAGATCACTTGGTGGAAAATCTCTCAAATGTGCGTTTTGATGTCTGTCTTTGATGGAAACCCTGAGTTTTCTTAGTTTTCTAAGAGAAAAGCAACTCTCTCCTCACTCGGCCACCTCGTGCGGGCAGAGGAATAGAGTGCCAGTCGCATCAGCTTCGGGCATGGCCAGCAGGCCACCTCCCTCGCTCCGAGTGGCCGGCAGTGAACTAGATGTTCTGTTCTCCATCACAGAGGATGCCATTTCTGTTCCAGATTCCACTCGAAAAACAACAAGCAGCATATCCCTTAAGCTGTTCTTTGCTCCCTTAACTGTCATTTGTATATTTTTATGCAATGCCCCCCGCTGATGTGGCGTGCTGGTCATTACTGATTCCGCTTCATCCATAGGAACTTTCCACTGTTTGTCTCATGGCTGAGGTGAGATACACAGTTGTCCACAGAGAGATGCTCCTCATGGCCCCGCTGTGACTTCTACAGGCTTATTCCCTAATTCGAAGTGTGTTTTATAGGTGGCCAGCATATCATGACGTAGTGGAGCACGTCTGTAGAATTCACAATAGTACGCACCGCTTGGATGTAGTTTTTGCTTTAGCCGCAGCTTCTGGTATTGCTTTACCTACCCTGAGACTTTCCTGGATGCCCGCCTACCCGAGTGGCAGTTCACTGTACACGGAGAACACATTCCCACAGAGGCACCAAGCCCACTGAAAGACACGCCATGTGACACCTTAAGACAAAGCCGAAAGTTTGCCATCTTGGACTGCTGGTCAACCCATTTTTCTGAAAGCCATGAAGACGATCCCTTGAAAAAGAGATTTCTACTCAGTATTAACTTAAAACCAAGGTTCATTTGTTTGGGTTTTGTGTGAATCAAAGAATAACTTGTTAGTATAAGAATATATAAATAATGATTATAGCTTATATCCGTAACTGACACATCATGTGCTTGTACATAATCAATTGCTCTGCTGTATCTCAATTAATCTTTGCAAGTATTGTGCCCATTTTAAGGTGACAAATCAGGTGTCCTGTAGCCTTGGCTTAAGCCACCTAGCTGTGCAGTGGTGGACTAGCATTTAAACCCAGGCAGCCTGACTGAAGCACCTGCCTCATTCTGTCTTTTGCTGTGTATCTGTGCATGTGTATGTACGTATACACACATATGCACACCTACACATACATATGAATACACATATGTCATACAAGCATGCACACACTTATTCATATATGTGTAAATGCTTAGAAAAAGCTTCTGGAAATATCTGTAATTTATGTTAGCCGCAGGATCTTGGGAGAGGTATTTGAAATCAGGATCAATGTGTACATTTAATTCCACACATTTTTCTCATCATTTTAATTCCCAAAACAAACATGCATTATTCTTGTACTTATAAAAAATCAGTGATTGATATTGCCACCTGTATTCCCCTGGAAATGCTTGCAGAATAACTAAATGTTAGGAAGAGCTGATGGGTTTTTCCCTTTTCTTTTCCCTGGAGGCCTTTAGAAGGGCAAGGCACAAAATGGGGTGGAAGGAGAAAGCAGAGATTTGACAGGCAGTGCATTTAGAGCTTGCCACCTTCAAGAGACAAAACAGCTCACAGATGTCTCGCACCTAACTGCGTGCTTGCTCCCTGCCCAGAAGTAAAATTCACATCACTGTAGGAAAAGTGTTAGACACTGCTCTCTCTCTCTCTCTCTCTCTCTCTTCACTTTGGGATTTTCAACCTTTCTGGCCTCCTCTCCTAGGATGCAGGCTGGCTGAAGATTCTCATGCAAGAATCCCCGCTTTCTGCTGCCCTCGCAGTGACCTGCAAGGGCTCCGTCTGCTCAGAGTGCATCCTGCGTCTCCGCAGCTCTGTGCTCCTGGTGACTTCAGCGTCCTCCTGCTCCACAGCTTGCCAGGGTTGGGCTAACAGTGGCTATCACATTTGGCTGGTTTTGTGTTTTGTGTGAGCTCCCTCATTGGTGCATGTGATGCTCTGGGCCACATGTGATGTTTCAGGAATTGTCTTTTCATGTCTTTGGACTATTTTTTCCTGTCTTGTCTTTTTCAAAGCTTTATAGGCCTTTTAAAAAAATGTAGCATGAATGAAATTCATCGAGGCAGCATGACAATAGACAAAACCCAGTGAATCCTACCAAGTGCTAGGCGCTCTCCTGAGTGCTTCACATGCTGCATTTGATTTAGGAAACTGAGTCAGGGAGAGGCAAAACAACTTGCCAGGGACTCCAGCTCCTCAGGTCGGCTTCTCAGTCCTTTGCACAAGCCCCCAGACCTGGAAGTTCTCCTCCACTGAGGCCTTTGATCCCCGGCCACTCCCCCCTCCCGCACCTGCCCCTGCAGACAACTGACTCATCTTAAATCCGCAGCATGTATTTTAGGGGTAACTGTATCCACACTCAGGAATTTGACCCTCAGCAGACACCACGATCAGAACACCAATGCTGGACTCTGTATCTGCTTCTGTCTCCGTGCACCTCATTCTGAAAATTCTCCATGGCTTCACTTTGGGGGGTGGCCCCGAAAAGCAGGTTCCTGAGATAAAAGGAAGCTTCCAAGGCAGAGGGAAGGCAAGGGCTTGGACAAGCCTCGCTCCCAATACAGACAGCGATCTCACTTTGGTGTTTAGTCACCTGCGCAGAGGCGGGACAGGACAGCGCACGGGCTCTGGCGCGGCTGACGCTAAGCCGCTGTGGACCTGTGGCCTCCGTGCCCTCTCTTCCCCGCAAAGACTCGTGCTCGCTGCTGGGCTCTCAGTAGCAGATGAGGGCACCTCTGCAGGGCGGCGCTGCCCGTAGGCCGTGCGTAGAGCCAAGCCTCTGGCGCAGTTTCAAACTTCGACTCTACTTCCCTCTCGCCCCGCGGTGACACGAAGGATTCAGTTCGGCTTAGCAGGAAGCTCTCATTCCTTGGAAACGTCGTCCGACTTATTTCTACTTATTCACACTTTTGTTTGTCTGTTTGCTTGTTTTGGGGACAGAATCTCGCTACGAATCCCAGGCCGGCCTCGAGCTGGCGGCGATGCCCCTGCCTCAGCCCCCAGAGTGCTGGGGTGACAGCCCCGCCGCCCCGCGGGGTTTCCCCGCACAGCTTCTGCACCTGCAGTCACAGCCTCTCGCAGCCCTCGGTCCCGGCGCCCCTCCGCTGCCTCGCCGACGCCCTCTCGCGGTCCGCACCGTCTAGGAATCCCGAGCCGTGTCAGGGCGCGGGGGGCCACACAGAGCGCCGCCGGAAGGTCGCAGCCAGACAGCCGCGTCCAAGTCCGCCCACGCGGTACCAGGAACAGAGATCGGGGGTCTGGCAGCGCCAGGCCGGCTCCCGCGGCGCCAAAGCGGGAAGGGCGGGAGGCGCCAGGGCTGGCAGCCAGGCGGCCCCACCCCGAGGCCGTTGACTCCTCCCACCGCCCCGTCCCGCCCGCCCCGCCCCGGGCTCCGGGCCCCGCCCACGACCTGTCCACCTCCGCCTAGATTGCCCCGTCCCCACAGCCGAGGCCCCGCCCCTCGGAGTCGCTCCGCCTCTTCCGAGGCCCCTCCCCTCCCCTCCCCTCCGCCAGCGGGCGGGGGCAGATCGCGCTGGGTGCTGGCCGCTCACCCGGCCCCTAGCCGCTGCTGCCGCCGCCGCCTCTATCCCAGCCGCCGCGGTGTCTCCCGGAGCCGCGCGCCCCTGCTGGGCGAGTCCCGGACGCCGAGAGCCGCCGGAGCCCGAGGCCGCCGTTCGA
>NW_004524665.1:5724154-5750007 GCF_000260255.1 Octodon degus
ATTCATGGTTTCAGAAACTATGTTGATTTTTAAAAAATGGACTTCTGTTATAGGGCCTCCTTGTTTATTTTTTAGCTTTTCAATTTTTTTTTAGTTTAATTAAAAATGTTCTACCATCTAAAACATTTAAGTTCAGTAATGTTAAGCCCATTTTGGCTCTGGTAAGATTAGAAACTTTGCATGGTGTGGTTCTAGGCTCTGTCCCCACTCGAGTCCTGGCAACCAGCATCCTACCCTCTGGGTGTCTGCCCTCGGTGAGCACTGACCTCACAGAGCCACTGTCCTGGGGCACACGATGCTGGGGCATGTGACAGGCTTTAGGGCTGCGCGGAATTCCCTTGTGCGTGGAGACCAACTCCACAGATGTCCGTGTGGCCCCTGGCAGTCAGGAGGTGCTCCCGGTTAGGTGAGCGACCCTCTGCCCTTACTTCCTCTGGGCAGACACCCAGAGGCGGGACTACAGGGTCCTGTGGTTAAGCCCACTTGCAGGTCTTCTAGGCTGCCTGTCCTCTTCTCCATAGCTGTCTCCGAGAAGAGGACAGGCAGCCTAGAAGACCTGCAACTGTTCTTGTTCTCCAAGAACTCCGGGTTTCTGCACCTCTCAGCCAAGTGGAGCCCTCTGTTTGTTTTCTGATAGTGGCCCGCCAAGGGGGTATGAGGCACTAGATATCTCCGTGGTGTCAGCTTTCTCAGGTGCTTACTGTTGTGCATGTGCTGGTTGACCCTCCCTTTTTATTAACTTAAGTTTTCTGTAACGTTTTTATTTTTATTTTCTTTTACTATTTTTAAAAAATATTTGTTTTTTGCAGTACTGAGGATTGAACCCAGGGCCTTCATACTGAGCTTCCATCCCACCGCCTTTAAAAATCCTTTTGTGTGTTGAGAGAGAGCCTCACTAAGTCACCCAGGCTGTGCTCAAACTTGTGGTTGCCCTGCTTCCCGCCCCCCAGTGCTGTGAGTGCGAGTGTGCGCCAGCCCTCAGGCCAGTCCTCACTGTCTATATAGTTTAAGAACCACTCACGTTAGGGTGAAAGCCCAGTGACTGTGTTAGTGGGCTGTCCCGCATCTTCTCCCAACACATTTGCGGGAGCTTGATTCTGCCAGGCACACGAAAGTGGTCCCTCCACCTCCTGGCCACCTGCGCTCTTGCATGGGCTTAGAAGCTCAGTGGCAGGCGTGTCATCATGAGCAGTCCACACTGAACACACACACCCCTGGGTAGCCGTGGAGCAGGAGCACGAGCCATGGACGTGAGGGATGGCCCGGGCTTGCCGTGATTGAGCATGATACATGCACTCGCGGTAAGTGAGCGACTCAGAGGGTCGAGACGAGACAGAAGTCCTCTGAGCGCCAAGACCCCTTTACTGTGGGACATGTCATGTGGAGATTAGTGTCTGAAATTTCAATCCACTTTTGTCACCAGGCAGGATGAGGGCAGTGTTCACGGGTTGCATGGATGTCACCGCAGTGGCCCAGCTGTGCAGCAGTCCTGGGGGTAAGCTGGGCATTCCTCTCTGTGACCCCTCCTCGATTCAGCACACCAAGGCCCTGGGGCCTGGTCACAGCCCTCCTCTTGCTTTCCTTCCTGACTGCACTGCAGCATCCCTCTGCCTTGAGATCAGTCCTCGAGGAGAGGCTGGCCACCTTCCCTGGGTGCAACACCAGACCCAAGGTGACTTGCACCTCAAGGAGACAGATGCAAAGACACAGGTGTTAGAGCAGCAGACAGTACACGCTCTTCTGCCTGCTTCAGCGGCCTTCTGTGCAGAGCCTCCATCCTTCTGTGCTGCTCCTGAGGTGCCGGGTGGGGCGGCCTAGATGTGATGAAGCATGCTGCAGACACAGCCTGGGACAGCAGGGGCAGCCAGGATAGTCCCTCTGGAAGCAAGGCGGCAGAGCGCTGTCCGGCCCCAGCTTGGCCCTTGCGTCCCTGCCTCGGCCGTGCTGGAGCAGCCCTCCTGGGGCTTGTGTTCTGGGGACCTGGGCTCTGCTCCTGGTTGCACTGCACAGTGATGGCTCTAAGCTGCCCACCCTCCGCCCAGGTGTCAGAGGCTTTCTTGGCATGGGAGGAGTGCGGGATTCCTTGCTAGACCAGCCTCGCCTGTCCTGGCTGCTCACTGGCTGCCTGGGAGGTGGAAAGAGTCTGTGCTGGCCCCAGTGTTCCCACCATGGCTCATGCGGTTTGGGTTTCACCTCGGCCTGTCTGTGACGTGCGGTGGTTTGTCACGGGGATCTTCATGAAACACCCTGATTAGAGGCAGAGTGGAGTGCGCCCTGTGCATGCCTCGGCCAGCCCTGTGAGATGGGCTCAGGGAGCCGCTGCCTTGTGGGTGCCCTGGAACTGGACCGGGGCAGGTCACAGTGAAGGAGTATTCTCCCCATCTGCTCAATGAGGGTTGGGATATTTCTGACAGTCAGTGCGGCCTGGGGAGCTGCCTTCGGAGCCAGGCATTTGGCTGGAATTTGAGTAGTTACCCAGAGCTGAGCAGGTGTCTCAGAGTTGTTCCCCATCACTGCTAGGCCAGGGGATGTGCCCAACCCAGGGAGGTGTAGACCCCAGGATTTCAAGACCAGGAAATCTGGCTGCACCTGGGCTGGCTGTCCTTTACTGCCTGCATGTGATGCCATGGTCCAGTGGCTTGCTACACACCACAGGGACACACCTGGCTCTGGGACGCCCGCTGTCAGCCATGTGCTGTGGCTGTGTTTAGCGTTTGGATAGACCAAGCCCCAGGCCTTTCACCTGTGCTCTGAGGAACAAAAGTGGCGCAAGGGTGTTTTGTCCTCCCACACTTAGTCTTGGTCTCTGCCTCTTGGCTTCCTGGGCTGCTTTACGGCCCCATCAGTGAGGGTTTCTGTGACCCCCAAGAAGTCACCTCTGCTCCGAGCCATTACCCCAGTGCCCAGGGGCCCTCGATGTGCTCGTGCTTGGGATTCTGTGTGGGTGACTGTGTTTTCTAGGGATGTGGATCCCAGCATCCACCCTGTGAGTCCCACAAAGGCTGCCCAGGACTCGTCCGGCACAGAGTGGCCACTGCAAGAGGCAGAGGCCATCCAGTACCACCACCTGGCCAGGATCGGGGCACAGGCTCTGGGCAGCACAGACAGTGTCCAGGCCTCTCTGGAAACTGCTGTGTTCTCTATCACCTTCATTCATGCATTCAGCCCCCCAGTCTAAGCTGCTATTGGGTTCTCAGTCGCTAGTGGTTCTGAGCAGGAACACAGATGCTTATGGGGCTCAGGGCAGGCATGGGAAGAGAACGACATCTCTTACCTCTAACCTGAGGCTGCTGTAGGGAAGTCAGGGCTCTGACTCTGGGACCTGTGCTTCCTGGGTGTCTGACTCGGAAGGTGGCGAGGAAAGCAAAACCCCCCCGTCTTTACCCCCACCAACAGCACGGTCTGAAATAACTGGCCAGTCCTCTTCCATCCTGTCAGAACCACCAAACAGCAGTGGTGTCCCGCATGGGACCTAGGACAAGAGAAAGCACAGCAGGGAAGACCTCGGGGAGGCCCCGTCTAGGCACTGGTGCTGCCTCGCTCAGTGCCCTCCTGCGCAGCCCTTGGCCTGTCTCTGCCACTTAGCAAATTCTTTGTCTCTTCTAGCCCCAGGGTGGGAGGTGAGCCACTCTCTTCTGGGCATGGACTTGGGTCATCTCTCAGCAGTGTGAACCTTGTGGAGTGGCCAGTAGGGCAGGGCTGTAACTTGCCACTTTGAAGTTCAGAGCCCAGAGAGCCAGGCCGTGGAACTAGGTGGCCCACGTGTCAGGCCCTGCCTGAGGTTCCCACTAATCCCTTTAGCACCTTGGGGGCAGGTGTGGAAGACTGGGTGGCACTGTGTTTTGTAAACCATGTGTGAAAGTTCACGCCCTATCTAGGTGCCTGCTCCTTTAGGTGTGCTTGGTCCGTGTGCAGAGCAAGTCTAGCTTGGGCAGTCTCTAGGGATGTGCAGCATGCACGCGCGTGTGCGCGCACACACACACGAGCACGCATGTGACCTTGCGTGTAAGCCCCTAATCTGCTTAGGAAGGCTTTCTCACACGGCCCCCTGCAGCAGCAGGGATGGCTCCTGCGTCACACCACTTCTGTGTCTCTTGGATTCTGGTTTCTGGCCCAACAATCTCCTGGGAAGATCTTGTTCGAAGGTCTGGGGTGCTGTATGACCGGCTTCCTTACAGCAGGGCTGGAGGACAACTCTGGGCCCTTGTGCGACACCGACTGTGGACCCGCTGCAGGTCTCAGTGCCTCGGCATCCCCCTCAGCATTTGGAGGTGCATGCTGTTTTGCCCTATGTGAGCTGAAGCCAAGGCCAGCTGCCTGTGCCTGGTGCGGACTTCGCAAGCCACAAAGCTCAGCCTGGACAGGTGACAGAGTCAGCTGCGTGCTCACAGGGACAGCCCTGTACCTCACCTAGGTGAGAACCAATGGCACATTTGGGCCTGGCAGGGTGGCTGCCCCATGGCCAAGGGCTGCGAGGACACTGCGGCCTGCTCGATGGCATTTTAGAGGCCTTCATCTGGCCCATAGAATTGGTGTTCTAGAGCAGTCCTGGTGAGGGCAGAAGTGGGGGAGCCGTGAACAGAGCAAACTGGGCGCGATTAGGCGTGGCTGTGCACACCTGTGAACCCAGCACTCTGGGAGCCCTCGGTGGAAAGGTGGCAGGTTCAAGCCCTGTCTGGAGCTTAGCAACTTAGACCCTGTTTCAAATTAAAAAAAGCTAAGGGAGGCTCGAGATATAGCTCACTGTGAAGGTCTGGACTCAGTCCTCAATCACACACACACACACACACACACACACACACATACACACGTGGGGACATGGACTCCCAGCACCTGGCTTCTCCACCTCTGCCCACCCTCCTTCCGGGGCTAGAGCTGGTGTGGCGTGTCTCAGAACCAGGCGGCTACCCCACTATCCTGGCCAAGCAGGGCCTGCCAGCTCCGTCCCTGGGCTGGGCGTCCTTGGAGCCGCCCTGCTCGTGTTCTGCTCCTTGGCTGGGCCCACAGCTCTCAGTGTCCATGAGGTCCCCATCTGGTGGATCCAGAGGACATTCCTCTCCTGGATTCCTTGCATGCTGAGGTGTCTCTGTGGAGACACAGCCTGTCCTTACTGAAGCTGTGTGGGAAGTGGCTGCGGGTAAGTGCAGGGCCCGCACTGGGACCTGTGGGCCTGTCCAGCAGTAGCCTGGGTCATGATGACTGTGATATCAGGGGTCCCGTGCTCCTGCAGATGTTGGTATCCCAACATGTCTTGCCCTCCTGTCCAGAGAAGGGCTCCATTCATTCACTCACTTATTCATTCATTCAGGGTCTGGTGGGGCGGGTGTGGAGGGCAGGCAGCAGTGCACACTCAGGTTGCTGTCACGGCACCTACTGCCACAGACTCAAACGCTGACCAGACCCCTTCTGTTCCACAGGAACCATGTCTCTCCCTTCCAGAGTTCATTTGTGTGAGGCGACACTGGCATGATTGAATCAATATGTGGCCAAACAGGATGTGGTCCTGGGTGCCTTCCAGCTGCTGGCAATCTGTGGGTGTTGTTTTCTGTTACCCTGAGGTGCATTCCACCCTTTCGGAGGCCTGCAGGGAGCCCTGGCCTGGGAAGAGGCTGAGATCTGGCTGCGTTTGTTACTCAAGGCCTTGAGGTGCCACGAGTCCTGAGCCTCCGTGGACACCAGGGAGCAGCAACCTCACCTGTGGGGCAGTTGGAGTGCTGCAGGCTGGGTTCGGTGATGGGGAGCTGCATTTCTGGCGAGGCTGTGCTTCTGGGCCTGGGCGAGTCTGCTCCCTTGCTGGGCAAGGCCGGCAGGAGGCGAGGGTGTCAGGAGGCGCTGGCCGAGCTTTCCAAGGCCTGGCCATGTGCGGGTCGGAAGCACGGGTGCAGCCCTGTGGTCTATGCTTGGGGTCGGTGCAGAGAATGCTTGAAGATGTTTGGGATAATTAAAGCATCACGCAACAACGAAGACTTGCTCAGACTTGTGGAGCCACAGCCTGCCCGGGCTGCGACATGGCACCACAGCCCTTACTCCATGCCCCAGACCCCTCCCCGTCCCAGCCCAGTCCCAGTCCCAGCCCTGTCTCCCCCACCCTGCCCTCCCACAATGGGCTCCAGAGGTGCATTTAAGGCGCTCCCATTTCCAAGCCTTGTGACAGTCACTAGCATGCTCCCATCTTAGCACATCGGGTTCTGTCTAAAGCAATACGGTTGGCTTCTGTGTGTTAACTGTTATATAAATCGGAGCCACAGTCTCTGTCAGTGCCCCTCTCTACACCCTGGAACAGGGCTAGCCTAGCTGCCTTCTTCCAGTGAGGAGAATCCGTCCAAGTGGTGCTGCCCCTGTGTGACTGGGCACCCGGCACCACAGCATCTTCCTCACAGTTGGCTGGCCCTGCTGACTGACACAGTGCCATGTAAAGGAGCTCCAGGGCCGGGGATGCAGGTGGTCGTGACCAGCAGCCAGCACACAGCGGCTGCCCTCGGCCCTCAGCACCCAGGACGATGCCTGCGCCAGCGCCCAAGAGGGCTGGGAAGGTGACGAGTCCCCACCAGCTGGGCCACGCACGGACTCCTGGGATTTCTGTGGTTGTCATTTGCTGCACAGCACTAGGTACCTAACTCGTAGTCTTCCAGGAGTTCGTGTTGGCTGAACGTCATGTTCCTGAGGTCAGTCTGTGTCGATGTCCAAGGCTGGCATCAGTGCCTCTCCTCTCACGTGGCTTCCATTGTGTGTATCGCCCTTGGGTGCCTGTCCTGCCCCTCAGGAGAAGCTTCCCGCCCCACACTGTCTCAGACCTTGCCACTGCCAGGTGCCTGCCCAGCATGCGCTGTCCTGGGACGTGACCTGGCCCCAGCTGCCCTTCCCAGGCTGCGTCCCTCCACCTTGCCCAGCCTTCCTCTGGGGGTGTGAGCTGGTATCTGATTTATTTTCAGTTGAGGTTTTCCTGTTTCCCATGAGCTGATGTTTTTGGCTCTTCTGGGTCTGCTGATAGGAAGATCCTTTTCATGGTTTTGATCTACTGAACTGCAACAGCTCTTTGAACTTTCTGGGATATAAGCTTTCGTCTTGACAGGGCCCTCCCACTTGTCCCTCCCCTCTGAGACTTTTAAGTCAAGGATAGACATTCTGAATCAGTCTGTCCCAGGGTGGGCAGTAACATGCACAGTACTCTGTGCTGCCCCCTTGGGGGCCCAGCTGGGCCTGTGGGTGCAGCTCCTGTCTTCAGGGACCTGGCCCAACCTTCCTAAGGCAACGCCTGTGGCTTCCCCCACCTGGGACCCCTTTGCTGACCCGTGGGGACCCTCTGTGAGATGCAGTGTGCTCTGGGTACTGGAGGTGGCGGCAGCCTGCACAGGAATGTGGGTGTGGGCGTGTTCTGAACCTGCATTCCTGGAGGAAGTTAAAATTAGAAAAAGCTGCCACATTTCCTGCCATTGAGCCCAGAGGGCTGGTGTTTGTTTGCACAAGGATTCTTTGGTAACAATCTAGTGGGTTGTGGAGGAATGTGAGGTGAAGTCATGATTTTCAGGATGGAGGTGAGCGGTGTCCATGGCAACCTGTGTTGTGACCCGCAAGAGTCTTCGTGGAATGATTTCGGAATGAAAAAATGTTGAAACAATCCCCTCTGATTGCTAGCAGAAACTTTTCTTATTTATTTATGTATTTTAGAAAGCAGCTCTTTAGTGGGAGGTGCCATGGGGTGGGCCTGTGTGTCTGGCTTCAAGTCTGCCGCTGCCTACTTTTGGGGGTACCTCTTCTCACTTCTGTGAGGCTGGACCTCTTGGGTGCCAGGTTTAGCAAGGGCAAGCAGAAGCCACTGAGGCATATTTGGGGCATGCACCATAAATTCACACGGAACGGGGTCTCCTTGGTCCTATCTGAGACCACAGCCTCCTGGGCTGTACTTTATGGTCCTTGCTCTGAGGCTCAACCATGAGTATTCCCCAGGTGAGGAGGGGTGTAGCCTGCTCTTGGGGGCTGGTGGCCCCGAGGGAGCAACTGTAGGTCTGCTGGGTCTGTCCACTTTCATGCTGGGATGAGCTGGTGCCTCCCACTTCCCATAGAGCAGCATGTGGTTAAGGGTGGCCAGAGTGAAAGCCTTTGGCAGGGGCTGCTAAGAGGGCCAAGCTGGGGAGACTTTCCGCGTGGGCAGGGAGCCCTGGCCCGGGGTGGGGGTGGCAGGAAGCACGGTGCTGTGTGCCCCTGCCCCAGGGTACACTGCCCTGAGCCCATGCAATGGGACACTGGGTTGGTGGAAATGTTCAGTAGAGACCAGCTGGGCGTGGGTCTGCTGGACGATCTGAAACTGAGCTGGATAGGGGCACCCAGGGAGCTTTCTCCTGTCAGGTAACAGCTGCTTTCAGTGCAGGCGGCCTGTGAGTCAGATGCAGTCCTGGGGCTGGGACAGGATACTCGCTGAGACAGGTGGATTCCTGCCCCGAGAACTGCCGAGCTCATTGAAGTGATGCTGGTTCCTCAGGAGGGGTCTCCAGTGGCCCCTTCAAGTGCTTCTTCTGCCTGCCCTTGTGGGGTTTGAGGACCCAGGTTCACGATCCCATCCGTATCCGCCTGTGTATGTCAGGGGCATGCTAGATGTCATTTTGTAGCAGATTCACCAAGGGCTGGCCAGGCCCTAGCTGGTGCTGAGTGCGCAGGAGTGCAACACAGAGGTCTCCCCTTCCTCGGCATGGTAGACCAGGAGCTCCAGCAGGGCAGGGGGAGCTGGGGGAGTGGGGCAGCAAGGGCTGCACATTCCAGGGGGTGTGGTCAGCCACATGATCTCCCCCTGGAGAGCTGTCACGTCCCAACTCTTGTGCTTTTCATACAGCGAACAGGACTGTAGAGATGACTGGATCGACTGGCTTGTAGAGATGAAGGATCCTGATGGAGCGATTGCCTGCTGTCTTTGATTTCTGTTGCTGTAATGAAAAACCCAAGGCATGACCACTGGGGTTTAAATACCTTTTGTGTTTTTTTCTAGATTTAGCTGAGTATAAATCTATCCTGTTAGTGAAACAAAATGTTTGGCCTTCTGAATGGTGAGCTTTCTGACAGTGCGTAGTAGCTGGCTTTGTCCAGCATGGACCAGGAGGGCTCCTTCCCACCACTGAGTTGCATGTCTGTTCCTTGGCTCAATCCCCACTCTGCATTTACCTCCTGTTCTGGTTTGTGACTCCCAAAAGCAGAGCCAGTCCAAGGATGCGGGTGCTGATGTTTTGGGGGACATGGCTGATGGCAGCGGATGGGTGGAAGGACCTGGAGGGGGTATTGAGGAAAGAGGGAAAGCAGTCAGGGTGCATTGGTGAGTGATCCACCACCGGGAGCTGCGGGGTCCTCATGACTGTGTCTTAGGATTGACCTGGGCACAGGGTGAAGGTTCCTGCAGCATTCCAGGAGGTGACTGCCAGAGAGCTGGGCTGGGCGCAGCATCCTGTGAGCATAGAGAGTCTCTACTTCCTATCGGTCCCCTGGGTGTTATGAGACAGGGAAGGCCTTCAGCTCATCCAGTAGGCACAGAAGAGGGTCCACCTTGAGGGCTACGGACCGCACATGGCAGCAAGGTGGCAGGCAGCTCAGGTAGAGGGCATGCAGGGGAGGAAGAGGTGTGGGGGCGTGGCTTCAGCTTCAGCTGCATGGGAGTGCTGCCCACCTTGTGCCTGGCACCCTCCATACCCAGATGGCTCAGCTTGCAGGCCGCCCCTTTTCCGTGACCCCTGCTGGAGTTGACATTTTTTGCCTTGTCCAGTGCGTGAGCAACTTCACATTTCACTGTCTGCTTCACTGACCAAGTCTTCCACAGAGTGCGGCGCTCGCGTCCTTCTTAGTCCCAGCAACCTTGCTGGCTTCCTAAGCGGGAATGGGCTGGAGGGGCACATGTGACGCTTCATTGCCATAGGCTGATGGTTTTAGCCTCACGTCTTTCTGAGCCTCGTGAGCCCTGCAGTGAGGGGAGCACCAGGTTTATAGCTGTGCTGACCTTGCATGGCTCATTTCAGGTCAGAATAAATAGAGACCTAGAGCACTCGCAGGTGGAGAGGCGGATCATAGAGGCTCTGGGGCTCCACTGGTCAAGGGACAAGACAGGACCGCATGCCCCCATATCCTCAAAGCCCCTGGGCCAGTGGAGTTGACCCGGACACTGCTGTCTGTGGCCTCAAGCTGACGGGATCCAGAAGGCTGCGCAGTCACCGGGGAGCTGCTCCTGTGTCCTGTGCCCGGCTGCGCTTGTGGACTGGCGATATTATAAAGTAAAATACAGAAATTGTTCAGGTTTTGTGCTTTGGCAAATGTTTTTCAGCCAGTGAGTGTCTTCTGCCTCAGTTTCCACAACCGATTTGAGAGCCTGTGTTGTGAAGGGGGGGCTGTGATGGGTCCTCAGATGAGCAGGTGACAAGTCGTTCTACGCTCTTCTGAAGTCATTTCCATGCTTTCTGGGTTTATGGTGCTGAGGACCAAACTGCGGTCTTTTCCACTGAGCTATACCGCAGCCCTTTGTATTTTTATGTGGAGCCCGTCTCACTGAGTTGCCCGGGCTGGGCTCAGACTTGGCAGTCCTCCTGCCTTAGCCTTGCCAGTGCTGGGGTTCCAGGTGTGCATGTGCACCTGGCTAGGCTTTCTAAACTGTGAATGTCCCCGTAGTCCAGCTAGAAGATGAGGCCATGCCACTTTGCAGATCTGAAGAGAGAAGGGGACTCTTCATCCCAGCGAGTCAGACATGGAGGGAATTCGGATTCCACTGAAAAGCTGCCCTGGGTGTCCCTCGCTGCATTTTTCTTCTCTTGCCTCTTTCACTGTTGTTAAGGTGGTGAAGTGACGGACAGGAAGGAGGACCCCAGCGCTGCATCCTGTGGTCCTGGTGTCCTGGTGGTCCCAGTGCAGGGCAGCTCTCCACGCTCCAGTGCCTGTGTGCGCCTCCAGAAGAGGGAGGAGGCAGCTCTTGATGGCCCTGGTGAGCTAAGGGCCCACAGTGGTGTGGACGCCATCTTACCAGTCCCCTAGAGACCCAGCAACTCCCAACCCCTGGCCCAGGCAGAGCGGGACTCTAGTCTGACTTTTCTGAGTTGTTTTCAGCCTTCTCAGTGTGGGTCGGGAGCAGAAACCCTTCCAAGGCTCTAGCCCTAAGCTTCCTTCCTCTGCCCCAGGCAGGGTGTTTGCCTTCTTCCAACTTCTGGACTTGGGGATTTTGTAATTCATTGGGGAAGAGGGGATGAAGGGAAGAGGGAATGAAACCTGGCCCGGGCCCCAGCCCGGGATTTCGCAATCTGCTTTCTTTCCGAGCTGTTTCCTCTGTGGGCCATTCCTCCACTTTTCAAGGTCATGGATGCTGGCTTGTGGGACACTTGGTCACTCCAAAGCCACAGGAGTGCTGGTGTTTCTCTGCTGAGGGCACCAGGTGACACCTGTCCCACCCACCCCACAGGTGTGTTGAGGAAAAAACAGAGAGGCCAGGTGGAAACGCAGCTTTTCAGAGAGAACCCATGCGTTCGTTACCCGCAGGGGTCTCCAGTGTCCCCGGTGGACATGTGAGAAGCACATGTGCCTGGGAACACTGGGGAGGCCCCCGCAGTCCATGCAGTGAGGTGTCCAGGTGCCTTGGTCCATGCTAGTATGAGAGAACCACTGCCTTCCTCAGTGTAAGAAATTAAATCCCTAACCTCGATGTGACAAGGTTTTCCTTGGGATTCTGCTGTAGGTTGGTCACCACGTATCTGGTATTGGATGTGTCAAAGAAGTAGAAGGCAGAGTCCCTGCCCTCAGAATGGTCCATGGGGAGCAGGGAGGGGAAAAGAAAGACACCTGCACTGGATGGATGCATTTTCACAGAGAACTTTCTTTTAACAATTGCAAAAACCAGGCCTGGAGACAGGCAGTCACGAGGTGAGTCTGAAGTGGGAATGATTGACCTTGAGTCCCCCACTTACCAGGCTGCCGCCCCCTGGGGGCAGCTGGCCCATGGATTCTCAGCCCCAGGGGACCACACAGCCCTGGGGACACACTCAGGTGGCGACTGTCCAAGCATTAGGTCAGAACCTTTGGCCACCTGGTGGAGCCCAGAAGTCTGCACCCGGTCCTACTGTGAAGACTCAGAAGTGATTGGTTACTAAGTTAAAAACATGAGTCAGAGCTCCAGCGAATAAATAGCCTGCTTTTTTGGTTTGTTAAACGGACAAAGCACTTGCACCTGACCTACTGTCTTCTTGCCTGCGGGGTGCAGCAGGTCTTCTCTGACGTGAGTCCGGCCACAAAGGGTGCAGCCTCTTTGGAAGCAGAACGCAGACGTGACGAAGAGACAAAGCCCACCAGGAGTGTCAGGGCTGCTTTCTTCAGATGCTTCTCACTCAGCTTGAGCACAGATTTCCATGATTCACCTGTACTGAGTTTTTCTAAAATTGTCTACTTGAGTTGTCATGGAAGCCACTTCTCTCTCTCATGACCACTAGTTTTTGTAGTAATTAAATTCAGGGACATTTCTGCAACCAGAGCCACCAACTCCACCCCATGGGAGCTGAAGCCCAAGGAAAAGAGGAAGGAGCCGCAGGCGAGGCCAGCAGGCCTGGCGCCGACGCACCAGCACGGATGGTGTTCAGAGAAGCGGCCGCAAGGTCTTCCGAAGCCTCTAGGTCCTGTCTGGGCTCCAGGCAGAGGCCGTCCACATGAGACACAGGATGGCCGTGCAGATGCAGTGGTGACCTCAGCAGTTGTTTCTCGATACCTTTTGCCTGACTGCTTAATATTCAGTGAAGGTGTAAGGCAGGAAAGGGCAGGATTGTCATATTCTTTGTTCCATTCTCTGTAAGATCTGAAACTATTATGTGGGCATACGAGAGGTGAGCGAACCAGCTCCGTGCTCGGTGCAGGAGAAACTTAACCATGTACATCCACGCACTCGCCTTTCTCGTGGCTGCCTCTCCCATCCCTTGAGTGAATATGGTCTGAGAGTCAGTTCTGATGGTGTTGATGTTGACAGCGTTAAATGTAAGCGCTGCTCCCAGTGTGCCAGTTATTTTCTCAGTTTCATGGAATTCTTTCCCCACGAACAATGAAAAACCTAGGGTTAAATCCTTGCCAGTCTGCAAAACTCTGGTCCAGCCTCAGATCTCACCTGCTGATCACCCAGTCGAGCTGACCCGCATTTGGGGAGGTGCCAGGAGCCAGTGCTGCCCGGAGCCCAGGAGCACAGCCCTTCTTGGTAGGTGAGAAACAGCTCTAGACAGAAGCTTGGAAGCCGGTGCTGGGCCCATTCCTGCCTTGCCCTCTGGCCTCAGCCTCCGTGGTTTACATTCCTCCTGCCATTTCTCTTCTGGCTCCCTTGGCTGTACGTGGCCAGCCTTCTGTGCTGGTGAGTGGGTACTGCAGCCCTCTGGCCTAGACCTGCAGTGGCCCTGCCCCACAGCCAGTGTGTAAATGGGACTGGCCAAGAATGGCGCCCACAGACCTGTCTGTGAAGGGCAAGGGAGCACATATTTCCAGCTTTGGGCCACTGGATCCTTGAAGCTGTTCTGACTGTGACACAGAAGTAGAGATGCAAGCAAATGGGTATGGCTTGCACCATAAACTTAGACTGCAGTCTGAGCTTCGTATAGGTCTCATATCATGAATGGATCTTTTGATTCCTGTCCTTACTCTCTTACTGCTTATACAAACATTCCTTGTTCATGGGCCAGACAGATGGGTAGTCAGGTAGGATCCAGCCCACGGGCTACAGCCTACCTCTGCTGTAGGACAGGACTTCCAGCACGTGTGGATGGGAGGCTGGGGAGGACAGGGACTCAGTTTCAGCCACAGAGCAATTCGAATCTAGATGTCTGCAGATGCAGAAGCGACCTCTTCAATGGCATGTCCACTGCAGTGACAGTAATCTAAGAGTGGACCAGCTAGCTTTCCAGGGCAACAATACAGCTGCTTCATCTGTGCCTCGAGGATCTCCATGGCAGTGGTCATATTCAGAGGGTGTTGGCTGAGACTGGGAAACCACCTCCATCCTCCCTGAAGAGCCATTTGCAGAGCACTGTCCCTCAGTGGTCTTGGGATTAGCAGGCCCTTGCCAATGCCTTTCCTACTTTGCAGACAGGAATGAAAGGTATAGTGTATTTGTATTGTAGGACCATCTGAACAGAGAACCACAAACCCCTGTGTGGCTTGGACAATAGAAATTTTCTTAGCAGTCTGAGGCCAGGATGTCCAAGATCAAGGTATAGCATGTCAGCCGGTCCCGAAGGCTGTGAGAGTCTGCAGCTCCTGGCACGTTTGTCGGCAGGCCCTGGCTCGCCAGCCGTAGGAGCAGCGCCCACCACTATGTTCGTGTTCATGTGGTCCCGTCTGTCCCCCGTTTCCCTTTTGTATGAGTCATACTGGATTAGTGCCTGTTCGCTCTGCACCCTACTCCCTCTCACTCCTTCAAGATTCTGTCCCCAACAAACACTGCATTCATCCTGAGGTGCTGGGTGTACAACACCAGCATCAGAATTTGAGAGGTCACAGTTTGGGCCATAACTTGAGACAGAGTCTTGATGGTGACAGTGGTTGCTTGAGGATTTGGGAGTTGCTGTCTCTGTTTATGAACACAGCTTCCTGTCTAATATGGGGCTGAGGGCCCCAGCCTCCTGTCATTATCCATCGAGCTTTCCAGTCCTCCAGGATCAGGTAGGGCCAGCTGCATGATTTGCATCTGCTGAGAGAGTAAAAGCTGCTGTTGAGCCGGTGACTAAGAAAGGCACACAAGGGGCGTAAATGCCTCTTTTGTGGGGCTGTGGCAGAAGACACTGGTGGTTTTAGACTCTCATAGTCTTCTTGGCAAATTGGTTTGTGAAGAATCCCCCAAAGCCTGGCTAATGATGGCAGGGAAACAGGTGAGCAATCAGGGAATTAGGCATCACAGGGTGTATGCTACTGTGGTCCTCCCACGTTACTCTCATTATTGGCTTTTGGGGCTGGGGGACTGACGGGTCATGGGGGCATCATGGCTTCTTGCTGTGCCCCATTCTCAGGAGAGCTGGGCCCTGTCCAGCGATCTTGCACTTCAAGAGAAGGAGCAGAACTGTCACACAACCCCATCTAGCATGGCAGCCCCGGCCAGTGGTCACACTGGCCCAGCCCCTGCCGAGACCTGGGGCAACGTACAGCGGAGGACTGTGAGGCCAGAAGGGGAAGGCTCCCCTAGAGGACCTGGCTGTTTGCATGGCCCCGTCCAGATGCACTGAGAGGCAGCACTCAAGGCGGCGGTACACACAGCCTGGCAGACGCAGCTGCAGAAAGGGCATGGACTGCAGCCCCATGGGGTGCTCTTCGGGGGACTCCAGCCCATCACCCCATGACCGATGGCTTCACAGAGTGGAGAGCTAAGGTTGCAGGGTAGACCCTGGTGGCGAGTGGCCTCTAGGCACAGTCCCAGGCCATAGGAGACTCTCCACCTCGTCCCTCTTCTCTCTGTCTCCAAGGCTTTTCTGAGATGGAAATCTTGCATTGTACTTGTGAATGTATTTTCTTGTGTCGCTGTAGCCCATTTCTAGCCTGTGCTGACCACAGCCACGTGCCTCCTGCCCCTGTGCCATCACGTGTCCTGTGAGTCTAGCAGGCTGGTCTCTAACCACTGTGAACCTTTGCCTGTGGGACTGTTGGGGGTCTCAATGGGCAAGTTCTCTGCACCCCTTCTGGGCATCCTGAATTTACTTGACAGTGGGCCCAGGCTGCAGCCCTAGGCATGAGACTGCCCGGGAGCTAAGCAGCTGCCGGCGCGCTGGAGCAGCTCTTGCCCTCTTGGGGGCTGTGGTGCTCTTACATCACGTGTTCGATGCCTCACAGATGTGGGTCTGAGCAGACAAAGGCCTTGTGGATACAGTGGGCTTGGGGACAGGAAGGTATCCAGAAGGAAGTGCCCCACTCTTTCCCAGCCTGCAAGATCCCAGGTGTTCGTGACAGCTCTGAGGAGGCTGGGGGCTCCACGTGACCACTCCTTCCAACCTGCCACATCTGGCTGTTGGCGGCCAGGTCTGTTCTGAAAATGTCAGCTCTGGAGCCATGGACTGAGGGGACATGAACCTCTTCTCAGAATCTGAGGCAGGGCTTCACTGCTGCCTGGACCTGAGATTTGCAAGACACAGAGGAAATAGGCAGAGTGAGCTGCTGTCACACAGCCGACGGTGACAGGGTCTGGACTGGTGGGAAGTTAGGGGATTGCCAGGGAGCAGCAGAAGCAAGCTGCCACCTGGGGTGTCATGTCCCGAGCTGGACATGGCGTGAGAGCAGACCTCAGTCCTGCACATTGATCATGGGCTCTGGCACTGACGTAGGCTGGCAGGGCTGCTGTGACCTTTCTGCAAGGTCTCCTTCTAGCAAGGCAGTCAAGGGACAGCCGCATAAAGGCCAAGCTGCCTCTGTGCCCAGTGGTGGGGCCAGGCAGGGGGCCTGAGTGCCACATGCCTCAGAGCAGACCCTCCCTGACTCTTGCTCCCGCTGCCCTCCCATCTCACAGCACCTCCCTCCCTCCCTGAACACAAGATCAGATCCTGGGACTCCTGCTCTAACTGATGCTGGGGAGCAAGGATGTCGCTGTTGTGGTACCTTCATGGTCCTGGGAGGCAGGGTGGCGCCCCTGCACCCTGCCCCAGCCCAGCACGCAGCAGGTCCCATCCATGCGGAAGGGAGGAGTACCTCTAGGCACCCTCAGCATTTCACAGCTGCTGCAGGCAACTCTCTGCCCCTCTTCAGCATGGGAAGGTTGGGCCTCGTCCACAAGGTGACTGGGAAGCTGGCAGCTGCATGTGCCGGGAGCGGCCCCTCGTTTGCTTACTTTCTGTGAATTCCAGTCCTCGGTCTGCTGAGAAACCTGACCTGCAGCCTGTCCCGCCTGTCCACTCCCTGGTAGCCAGGACAGAGCCCAGGTCGGATGTCCTGTGTGTTTGCACAAAGGAGCTATTGTCCCCATGAGGAGAGGTTGTGGGAGTTGCCCAACAATGGCACCCAGTGACGAGAGAGCTGCGTCTCGCCCTGCGGTTACAGGTCACCCCTGTCCCACCATCCTGGGGCTGGAGGTGGGGGGCAGGAGAAGGTTGTCCTTGAAACACATTGTCAAAGAACATGGGGTGGGGAGCGTGAGCTGCTATTCTCAGGAAGGTGTGCTGGTGTGATCTTGGTCATTCCAGGCTGCTCCTGACCGGCCGTGACTCTTGCCTGGTGGCAGCAGGCTGGCTGCCTGGTGGAATCAGCAGGTAGTGCTATCCACACGTGCTGCACCAGGCCACCAAGGAGCCCCCCTCCAGGTTGGAGAAGTTGAGAAGTAGCTTCGAGACAAGGCTGAATTCTGAAAAGCCCTTCCAGATAAAGAGTACAGCCACAGGGTTGTTGCAGGGTCCTGCTGCACCGAGGCCAGCTGTTTAGGTGTGTCCTCTCCCCAGCTTTGACAGCTGGGCTCTGTTCCCCACGCAGGTGCCCAGTGAGGTGAGGAGTTCGGGGACTGGCGGGCACCAGGGCCAGGCCTCAGCACAAGGCTCCTGGGGTTTGAGAGACTTGGGCTGAGAGCAGCCAGCAGCAGACCCTTGCCTTATAAGTGCAGTCCCTGCCTGGAGGGCTGCCTGCTTGGGTTTCGGTGAAGCCTGCCAAGAGGCATCCACATTGCTAGCATTCTTCTGGCCTGGCACTCTTGACAGAAAGTGGGGTTCCTGAAACCCACCAGCAAGTGCTGAAGCATGGCTCCCCGAGAAATGTGGCAGGTTCCGGTGACAGCGCAGCCTCTGCCCCAACTGGCCTCGCCTTAGGAATCTGGGCAGGGGTGGAGTTGGCTGGAGAGGGCCCTTCTTTGAGCTGGGGAGAGAGCAGAGGGACCCCTCTCTGGGTGGCATTCCTGTCTTTGCTTTCTCTGGCACTGTGCCGGGACTCCTGCCCCAGCGCTGTATCTGGGAGAGAAGAGGAGGCTGGAAGGATCCCTACTGTGGTCTGTGTCCTGGGCACAGCGGCTCCCAGGAAGCCGCCCTTGGTGCTGTGGGCAGTAGGTGGACCGTGGGCGGTCTCTGGGTGCCACTGAGGGCACCTCTTGGGGCCTTTGCTGTGTTAGAAAAGCTCCCACAGCCTACTGGGCTTCCCTGGGCTTCGTGATTTTTGTTATCCCCCACATGTAACGGAGTGTGTTTCTTAAATTCAAGGCCCGATTTCCCTGAGCACCCACAGTGTGTCTTCTCTGGGTCTGCGGCCACATCTGGGCTTTGCTGAGGCCTGATCAGGACTGTTGTGTCATTCCTGCCTTGTGTCCTGACCTGCTGTGAGCAACGCCAGAAGTGCATGGGTGTCACTGGGTACAGGGACAGGTCAGGAGTAGGGAGCTGCTGGCTCGGACCCCACACTGGTGGACAGGGAGGGTCAGTCAAGGAGGAGCTGGGAGACCAAGGCTGCAGACGACAGCAGAAGGCCTGACCTGGAAGTTGTTTCTGCCACTCCAAGAAGTCTGGGAGGGCTGAGCTCCCACTGGCACTTCCCTAGCACTCCTTGTGGCCACTTCCACTCAGAACATCCCAACATCAGGGCAGTTTGACAGATGAGCTCCAGGGAGCCCCTCAGCCCAGTCCCAGGTCAAAAGGCCACTGAGGAGCCATGCCCAGGCCTGGAGCCCCCAAGCCACCCTTGGGGAGGGTGAGGAGCCAGGAGCAGGTGCTGTCACCACATCCTGTGTGAAGAGGTTGCGCTGGAGGGCCACAGATGTGGAAGGTGAAGTTATACCTTGGGAATGGCTCAGAACAAAGGCTTGAGTTGGACAGTGCGAAGGGAGGGTCTGTAAGCCATGGCAGCTGGACGCCCCACTTGTCACGGGTGACCAGGCACCGCCTGCCTGCCTCACCAGGGTCACCAGCAGTTCTGACTCTGTTGTACCTGGGGTCTTCCCCCCCCCCCCACAAATATACCCCAAGGCACCAGGATTGAGCTTGGTCCCCGGCCCACAGTGCTGTGGGATTGGAGGGACCATTGGGGCAAGCCCAGGACAAGGAAGTGAGATGCCTGGGCTGTGCCCTTGGAGGGGCCCCTGTGGCCCCAGCCTGCCCTGCCTGCTTCCTAGCCACCGGATGGTAAGCAGCTTCCTCAGTTGTGCTCCTGCTGTGACATACTATACCACCATAAGGCTGAGGGCGACGGGGCCAGAGCACCATGCGCTGAGGACCTCTGAGACCATGTGTGAAGATAAACCTTTTCTTTACAAGTTGCTTTTCCCAGGGGGTTAAACACTGAATTTGGGGGCCTCACATAGACGGAAGACAGCACACTTTCCTACCTGTGTGCCTTCTTGCTTGGTTTGGGGGTGAAATTCACAACATTTCCAGTTGACCATTTTGAAGCACACGGTCAGTGGCCTGTCCAGGGGTGTGCTCTCTAGAGTCCCAACTCGTCGCCCTGGGAGAGCAGGCCATTTCCCAGCCCCTGGTCATCCCCACAGGCACTGGGGAGCGCTGCGTTGGCCTCAGGTCCCAGGGCCTCACATCTATGAGCAGACCCTGCTTTCAGATGTCCTTGGACACAGCAGCTGCCGCTGCTGGCCTTGACAGTGCGACCTCCAGGCCAATTTGGATAGTCCCTGGCCAGCAACCTGCAAGTGCTGACAGGGCCTGTGGCCCAGCATGCCTGGGTCAGGGAGAGGAGGGCGGCAGCTGGGCGGGAGGCCATGAGCACCGGCCCTCGAAGCCTCTGCATCCACCGAGTACCCCGAAGTCCTCGCTGACTTGGTCAGCACAGGGCCCAGGCCGGAGTGGGTGAGGTCAGTGGGCAGTGAGGTAAAGAATGGGACTCCATAGCACGGAGAGAAACTGGAGCTCCTGAGAGAAACTGGAGCCGCCTCTGTGATGCAGAGAGGCCTCCTCCCCTCCTCCCCCTTCAACTCCTCCTCCCCACCTCCAGGCAGGACTGAGGACAGATGAGGCATTTTTAACATTCTTGGGGGTTGGGGATAAAAGGTGTGAGTCAAAAAAGATTCCACCACTGTTTATGTCCAGAGCCTTTGAGTCTTCCTTGCAGAGCAGGCCTTGGACTTTGAAGACCTTTTCAGTCTAATCTGCGAACTCCTTTCCTATCTGTGCGCCCCAGGGCCTCCTGCTCTGTTAGCTCATTATTTCCAGTTGACAGAGCAGACTGCCCTTCAGGACAGGCAGGGACAGGCCACTGTCCCCTGGGAATACCGGACTGGAGATTTTCAGATAAAATCTACTCTCAGCCTCCCACATATTTTAAAGCATCTGTAGATCACTCGGAATACTAATAGGGGAGGTTCTGTGTGAACAGTGGTTGTGCCGCGCAGTTTAGGAAATATGATGAGGAAAATGTCTGATTGAGCTCAGAGGCTGCGGTTTTTTTTTTTCTCCAAGTATCTTTGATCTCCGGTTAGTTGAGTCTATGGACAGGGAATCTCATTCGGGCCGCATACTTCATTCTTGGGTCAGAAAAAGGTCTATGCAAAGAGCTCGTAACTTTGATCTGCTCCGTGTGTAGAAACATTTCGATTCTGTGGCTTATCGGCAGGGACGAATAGTATTTTGCACAAATTAATTTCCTCAGACCTCACCTTTGCCCATCGTAGTCATGGAGCCCGTGTCTCCGAAGCTCTCAGAGACATGCCAGGCATGCCCAGGGAGAGGCAGGAGGTGCGGGGAAGACCAGAGCCCGAGCACAGGACTTGTAGGAAACGCAAGAACCGTGTGCCCACCCGCGGCACCTCTGCCAGCACTGGCCCCTCCATGGCGCTAAGCCTGGCACAGCTGAGCTGCCCCCAGCGGCTGGAGAGTTTCTCAGTTCTCAGAAGACGCTGCCCTGGCCGGCTGGCCCTGCTCTGAGCCTGGGGCTGGTTCTTCTGGATGAGGCACCCGCTGCTGATCCGTCAGGGGAAGAGAGGGCCACGGGGCATCCGGGCTGGCCTGCGCCCCAGAGACTGAGAGCATGGCCTGCACTGTTCCCACCCAGGCTCCTAGCAGGCTTGGCTCCCCTCCCCCTTCTCACCTCCCTTCTTTCAGAAGCTTCCAGACCCCATCATTTAGCCGGGGGGGGGGGGGCCGGTCTTCGCTTTCCTCCTGTACTGGTTGGCAGCCTCAGCGTCCATCGTGGGACTTCTTTGTGAACATTTTTGATGGACCACGGGGTCTTTGACCCCTCATTCCAGGCTGCCCTCCTGACCTCTGGCTGCCTGCTCTCTTGGATTGAAGGGCCACTAAGGTCAGAGGAGAGATTAACTGGATCCTGTGGCCGCAGTCAATAGCTTCAGGTCCCCTCTCCGAGAGGGGAGCAGCTGGTCTCCAGAAGGCTCAGCGCAGGCCTCCAGCCTCCTGGGGTGGTCTTTTGTCTCCAGGTGTTTGGCCCAGGACACCCAGCTGCGATGGCTCGATGGCTCGAGTTTCCACTGGGTGGGGAGGCGGGTGTGCAAGCCAGGTGTGCGTAAGGCAGTGTGGATGAGCTGAAGTGGACGAGCCAGAAGGGGCACACAGAGCCCGGGGCCACAGATGCCTTGGGCAGAGGAGGAGGGAGTGGCTGAGGGCCACCGGCTGGCCCAGGTCACACTGCGTGCCCCACTGCCCCTTGCTGTCTGTAGCTGGTAGTGCCCTCCCCGCCCAGGGCCTGCAGGCAGGGGTCACCTGGCCCTGACCCCTTCTCTCACCCTGCCCCCCACCCTGCCTCCCTCAGCCTTGGACTCTGCTCTTAGCAAACACCACTGGTTTTGTGTGTGGTGTTTTTCTCCGCCTCCGTCGCTGCACACGACCCATCCACCTGTGGTCCCTGTGTGTGAGCCTCACCTGCACTCAGGCCTGATGAGAGGAGTCACGAAAGACTGCCTGAGCGCAGCCTCAGCCTGAGGAGTGCAGCCCATGTCTTAGGAGGCAGGTGTGCCCAGCCCGCACCCCTGCCCTGGCAGGCCTGGCCCTCCCCTGGGACTGGGAGACCTTGGGGTTCCACACAGACCTCTACAGTTGCCTCCATTGCCCACAGGGACAACCCAGAGCCTTTCTGTCAGATTGCAGAGGGAGCCACACCCTCAGAAAAGAGAACAGCCTGACTTGGAAGAAGACCTATGATAGCCTGAGAGCGTGGAGCTGAGAGAAGGAGCTGGGCTAGTGAGGGGCCAGTGACCCCAGACCACAGGGCTCAGCCGGAAGCAGGACACAGATGGGAACCAGCAGGGTGCGCTTCTTTGCTTCACCAGCTTTAATTTCTCTGCTTTTGTTCAGTGTAGCTGCCGCCGTCCGTGTGCCCTTTCCATAATGGGGAAACGCCTGGCTCGTGAACGCCCGGGTTACTGTTGAACTTGGGCTTCCTCGGACCTCCTGGGAGTTGGAGGTGCTTCCCAGATGGCTCATGCAAACCTAAGGCCAGGCCCAGGTCACTAAGAGGCTGCCCCGGACAGGGACTGGGCAGACAGAGGGTCCTTGTGAGCTCTGCGTGGGCCTCGGTGTCTGGTGCTCATGTGGCCTTGAATAGCAATTGTGCGTGGCTCCCCGAGGAGGCTGGGCTGTACGTGACGCGGTTCTGGGGCCACAGCCAGGCTTGGCATTGGCCATGCCTGAGAGAGCGGCAGCGGTGTCCAGTGTGTGAAGGACTCCTCTCCGGGCTTATTTCTATTTAAATCTGCACGGTCATTTGCAGTTGGCAGGGCTGGCAAGGAGATTTATCTCCCTGGATCTTCCCAAGGGCGGTGGGTGGAGCTCATTAGCGGCCTCATCTTATGGATGAAGACACTTGTGCCCCCAGAAATCTAACAGCGACCAAACCAAGGTCACACAAGCAAGGATGGCCCCTGGGGGACCGAGGATCTCAGCACCCTTGCACTAGGTGTCCAGAGTTCACCTTGGGCTTGGAGGACACAAGGCCAAGGATGGTTCTAGAACTGTGCAGCTGAGGAAAGAGTGGCTGAGAGTAGTGGAATCTGGGAAGCCTCTGACAGGAATTGTGGATGCCCTCTCCCCTCTGGCTTTGACCTCTTGGTTTCAGAAGGGCTTGATGTGACTGGAGGGACCTCGGCAGGTGGCTTTCTGTGAAATGGGGTACCTGGCATGGGTGCCATGTTTCTGTGAAATTCCTTCCTGTGTCCCTCCTGACTGGGCTCAGGCTGATATATGGTGCCTCCTCCTCTTGAAAGGCCACTTCCCTGGCAGCCCCCGCACGGCTGGCTGTGCCCTGAGTCTCTCCTGCTCTGCTCTCCATACTCCTGAGAGCTGTCCCAGAGGCACCCAGGGGCTGAAGTCCCACCCCAGCTCTGGTCCTGAGGGACTTGGGTGTCCCAAGCCCAGGCCCGACCTGTTCATGGGCAGCACCTGTCTCAGTCACCTTCCTTGTCCTGGGACAAAACACCTGACTCCTGCGACACTGGGGCGGCATTTTTGCTCTTGGTTTAGTCCATGGTCCACGGACCTTCTGCAGTCGCCTCCCGTGGGGCACCAGGACCTGGTGTAGAAACAGGACCTGCAGCAGCCCCTGCTGCACTCCAGGAGGCCACGCAGTGTCTGCACCTGGTTGTTCTGGGGCTCCACCACCTCCAGGCCGAGGCTTGGGTGTGCTGTGCCTTGGCTGCCCCTGTGATGGCTCTTCCTGTGGGGCTCCCTATCCCCTGACTGCCACAGTGCTCTTTCTGGCTTCAGGGCTCACTCCTGACGACGACCCTGTGTGCTTTTAGTTTCTGAAATGAAGCTCTCTCTACCGACTTCTCCGTGGCACCCCAGGCCTGCGTGGCGCCCACGGGGCATATTCCTAAGTAGTCCGGGCCTGCTGCAGCCCAGTGGTGCAGGGGCTCGTGGAATCAACTTTGCTACACCACTGGGTTTTCTATTTCTTAAATTGCTGTTGAGATGACGTTCTTCTACTGTACTTGACCGTTTCTGAAGTGTCGGTTCAGTGCAGTTACAGCTATTGGCAAAGTCGTGTGACCCGCCACTATCTCACCCCCAAAGCGTCTTACTCCCCTGAGAGGAAGAGGAGCCGTGAGCGGCCCCTGCCTGCCCCTCCTCCGGCTCCCACCCTCACGGGTCTGTTCTAATTCCTGGGTTTCTTCACCTGTGGTGAGTGTCCCCCAGTACAGAAGGTCCCCAACTCGAGATCATGGGGTCGTTTCTGGAGTGTGATGAGTTCCCTGAAGGCATCCCTCCTGAGTGCTGCAGCATCTGGACTTGGGGTGGCCTCTCGCAGTATCCTCAGCTTACCACGGGTTTATCAGGACACCTAAGTCAGGGAACACCAGTAAGCCGAGTCATGCCCTCTGTGAGCTTTGCTGAGTGCCCTCTTTCATGTAACACGGTCTGAGAGCCCTCCATGTAGCCAAAGGGAGAATTTTATTCCATTTGATGGCTGCATACTAGTCTACCGCGTAAACAGACACCACTTGTTTGCCTGCTCCTCTGTTGATAGCCATTGAGTTGCTTCCTCCTTTTGGCTGGTATGAATATTCCCACTATTGATGCTCATATTTTGTTCTAATTTTACTCTAAAAGCAGCTTCCCTGTACCCCTAAATTCTCGGGGAGACCCCTAGCTTTTAAGCCTTGCTCCTTGCCCCGTGCCTGTCCCAGCTGTCTCACGAATCTTCAAGAGCCAGGACTTGATGTGCTGTTGAGCTCACCAGGAGTGGTCAGCATGGAGCCTGGTCGGTTGTGCGGAGTCCCTGCAGACCCCCAGGAGCAGATGCCAGGGAGGCCACCCGTGGCGAAGCCCTGCCCCCTGCACCAGGGTCATGGGGGCTTCCTGGGCCTCCTGCGTCTGCACCTGGCCATACCTGTGTGACAGCCAGGTCAGGGGATGTGACTCTTCAGAGGTGGAAGAGGCAGAGGGAGGCCCCTGTCTGCCCTGCAGTGCTGCCTGGGGCTGGATTGCAGCTCCCTGGACTGGGGTCACCAACATCCTCTGGCTTCTAGCAGCCCTGTCCCCTAGTGTGCCCCCACCCACCCTTGAACATTGGTCCTTTCCCATGGCCACCCCAAGCAGTCTTCTGTCCCAGAGCACGGCCCAGGAACATGCATTCCAGCAGGCTTGTGGCTCCCTGAGGGCCTCCTCTGGCCTGTGCTCCCCTTGGTTGGCCTTGGCTTCTCTTTGTGTTCTTTCTGCTCTAACAAGCTTTGTGGAGTGGGCCTTTGTTGACAACCCCCCCCACACACACACACACAAAGAAGGAAGAGAGCAGGAGGGCTGTCTGGCCGGGAAGGCCAGCCCTGGGAGTAGCAGCAGGGTGCATCCTGGGTCCTGCCCCAGGTCCCTCTTAGCTCCTGTTAGCCTCACAGTCTGAAGCCTGTCACTGGGCCCCGATACGCTGCTGGCCATGCTGGCATCTGGGTGACAGTCTGACCCCAGGAGGTTGGGGAGCAACCCCACAGCTGCTTGGCCCTCCCGCTCTTCCACTAATCCAGGCCATGGCCACCTGTCCAGTCGTGGTGCTGGGTCAGCCCAACCTGCCCCTGGTGGTGTCTGGCTTCTCTCCTGCTGTGCTGTCCACCATGGAGAAGCAGCTGTGCTCAGAAAACATCAGAGGGCTGCTCTCTGCTTGAGATGCCCCCTGGGGGCCAGACAGGCAAGGGTGGGTGTCCACAGGCACTGGGCACCTCAGGGGGTGAGGAGGACTGGCCATCAGCGCTGGGGGCTAAGCCTGGAAAGCCACCAAAGGGAAAGCAGATGGGCAGGTGGCCCACCTGGGTAGTGCCCTTGGAGTGCAGGGCTCAGCCTCCTACAAGCTGGGGCAGGTTGTGGAGAGGTTGGGCCCTGGGCTTCTGTAGGTGCTTGTGAGTGGAGGAAAGAGTGGGGTGGAGCTGCAGGTGGAGAGGTGGCGCTGGAAGCAGGCACTGGAGAGGAGGCCCTAGAGAGCAGGCGCTGAAGAGGGGGCGCTGGAGTGCAGGCACTGGAGAGCAGGCGCTGGAG
>NW_004524665.1:5751220-5793560 GCF_000260255.1 Octodon degus
CTGGAGAGTGGTCCAGCAGCTGAGCCGTATCCTCCAGGTGACAGAGGTTAGTACAGGCTGCAGGCTGCAGGCCAAAGGCTGCACCCTTTCCCTCCCTTCCTCCCGGGTGCCTTTCCCTAGCCCATAGAGAAAATGCACCTTGGGGCTTTTGAGGGGCAGGGAGAGGTCCCACCTGGCTGCCTCCCTGCCCTGGGCGGGAGGAGCCTGTCGGGGTCGGCTGGCAGCTGTGCTGAGGGCCGGCTCCCAGCTCCCTGCGAGCTGTCGCTGCATCGCACCTGCACACTCATGGCCCAGCCCGCACTCGGGTTCTGCAGGAGCCTCCACCCTTTCCAGGGTCTGACTGGCAGGGGAATGCCGCCCTCCGCTGAGTGCATAATCTTCTGCAGCTGGCCTTTTGGTGTTTGTTTACATAGCTGCAGCTCCAGGTAGGACTGCTGCTTAGGGTGGTGGGCTCGCCCTTCCTGTTTCCCCGAAGTCCTCACCCTGAGGTGCTCTCCACGCACTGAGCCTCCTCACCAAAGACCTACCCCGCACTCTGTATCTTGGTTTCCTGTATTGTTCTGTTTTCAAAATACCACTGTGTAGCCCTGGCTGGCCACAGACTCAAAGTGATCCTCCTGCCTCAGCCTCCTGAGTGCTGGCACACAGGTGTGCACCACCACACCTGGCCTTTTCCTGACTTGTAAAGTGGAGGTAATAATCCGCACACACAGGTTGACTGCGATATCTCCATGGATTATTCAGTGAATTGCACAAAGTTGGCCCTCCACATCCACAAGCCTGTGCCTTCCACTGACTATGGAAAGAAAATATTTTTTAAAAGTTTTATGCACTGAACATATACACATATACAGACTTATTCTCACTATTCGTGGCACAGTACAGTAGAACAACCGCTGACATAGCGCGTACACTCTATCAGGTATTGGAGGTGGCCAGGGAGCGTGAAGTGTGCAGGGGTGGCAGGGTCTGTGTAACACCGCACCCTCTTATGGCTGGAACCAAGCATCTGCGCGGTTCTGATACCATGTCCAGGCCATCCTGGAACTTGGCCTTTCAGTTAGCAAGGGATGGGGATCAGCCACTGGCTGGCCTCAGCCCAGAGAGTCTTTCTCTTTAACTGGGAGCATGGGAGTCTGAAACTGAGGGGAGGCTCTGGTAGGGCCAGGCTCTCTCCAACGGCTCCATGGAGGGAGACTCCTAGAACAGGTACCTGTGCTGGGCCGAGGGAAGCCGGCTCCCGAGAGGCCGTGCTGCGACTCAGGCAGGGATGCTGCCCCTTCAGGCTGGTGCGGGAGAACTGAAGGCAGGACACAACCCACGGCACCCAGGGCTGAGACACAGCATGGAATCAGCAGTCCCGTCCAGCGATTCCGTCCACTACAGGTAGCGTGCTGGGCGAGATGGGAGGACCTAGAGCTCCCTCTGTTCCACAGGTCAGCCACTGACAGCCACAGCAGGTGGCCTGAGTCTATCCCAGACAGACTGACAGTGCCTGTGAGCCCCCTCATGTGGACAGGGGCAGTGTGGCTGTGGCCGCACCTGAGCCATGACGGAGCGTCCCACCTGGCAGTCCCCATTTTCCCCACATGCCTGCATCTGCCAGCCACACCCACCCTGGCATCCCAGCAGGGAGCGAGAATGTGGCCCCTGCACTTCACACGCAGCCTCTTCCTTTTGCTGCCTATGACCTGGGCCCACAGGCCATGCGCCAGGCCCGCATTCCTTCTTCATGCCACACATGACCCCAGGCAGTCCCCACCGTGGTTCTGAGGACGAGGAAGAGGAATTCAGCATGGGTGGCACCTTCACGTTTTGCTGGGGGCCTCATGAAAGAGCCGAGGGCCACAGCATGACCACTTGGGACTTGGAGCGGGCTGGTGGCCTTCCTGTGTCCATGTCTGGCTGGAGGCAGAGCCAAGCGCAGACTGGCAGTGTCCTCACTAGGGCCGTGCGGGTGGTGACACGAGCTGCTCACCTCCAGGGCAACAGTGCCAGCGCGTGTCAGGGAGAACACAGGTGTGTATCGCTCATAGAGGAACGAGTTTCCAAAACGCTGTGTTCCCTGATCTTCTTCCACAATTATTGTGTCTTGATGGAATGGTAGAAGTGAGATTCGGCTTCGGCGAGAAGACACATTAAGACGCTGGCCGCTGACTGGCAGGGCTTCTGGGCAGCGTGGGAAGTTGTCGCCTGCAGGCTGATGCTTGTGGCTGGCCCAGGCCTGCGCACCTTGCCTCTGGGCTGTGCTCCTTCCTGGGCGGAAGATGAGTGTTCGAATTCAGTGCCGGGGACATGCTTAGGGGAGTTTGTTTATGCTGCAGCAGGCCAGCGGGCTCCCCTGGGACCTGTGAGTTTCCAGCGGATGAGGAGAGCTTCCCTGCTTGTGCCGCAGCTTTGGGGCTCTGGTCTCCTTGTTCTGGCTCTTCCTGGTGACACGGGCATGTGCGTGTACCTGGGCCCCAGGTAGTCCACCTCTGTAGCTCTGGCCTGGTAGCACGGTGGCCTTGAAAGGTCCCTTATTTGGTTATTGTTAAGAAATCCTTGTGTGACTCTTCAGTGGCTTAGGACTTTGTAAATCACACTCTCTGGTTTTCAAAGTATGACCCTGTGTTGCTAGCCTGGGACTCATGCCACAGGACCTGTGCTCACAGGACCAGCTGATGGGCTCAATCTTAGGAACGTGTGTTCAGAAGTTGGGGGCACGGTGTAGTTTTGCCCACTGTGCTCAGAGCTTGACTTCTGTGTACACTGTGGGGCTGCCTGGGTGTTCGGAGTGTTGCCAGGGGACAAGGAGGGGACTCTGAACAGTAAGGGGAGTGCAGGCACACAAGGACAGGCGGGCCTGTGTCCAGACCTTTGCCAGCTTGGCTTCCAGGCAGATGTGCTGGCTCCCTGGGGCCGCAGAACAGCCCGGCCACTGGTCACTTGGTGACCAGGATGGCTCTAAGAAACAAGTCACTGGACAGGTTCTTGTGCAGACATCTTAGAGGCCACGGTGACCACAGCATCGCCGAGCAGGCTCTCCCCTGGGGCCAGCATCACCTGTGCAGCCCATGGTGGGCCCCGTCACACAGAGCAGCCTGTGCCATGCACGGATAGCTCTCCCCTCAGAGCTTCTTTCACTGGTTCTGAGGCCAGAAGTCCAGAACCACACTGGTGCCTTCAGGGACTGAGGGCCATGGGGCTGGTGTGCTGGGGTCTCCCCTGGGCTTGTTCTCGGCCACTGTTTGGAGTCTCCAGCCATCTTCCCTGTGGGGGTGTCTGTGTCCACACTCCGCTTTCATACACAAGAATGCCAGGCACTGTGGACTAGGGCCCACCCGAATGACTCTGTTGGGTCATCTACATGCATGGCCCCTGTGTCCATAAGGTTGTGTGGAGTACTGGGTTGAGGACCTCAACACCTACCTTCTAGGGAGGCCCCGGCCTGACTCCTAACAGAGGTTCTGGGAGGAGTTGAAGCAGGCTGGCCTCTCAGTGCCCTCCTCTCCCTGCCTGGGCACTGCTCACTGCGCCACCGGTTGTGTCGCCCTTTGCCCGAGCCCCTACATCGCCTACACAGCTCAATGCAGCGGGGAGTTGGTGCCACTGTGTCCTTGGCTCTCTGCTGCACGTGCCTACAGCAGCATAACCCCCAGAGGAGTCCCATGCACAGAATGACCAGTGGCTTTTAAAGAGGTTAGACTGCTCTGTTGGGTGAAGCACTGGGAGACCCACGCGTTGAGTGTGTTCAGGGTAGGTGGAGCAGGCACAGGAGCAGAAATGAGACAGAGTGTCCAGGCCCAAGGCGAGCTCGCACAGATGCTGAGGAGGGGAGACTTTGTTCTAGGTGCAGGCCTGTGCTGCTCTAGGGAGATGGCTTCTAAGTCTGTTTGAGAAGCCCGGGAGGCCAGGTGGGAGGTGCTTCAGTGGACCCTGTGCTGCCAGGTGGGGAGGTGCTTCAGTGGACCCTGTGCTGCCAGGTGGGAGGTGCTTCAGTGGACCCTGTGCTCCACAAGGAACAGGTGTGGAAAGACCTAGGAGCTGGCTGTGGCTGGGCCCAGTGGGCTGGATCTGGGAACAGAAGAGAGGGGAAGTCTCAGTGTGTAGGAATGATGGTGATGGTGGCATAAAGGGAAGAGTTTCTTGGTCCCCACTACTTGTCCTACTGCTGCCCCCTCAAACTGTAAGAGGCCTGGCCCAGAGTGTCTCAGGAATCCGGTCCTTCACCGTTACCTCTACATGGCTTCTAGGTACTGAGTTGAAAATGCTTAGGGAGAGAATTCAATGAAAATACAATAGGAGAAATGTTTTCTAGAAAGAGTGATTTTTTTTTCCACTAACTCACCAGATGAGGATGTGTGGGTCCCAGGCTCTTGAGTCTGTTAGCCGAACCCTAGCCCAGACAGCGTCCCTGGGTCCTGACTTAATGTGGTAGTGGGGCCTTTTGTCTCACTACTTCTATTTTGTAAGTAAAGTTTTATTAGAACATGGGCCTTTTATCCCATCACTTATATTTTGTAAATAAAGTTTTATTAGAACATGGGCATAACTACCCGGTATCACTTATGGCTCCTTTCATGCAAGAATGGAACCGAATCTTTGTGACAAAGAATGTTTGGGCCTGAAAGTTTAATCTGCTCTGTATCTCCTCAAAGAAAATGAAATAAATGGAGACTCATCATGTTTCTGCAAGCATGAAGATATTAGTTCTTACCAATGCAATACCACAAATATATAATCATCTCTCTCTTTTGAGGGAATTAGTTGATGGGAAATAATTAGAAATCATCCTAAGGTTCATTTTGAAAAGAAGGGGGAGCAGGAGAAAATAACTGGTAGAACTTTATGGCGGACGGGTCCCTTGGAACTAGTTCTCTTCCACAGTTAAACAGCTGTGGTTAAGTAAGGGTTGATAATATAAGAGGAGCTGGCAGACTAATGGCACAGAACAGACCCTCGTGTCTGTGACTATTAAAATGCATGAAGGTGACATTACGTCAGTCGAAAGGGACATGTTGTTTCGAAACTCCCTGCAGGAATAATTGCTTAGCTCTTTGCTAATTAATTTTGTGAAATTCCTCTCTGAGAAGCAAAGTAAATTCTTTGTGCATTAACATCAGAACACGAACCAGTTTTTTAAGTAAAGGAGCATGGATAGGAATGTCCAACACATTTTTCACTGAAGGAGGCCTTTCTGTCTCCTGCGGGCTGCAGAGCAGGGTTGGTGCGTGCTGACGTCGTCGTGCTAGCAGTACAGACGTCATCACGCTATCGGGGCGGGGGGAGGGCGGCAATGGGAGCGCCCAGTGCAGGGCACGTTGGTGACCCATAAGACGAAGAGTGCAGATTTTGCAGAGTAAGTCCACACGGTGAAAAATCACAAGTAGTAGGTGCAGTCCCACACCGAGTGGCAAGACGCGTTTTGAGAGGCTATTTCGCCACTGTGCAGAAAACCAGCTCTGAGTTTAAGGCCCGGCCTGGTTCCCTGGCAGCGTGGTCGCGGTTTGCACACTTGGCCCCTGTGGACAGCAGTATGGGACACAAGCATCGGAGAAATTTCTAAAGGAAGGTGAATTTACTCTGTGATGTTCTGTTTGCCACTGGTCAGATGGGCCAGTCTGAAAAGTTACCATCAGAAAATAATCTGAGATTAGGTGTAAAGACAGTCACTGCCAGGCCATTTATCACAGCAAACGTGGAAAGCCTGTTGGGGAGGAGACTTAGGGTGGCCGGGTCTCCGTGTGGGTGAGGGCCAGCCAGCCTGGTCCACGCTCTCCGTTGCCACTGCCCACACTTTCCTGTGTTGACCTTAACTTCGTCCCTTCTCTAATCTCCTTCCTCTCAGGTCATCCGTGTCTCCTAAGAAGTGGGGTCAGGAGACCAGGAGCAGCAGGTTTGAGGGAAAGGCTTCACCCCAGATCACAGAGCTGGGCCCCGGAAGCTGGGGCCCCAGCCTGGGATTTGAACCTCACTTCAGGGCTCCCGTGAGGGTCGGCTCCCGTAAGAGCCGGCTGCAGTACGCAATGCCAGCCCCCCCACCCCGGGGGTGGGCCCACAGAGCCAGAGTCCAGGCTGGCGCAGTGAGGACGGCTCAGGAGCTTCTTGTGTAAGATACTATTATAAAGAAGAAGAAAATTAAGAACGTCTTAAATAGAAGAAAAAGCTTACATCTGCTACCTAGTAAGAAAGTCAGCGGTCAGAAGAGAACGTTCTTTTCTCTGTCGAGCAAATGTTCCTATTTAAAGACAAAGTAGGATGAATCTTGTGGGTTGTGGGTTGAATGTACTCCAGCAGCACGCGGCATGGGCTTTCCCTCTGATGAAGTGGTCTAAGAGCTCGTTTCCCTCTGAAGAGCTCCATGCGCTCTCGCCCTCAGAAGCTGCGGGCTTCCACTTCTACCTGTAGACGGCTCTGCGTCCCTGGTCTCCCCAGGACAGATGCACTTGAGGGGCTGCAGAGGCAGGTGAGCGTGGTTCACTTCCTCCATCCCCCAGGAGCACTGGTGCCGTGTGGGTTTGTTACTGGCGCGCTGCTCTTTATGTCTTGTTAGAAATTCAGCAGCATGGTGGCTCGTGGGTACGGAGGCCATCCCCTCCTTCCTTCCTTCCTTCCTTCCTTCCTTCCTTCCTTCCTTCCTTCCTTCCTTCTTTCAGGGTGGCATTGTGCCGACTGCTCTCTGTCCTGGGCGCTGGGCTCTCAGTAACGTGGCGCTGCTGCTCTGAAACTGCTCTTTTCCCTTCTCCAGCCAAGTGAGGAAGGAGGCGCTGACCTCCGTGACTGCCCAGTTGCCCTGCTGGCAGTGCCCCGATGGTTGGCAGGTGGTAGCGTTGCTGGCACCGGCGTCGGTCGTGTTCCAGCCGACCCTGCTGAGCCCGTTCTTGGTTTTCATTTGCCCTGTCCTGTCCCCCATTAAGTGCCTGTCAGCTGTGGCATGTGGGACTCACTGATGAGGACTCTCAGCAAACGAGGGACCACATTACCCCCCAGGAGCCGTCACCCCTCAGGCCCATCCAACTCCGCACTTCAACCTGCGGCCCCCAGTGGAGCCTGCGTGTGGAGGACCACCTGGAAGACTGTCCTTGCCAAATATAGGAAGCCCTTTCCTGCCCTCCTCTCAACCTGGGAAGTTTACATGTGTAATCCTACAGAGAAGTCATTGGAAGTTTAGTGATCTAATTCCAGTGTAACTCCCAGTGCAACCCCTGGTGTAACTAAAGACACAGTTATCTATCTAAGATTGTGGGCAGCCACAGGGTCCTAAGTCCAGCCAGGATGATGGCTAACAGAATAAAGACCTCCACACAGGGCCGAACTCAGGTTTTATTAATTCATGAAGAAGGGAGTGGCTTGAGGATGAGTGGCAGTACAATCCCGGAAAGACAGTCATGCAGCCACAGTGCGGGAGGTAGGTGAGGGCTGTGAGCCGGGCTAGGTAGGAGGCCTGAGATCACCTCTGCGATATGCAGAGAGGACGTGTCAGAGTAATCTGTGTAACACCGTCTGAGGTAGTGGCTAATAGCTGGGGTCAGTGCTTCTGCTCCAATGGGTAATTTTTTATGCCCTGAGAAATCATGGCCTCTCCTCTCGAGGCTCAGCCCCAACCCACAGTGTGGAGTGCGGTTCTCCATCCCACCCAGCTCACACATGTTTCTTGGGAGCTCCGGGGTGGGGCAACCCTGCCCTGTCACCTTGCTTCAAAGGTGTGGAGGACTACCTTCATCAGCACCTGGCCGGGTCAGGTGCATTTTGAAGGGACAAGGCGAAGTCCTGGCCAGCTCTATACGTATCAATACGATCCCGGAAATACAGTCAGGCAGCCTCAGTGCAGACCACTGCTCTTCCTGCAGAGAGAGATATCCAGGCGTCCTCCACACTTGGGGACGCCATTTCTGGTACAGGCAGCCTCCACACCTTGCCTAAGTAGGGGGTCAGGCTGCCAGACCTGCCCCCAAGAGAGGAATCTGAGGTCGGCTGGAAAAACCTCAAGTGAGTTCTCAGAATACACCCTTTGGCTCTGTCTGAGGTAGTGACGAAAAGTCCCTTTAACACTCATTTGGCAAAGGTAGATTGATTCAAAGAGCTGGATTTATGTATTTCTCTTTGTTAAGGAGAGAAACCAGGGTTCACTGTGAGGAAGTCACAAGCCCTCCTTGTGCTGCTCGTCTTGAGCGAGGTGTCCGCAGAGTCAGGAGCCCTGGCAGCCCAATCCGAGGAAAGGGCCTGGAGCACGCGGCGGCAGCTGCAGACCGCAGAGGGCTTTGTGCTCTGGCCTGGCTGCGCACCAGCTGGGAAGCCTGTGTGGCCCGGCTGATCACAAGACCTCCTGTCCAGCCTGTCTGCTGGCGGCTGCATCACAGGGTGGCTGACTCGAGGCCGACCACAAACCACTGTGGACTCGAGCAGCCTATTTATCCCACGCTTGGTGGGCACTCAGGTGGCCTGCATGGGTTTGTCTCTGAACCCCACATGTCTTAAGCAGGGGGGTGAAGGGACAGAGGGGCACAGATGAATGGTGCCCACCAGGGCACAGATGGCACAGCCAACACATGGGGTGTCTCTGAGCATCCTGTCTCCCGTGTTCCAGAAGACATTCAGGAAGCCCTGCTCTGTGCTGCCCAGCTGATGATAAGCAGCGGACCGAAGGGGCCAGGTCCCCCATACCCCCCTGGGGTGTGGTGTGGTGCTGACCAAGCAGATGGCCCGAGCTCCCCCAGTGTTGGGCTCTGTTCTTTGTGCTCAGTGCTCAGTGCTCTGTGCTCTGTGCTCTGTGCTGGGTGCTTAGCCCTCGGGGCCCAGTGCTGGGGAGTCCCAGGGCGGACCCACAGAATGCACGGGGTTCCTGGGGGCACTGAGCAGAGGTGGTATCCCTTTGCAAAGGCACTGATTTGAGGTCCCTGTCTGGGACAGGAAGGTTGTGCTGTAGCCAGAATAGCTCTGAGGGCTCTAGAAAAGGGGAGTCACAGCCAGTGCTGGAGCCGTGAAGTCCCAGTCATCCCTGTGCTTGTCAGGCTGTGAGGAAGTGATGCCGTCAGCCCACGTGCTGCCGCAGTGACCCTGCAGCCAGCATGGTGCAGACAGAGGGGCCGCCCCTGAAGTCCGGTTCCTGTCCCCACCACAGTCAGGTGAACCCCCCCACTCAGATTTCCTGGTCCTGTCCTGTGCTGGCCCCTCACAGCCCCTGCTGTCTCTGGCTAGCTGTCCTGGAGTGCACAAGCTCCCTGCCATCAGAGTCCCATGCTCTCCGCATGTCTCAGGTACCCATTTCCTGGAAATAGACTGCGTGGTTTCTGTCCCCAGTGCTGATCACAGACCTGGTTCCTAGAAGCTGGTGCTCAGTGCTGTTCACCAGGGTGACCAGTATGATCATTCAGGCAGGAGTGGCACTGGAGATGCCCCTTCCTCTGGCTCAGGGCCTGGACACTGAACACACCCTGGAGGGGCACTGGGAAAAGGGGCTGATGGCTATGTGCCCACATTTGGCTGCTAATGCCCCACCACAGTTGGGGGCAAGATTCAAAGACCCTGCGGACCACTGGTGGACGTCCCATCACAGGGCAGGTGGCCAGGATCATTGTTGAGGCCAGCTGGGCCCAGACTCAAGGCAAATTTCCTTGGCTTTACGGTCACTGCAGGAGAGGTAGCTAGGTACCACTAGCTGGCTCCTTAATTCCCCTAAAGTGACCCTGTAGAAACAGACATTCCCTGAACATCCTGTTCCATGGGGCACAAGATGGGGTGGACAAGGGGACAGTGCAGTAAGACTCCCTCAGCCGAGGATGGCAGTGGAGCTCACAGAGCCCTTTGAAACGCACTGTTGTGTTAGGCAGCAGGAGATGTGCTGAAGCCAGAGTGGGGCTCTGGAAGTCACAACCAGCCATGGAGAGGACTCTGAGGGCAGCACTGGAGCTGGCCAGGGAGGGACCGTGAGAGGCGTTCTCAGGCCGCACTTCACCAGTGCTGCCCGTGTGTTGTGCGGCACGCAGGAGTGCACACGAGACCGCGTTCTGTACAGGTTCCTCCTCTGGCCCATTCTATGGTGCAGTTGCTTCCCAGGGTGGAACATTGGCGGGGAGCTGCTGTGTCCGGCGTGTGGCCCAGGGCCTGGTAAGCAGAGGCAGCAGTGCTTGTAGCACTAGGCCATCCTGGAATGTCCAGGCAGTCACTTAAGTGACCTGTATGTAATTAGTATGGAGCAGGGCAGCATTCCTGAGTTTGGCCTGCTGTGTACGATCCAGTCCTTTTGGCCACTTCTCTCCTTAAAGATGACCCCAGAGATCCTGGAGACTGCCATGCTGTTGCTCTGTATTTTGCAGCATCCATTCCTTCGTATCCGAGAGCTGGGTCTGCACAGGTCCATCTCAGCCCTGCAAGAAAAAACAGGCTGAACGGTTGCATTCCAAGGGGGATGGGGCAAGAGGTAGAGTTGGTTTCTAGTGCTGATGAGAAATGGTTGCAGGCAGGGTGGGTGAGCCTGGAGCTGGGCCCCTGGATGGATGAGAGGCTGAGTCTGTGGGGGCTTGGATGGGGCGGGGGGGGGTGCTTTCCAGGCTGGTGGGGAATGGGGTGCAGAGGCTCTGGCGGGAGGGATTCAGTGCCTCTGCACAGCAGAATGGGTGCAGGGAGGGAGAGACCGGCAGGAAATGGATCTGAGAGACAGCAGGGGCCATGGTGCAGAGCCCAGAGGCTTTGTAAGCACACCCTGGGAGCTCAGAAGTCTTGGGGTTTAAATAGAGGCCTTGGAGTGTCTGGCTGCTGATTGAGGGGTGGACTGCGAGGTGCAGGGCTAGTCAGTGGCGGCCCTAAGGAGGCGTTGATTACTGTAATTGAGCAGCAGTGATGGTGGTGTGCAGGTGCTAGGAAGGGTCAGGTGGAGGGTAGGCTGCCAGGGCAATGTGCGCATGCATGCGTGTGTCCGCATGTGTGCACGTGTGTGTGTGCCTGCATGTGCATGTGCACCTGCATGTGTCTCACTTTTTAGCTGACTGAATGGAGCTATCTAGGACTAAAGTGGTGGCATAGGTTGAGGCAATCCCAGGGGCTGGATTTGGGCCTGGGAAATCCAGCGTACTCTTCGGCACAGAAGCAGAGATCTTGGTGCAGTCATCAGGTATCCAAATAGGGGTTCAGAGGTCCCTTCTCCCTGTGAAGAGTACAAGGTGCCTGAGCACAGGGTTTTTGGCTCCTGAAGGCTTTTCTTGGCCACACCTCACCCATTCCACAAGGCTAAGAAGGTAGCAAATTACAGATTTGCTCCTGTGGTTCCTGGTCTTCAGACATGGCTAATTGTGGCCATCGGGGGGCATGTGCGCAAATACAGAAAGCAGCGTGGTGAGCCTTCAGGGACTCAGTGGCATGGATCATCCAACACTGCTTCTCTAATAAAGCAGAGGACGGGAGGGCGCGGTGCCTGGCAATGCAGACCAGAGGCCCCGGGGTGATGGCTCTGCAAGTCCTGGCCAGCTCATAAATTACATCACATTGTGTAAACTCTGAAATCCAGAGGCCTGGGGAGGCAGGCGGAGCCCAGGGATCATATGGGGCAAGCCAGAGGTTCCTGGAAGAGCAGGAGAGCAGACACGGCTTGGACCGGAGAAGTCAGATCTGAAGCTTGACCCAGGGAAAGCAGCAATAGGCCTAGAAGGTGCGGGTGAAGCCAGGTGCAGTCACGTGGAGAGTGCACCTCGCTGGGGAGGAGCACGGGGCCTTTTAAAGGCAGTGAGCAGCAGTGCAGCTCTTAGCAGGAAAGTGGCGTGACCTCAGAGGACTCCCTGGGAAAACTGAGGACGCATGAGGCCAGATGGCAGGAGATTCAGGACCTGAAGCCGCTGGCAGCGACAGTGAGCTCCAGCTCTGGAAAGAAGGGGTCAATGAGGCGGGCAGCAGAGTCTGTGAAGAGCCACTGATGCCTCGGGTTTGCCCAGCACTGGCTTAGGGCAGCGGCTCTGGCCTCATCCCTAGCAGACAGACCTTTGAGTCACTTGCAGACTTCGCTTGTCTGTGGCCACCTCCGAGCAGGGCTGTCGACCCCAGCGCCCTGTGGCCCTGGCCCGCAGGTGTCCAGCGCAACAATGCTGGGTCTGTGGAGCAAAGCAAGGGCTAAGTGAGGCCACACCGTGGAGCACTGCCAGGCGCCAGCGAGTGCACCCCCCTGGGCTTGTTCAGCCCTGTTTCCTGGCTGGGAGCCGGAACCCTGTGGGATTAAGGGTGGCTGAGGGGGCAGTTCCGCTCTGATGGGAGGAGCTGGAGGATACAGGAGGGGCAAACCGCAGCGCACTTGAGCAGGTCCCACCCAGAGTCCTCCATGTCCCCAGGAGTGACCCCTTCTGGGCCTTGCAATCAAAGCAAGCCCCCTCAAGCCCCAGTCTGTCGGTTCTCAGCTGAGGCCTGCCTCTGGGGTGGCCCCAGCATTCACCACCATGTTGGCACACCTGTTCACTGCCTCCCGGGCTTTTCTTCCTCGTTCTTCACATTTATGTGAGCCCAGTTATATGGGGTGACGGTCACCTCACCCTCAGTCCTGCACTGTGGGCCAGCTGATCTGTGCATGCCTGTTTCTGCTGGACAGTGTGGGAAAGCCACTACTTGAAATCCACTCTCAGCTCATCCTTCTTCCACTCCAAGGGCCCCAAGAAAGGGTCCACCCAACAGCAGTCACCCACACCCCCAAGTCCTGCGCACCCTCCCCCCAAACCAGTGGTCCCCCGTGGAATCCGTCTCCACTGGTCTGTCAGCAGCAGCAGGGCTCAGCACACCCTGGGCTCAGTGCCTAATGGCTGTCCCTACGCCCCATCGCAGGCACCTGCAGCCACACTACTGCACTGGCGAGGGAGAGTCCGGCCCGTGTGGCCAGGGAGCCCCCTCCGTCGCCCGCACTGCTCCTGCCCATGCCTGGAGCTGGTGCACCGTACAGCCTTGTGTTATTCTCCCCTTGGCAGCCATACCTGGAGCACTGTGCACAGACCCCACCGTGCCCGGGGAAGGGCAGTGGTGTGTGCAGCAGGCCAGGCTGGGAGGCAGCCCAGGAGCCAGCGCAGCACAGCCAGTGACCGCACTCTGCTCCTCGCCAGGAGCCGAGGAACGCCTGGTGCAGAGGTGCCCCCCTCCTCTAAAGCACTCTGCAAGCTGTGCTCAGGGAAGGTCCTCCTGCCCCTTTCTCGTTTCAGGAGGGAGCACAGTGCCAAGGTGCCGCTGCCGTGCAGGAAGCTGCAGCCAGTGTGGAGTGAGGCGGAGGCGGCATGAGACCCTAGCGCCCGGGAGGGCAGGCAGCCGTGCAGGATGGCGGCCCAGCGGATCCGGGCGGCCAACTCCAGTGGCCTCCCCCGGTGCAAGTCGGAGGGGACCCTGATCGACCTGAGTGAGGGGTTTTCAGAGACGAGCTTTAATGATGTCAAAGGTGAGTGGCACCTGGCTGAGTGGGGCTGGGAGTGCGTGGCGTCCGTGCTTCGCAGTACACTGGCTTCACGTTCAGAGCATGACACTTGGGCTCCCTCAGCCTCCCGTGTGGTAAGCTCAGCCCTGGAACTATGGCCCTCTGGCTTATTTTTGGATGTCTGGGTTTGAATGTTCCCCTCAGTAAGGAAACCAACCCCGTGAAGAATCTGTATTTTCTCTTGAAGGGTCCTGGGGACAGCGCCATAGTCACCTTCCTTCCCAGTGAGTGGAACACGATACTGGACACATGATTTATAGGAGGAGAGGTTTATTTCGGCTCATGGGCTATAGGGGTTTCAGTCCACAGTGGGCTGCCTCCACGGCAGGCTGGTAAGGCCCAGAGGCAGGAAGCAGAGGGAGCCGTGGGAGGAGCCTGCTAGGCCCCGCCCCTGGCCACGCCCCATTCACAGGCCCCGCCTCCTGACAGCTCCCATCTGTAGCCCCAGCAGCTAGATGCTATGGGGAGGGAGCTTGGTGCGAGGGAGAAACCTCAGAAATAGGGCGTGAGGACACAGCTCAGCAGCAGACTTTGCCTTTTGTCCTTCGCTGGTGTCATGAACTCAGTATGGAATAAATGCTTCTAGAACAAAACTTAAGTCCCCAAATCAGCGCGTGGCCCTCTGGCGGTCTGCACCTTTCGCATTGATTAGCTGCCCCTTCCCCATGTCCCTGGCACCTTCCCTTCCTGTTCCTGGCTGCACATCACTTTGCTTTCAGTGTTCTTCAGGAGAGCAGTGAGAGAACCACGGGTTTTCTAAGATAGCAACAAAGGTTGTGGCTTGCTATAAATGCCCCAACTATTTCTCTATGGTGATCTGTTAGCGGGGCAACCTTTTCTTTACCCAACGAGTCAGAGGCGGTGAACATGAATTGTGTGGTTTGGGTCAGGGTCCTCAAGTGAGGAGCTTGGAGCTGGATTTTACAAAGTAATCGTAATAACCAGAGGACACCAGGGCACTGATCGAGGGCGTGTCTGAGAACCTGAGGTCCCCAGAGCCAAGGGGTCTCAGCCTGTTCCTACCTTTGGACCCCGATGCCAGGTCCAGTGAGGGACCCAGGCAGCATCCCGGCTCACAGCGTCAGAAGTCTGTGGCCTGTGACATCCTCCTGCGACAGACTTCAAGGGGAGGAGGACTCCTAGCCACAGCACCTGCTCTGAAGTCTTCTGCCCTGGGAATGCTTTGCCTGCATGAAACTCAGGCTGAGGGGTAAAAATTATTCAGTGCACTTCACTTGTACTTAATGCAGGGAGTTTTTGTATTAAAATCAAGGTGGCTGAGGTGTGGTCACATCACAGGCCACCCCTGAGGGGAAGAGGGCTCTTTTCCTTGAGGGGCCTGTCCTTGAGCGATGATGTGCAAGACCACGCCTCTTCCAAGGAGACCACTTAGAATTCCAAGGAAACCATTGTTGTTCTTTGGTCTGGTGAATCTGCAATGGTGATTTGCATTGATACATTTTCGGCTGTGTACAAAGCACGCTTAATTGCTTTAGGTTTTTAAAATTTGAAGATAATACTATAAAGGAATTAATTACTCTGGAGGAGCATAATAGGGATATAACTTTGGAGTGTTCTAACATGATTTTAATGGCTGACAAGTTTATTTAATTTTCATTTGGTTTTTAATCTCTATTTCCAGTAGATGTGTCAAAGAAACAAAGCAGTTAGGCTAAGACCAGCCATAGAAATGAGAGCAAAGGGCCTGCGTTGCATCCACACACCTCACTTGGCCTGGGTCCCTGTCCCCACTTCTCCCCCAAACTCTTCGTGAGGTTCAGAAAGTGACACCCCAAAAGAAACCCCTTCTGGCCCTTTCCTGTCCCTCCCATCACTCACCCCTCACCTCACAGCAACTAGAATTCTGCTTCCCACAGTAGGGTGGGAAGACCAGAGCCTCCTTTCCCACGGCCAGCCCTGAGTCTCCAAGCCCTTCTGTGCAGAAGTCCAGGCCTTAGTTCAGAGGCTCCACCCCATGCAGGGGTAAAGAGGGGTGCATGCAGCCAGGGCCCAGAGGAGCCGGGGCAGACATCCTCTCCCACAGTCCCCGGGGCCCGCACACCTTGCATTCAGGCCCTTCCTACACAGCTGCCCGTGTCCACCGAGCCCAAACACAGCGATGGATCGTTCACCGCAAGCCTTTGGTCTTGGATCTGGAGGCATGCGCTGGGAAGCTGCAGTTAGCAAATCCATTAGTCCGGTGCCTTACTCCTGCTGATCTGTTTTAGCCAGTTGATTCCAGCAACGCTAGTAGTGGAGCTTGAGAGGGCAGTGCTGGAACTGCCCCACACTGGCCTCTTTCACTGCCACTTTGGTTCCCTCCCCTTCCCTAGATGATAGATTCATCTCTGCAGAAGGCCCAGCTGGGGCACCGGCCTCTGCGTTTTGTGCACTGAGCATGCCCCTCCTCTCCACGCACCACACGCCTGCATGACCCTCCTGGGCACGCCACGAGCAACATGGGCTCCTGGAGCTTAGGAGCTAATGGGGGAGAAGGAAGGCACCGCCCTCCCCATGTGAACAGAAGAATCCAGGGGGTGCACCAGAGGAAAGCTATCTTTCTCTTCTACCCAGCTAGGCTGGGCCTCTGTACTTAACAAAGACAGGTCAGCCATCACTTTAGCAGGTGTCTCACCTGACACAGGAGACTTTGTGAGGGACTGCAGAGCCGAATTCCAGGATGAGATGAGGGCTGCCACCCAGGCTCACTGAAGCGTGCGGAGAGGGAGAGAGGTGTGGACCTGCCAGCTGTGGCAGGATCCAAGTGTCCTGAATGGGTCCTCTGTGTCCAGGACTGAGTGCTCTGCCCCAGGGACTCTGGAGGTGCCAAGACTCAGGATCCTGCAGCAGAATCTGGGGTCCCGTATCTTGAATCCCACTAGACACCCAGTGAGGTGGTTGATAGCAATGGAGAAGTCTGGGCCGGCAGGCAGGCGCAGTGGCCTTCGGGGAGGCTGGAGGGCGGTAGACTGAGGAAAGACTTCCCTCCCCACCTCCACCCGCACGCCATGAGAGCTGGATGTCCACCTAGCTCACAGCGGGAGGCAGGCTGCCAACACACGCAGGCCTTTGCCACGTGCCGCTGTCCTCTACATCCACCCAGCAGAGAATCATGCACAAACCAGTGTCATTCTGAGAGCCACACACAGTCCCAAGCCGTGAGGGTGTGCTCCTCAAGCCCACTGGGCGTCTCCACGAGTCGTTCGCTACTTCCCTCCAGAGGCAAGTCCTGCATTCCCCTTCTGCTTCTCCACAGAAAGCGTCATTTACATTTCTAAGTAATCTTGGACTACCCAGACCTCCCCCTTTTGTACATTAATAAGTTGTGCCTTTTTCTTTCTATGTAATCTTTCTTTTCTCCAGTAAACCTTCAGAGTTGGAGGCGATAGTTCCTGTTGCCCCTATGTAAGAGATGAGGAGAAAATTAGCTGGGGGGGTTGGTTTCCGGGTACATTTTCCCGATTGTTACCATGAGCTGAGTACCGTGCGCTGGACCCCTAATCCACCACATTGCAGCCCGTGAAAGGTGCTTCTCCACAAAGAAGTGCAGGCTCCCGCGGCCACAGAGCTCTAGGGACTGTGGCTCTAGGGACCTCAACTGTGACCCAGGTCTTGTGGCCCCAGAACCAGGAGCTAAAGCCCTCAGGCAGAGGGCTCAGGTGGCTCCCCAGGAGGGTGGGGTGCATGCTCAGCAGTGCAGCTGTCACCTCAGGAATGGAAAGGTGTGGAAATTTCCTATTGTTGCTAAGACTCTGCCAAGTACTTAGGATTCAGTTTTTGTTGTTCCCTTTCAAAGAAAGAAGGAAACGGGCAGGTATGGTCGATTTATTATTATTATTATTATTATTATTATTATTATTATTTATTTATTTATTTATTTTTTAGGCCAGCCAGTGTGGCAGAACAAAATAGCTGTTTACTTAACCACACATTGGAGCAGATGAAGGTTCCATTCAACCAAAAAGTCATTCCTCTGCTCATTTATATCAAAAACAAAAGTGTCCTTCCTTTCCATACGTGGTCCTGGAAGCCAAAATGTCCGCAGACAAGGCTTGCTGCCAGCAGTGGTCGTGATGGTCGTAGCCTAAAGCCAAGAGGCACAGGTTAAGTCAATTCATTTTTGAAGTGGTGGTGTTTTCGGCTGGGCAAACTGTAACGTAATGCATGACCCACGGCCCAGGATCCCTGCCCAGACCTGAACCACTCGATGCCATAGGACCGTCCCTTTCCCTGCTGTGGTTTTGATCGATTGGAACAAATGGAAAGAGACTGAGCACACACACCATCACTCAGCTCAGAAATACTTTGGTGAGGAGCCGTGTCCCCATCCCTGCATTCTCCATGGGAGGAGAGTCAGGAATCCGCTCACACAGCCACCCCGAGATGGATCTGTGGCCTCTTATTTCCAGTTCCCAGCTACATCCAGGGCGTGGCTTAACTCCTAATGCCACTGTGTTTTCTAAGAATCATGTGCTCAGCCTCTGTGCTATGTAAGAACAATTATGGGGGCTGGGAGATAAGAGCCTGCCTAGGCAAGCACAAGGATCTGGGTTCAATCCCCAGTACGGCATTCCACACAGGCCCCAGAGCACTGAGCTGGCCACTGAAACTGGGCATGTTGGCTCACGCCTGTAATTCCAGCGCTGTGGAGGACGAGACAGGAGGGTCAGTGCGAGTTTGAGCTGTGTAGTGAGACCCTGTACCAAATAAATAAAAGATTTTCAAAACGCAATTCTAAGAAGCAGCTACATAAAGAAAATGAGATATAATGAGACCCTGTCTTAGAATTTTAAAAATAAGTTAATAGAAATAAAGATATTCTGAATACAGAGATGTGTTCGCTGACCCCTAGTCTGCTTTGCCTTTCTGTGGGAGGTTGACAGACCCCCCACCGACTTGGCGAGTGAGCAGGTGACAGGGCAGTGGCGCTATGCAGTGTCCAGCCTGCTGGCCAGGCGACGCTTGCCTGGAATTCCACTGAGGCGGGCCTTCTTTGGCTGGTCACCTTCCCAGCCGGTGGCCGCTGGTGATTAGCGCACTTGTTCCAGGAGTGGCCTCACCTGTCCCTCTGTGCCTTTCGCAGTGCCTTCCCCCACTGCCCTGCTCGTGGACAGCCCCACGCCATTTGGAAACGCCAAGGAAGTGATCGCCATCAAGGACTACCGCCCGAGCAACTTTACCACCCTCAAGTTCTCCAAGGGTGACCACCTGTACGTGCTGGATGCGTCGGGCGGCGAGTGGTGGTACGCGCACAACAACACCGAGATGGGCTACATCCCTTCCTCCTATGTGCAGCCCTTGAACTACCGGAACTCCACCCTGAGCGACAGTGGCATGATTGACAACCTTCCGGACAGCCCGGATGAGGTCGCCAAGGAGCTGGATCTGCTCGGGGGGTGGACGGACGACCAGAAGGAATCCGGCAAAGCTTACAGTAACAACCCTTTCTGGAACGGGGTCCAGACAAACCCATTTCTGAATGGGAACGTGCCAGTGGTGGCCGGCCTAGATGAGCTGAGCCCCAAAAGCGCTGTGGACTTGCTGCTCTTCGATACCGGCGCATCCTCATTCACTGAGTCCAGCTCAGCGACCACCAACAGCACCGGCAACATCTTTGAAGAGCTCCCGGCCACAAATGGACTCCACATAGAGCAGCCGGTTAGGCGGGACAACCCTTTCTTCAGAAGCAAGCGTTCCTACAGCCTGTCAGAACTCTCCGTCCTTCAAGCCAAGTCAGACACTCCCGCTGCATCCAGTTTTTTCACAGGCCTGAAGTCACCTGCCCCCGAGCAATTTCAAAGCCGGGAGGATTTTCGAACTGCGTGGCTGAACCACCGGAAGCTGGCCCGGTCTTGCCACGACTTAGACCTGCTGGGCCAAAGCCCGGGTTGGGGCCAGACACAGGCGGTGGAGACAAACATCGTGTGCAAGCTGGACAGTTCTGGGGGTGCCGTACAGCTGCCGGACACCAACATCAGCATCCTCGTGCCCGAGGGCCACGTTGCCCCCGGGGAAATGCAGCAGATCTCCTTGAAGGCACTCCTGGACCCCCCGCTGGAGCTCAACAGCGACAAGTCCAGCAGCATCAGCCCCATGCTGGAGGTCAAGCTCAGCAACCTGGAGGTGAACACATTCCTCATCCTGGAGATGAAGGTGTCTGCGGAGGTGAAGGGTGACGTTGTCAGCAGAAGCACCGTGGGTCTCCAGTGCCTGAGGAGCGACTCGAAGGAGGGGCCATATGTGCCCACCCCCCTCAGCTACAGCTACGGAGACACCGTCCAGGTGCAGCTGGACAACCTGGAGCCCTGCATGTACCTGGCCATCGTCGCCTGCGGCCCCAGCATTCTCTACCCCTCCACTGTGTGGGACTTCATCAATAAAAAGGTCACTGTGGGCCTCTATGGCCCCAAACACATCCACCCATCCTTCAAGACTGTGGTGACCATCTTCGGGCATGACTGCGCCCCTAAGACCCTGCTGGTCAGCGAGGTCACCCGGCAGGCCCCTGGCCTGGCCCCTGTGGCACTGCAGCTGTGGGGGAAGCACCAGTTCGTCCTGGCCCGGCCCCAGGACCTCAAAGTCTGTATGTTCTCCAACATGACCAACTACGAGGTCAGGGCCAGTGAGCAGGCCAAGGTGGTACGGGGCTTCCAACTGAAGCTGGGCAAGGTGAGCCGCCTGATCTTCCCTATCACCTCGCAGAGCCCTGGCGAGCTGTCTGACTTCACACTGAGGGTGCAGGTCAAAGATGACCAGGAGACCATCCTGACCCAGTTCTGTGTGCAGACACCGCAGCCGCCCCCCAAAAGTGCCATCAAGCCATCCGGCCAGAGGAGGTTTCTTAAAAAGAATGAGGTGGGCAAGATCATCCTGTCCCCCTTCGCCGCCACCACCAAGTACCCCACATTTCAGGACCGCCCTGTCTCCAGCCTCAAGTTCGGCAAGCTGCTAAAGACTGTGGTGCGGCAGAACAAGAACCAGTACCTGCTGGAGTACAAGAAGGGCGACGTGGTGGCCCTGCTCAGTGAGGAGCGTGTCCGGCTGCGCGGCCAGCTGTGGACCAAGGAGTGGTACATCGGCTACTGCCAGGGCAAGGTGGGCCTGGTGCATGCCAAGAATGTGCTGGTGGTGGGCAGGGCACGGCCCAGCCTGTGCGCGGGGCCTGAGCTGAGCACGTCGGTGCTGCTGGAGCAGATGCTGCGGCCCTGCAAGTTCCTCACCTACATCTATGCCTCAGTACGCACGCTGCTTATGGAGAATGTGAGCAGCTGGCGCGCCTTCGCTGACGCCCTGGGCTATGGCGGCCTGCCGCTCGCCTTCTTCTGCCGGGCCGAGCTGGACAGCGAGCCCGAGCGGGTGGCATCCGTGCTGGAGAAGCTGAAGGAGGACTGCAACAATCCCGACAGCAAGGACCGCAAGTCCTTCCAGAAAGAGCTAGTGATGGTGAGTCCAGCAGGCCCCGGCAGGTTGGATGCCCACCACAGGGTGCGGCGGGGGCTTCGGCCATGGGGGTGGGTCTGCGACAAGGCCTGGCATCAGGTTGGTTGGCTGGACGGGCTGGAGGCACTCCCAGGGTGGGAGGTCGGTTGTGTGACCCCCAGGGGCCCCAGGAAGATGCAGCTCAGGTCTGGCTGCCTACTGCCTCAGGGAGCCCTTGGGCTCGGTGGGGCCCAACCGCCTAGGGGCAGCAGGACCAGCACTCCTGGCTTTCTGGGAAACAGATCTCTGCTGGATTAGATTCCTGGCCTGAGGGGCAGAAGCCTCTGCCTTTCCGGTGAAGGCTGCAGTCTCATCCCAGGGTCTGGGTGACAGCACACCTAGCAGGGCAGCATCCCTAGGACTGGGGCTCTAGACAGAAGTGGGCAGTGAGCATCCCCTGGAGGCCATCCTGAGCCCACGCTCTTCCTCTGTCCCATGCAGCCTGAGCTCCAAGGTCTGCCCTCATAGCCCTGTACCCACTGTGCAGCTGGTACCGGCAGCGCCCTGGAGGCATCAGGGGCAGACAGTGCCCCTGCCCTCTGTCCAAGTGGAAGCAGGCCCAACCCGTATGTCTGATGGGGACCTGCTGGCTCCTGTGGGAATTCCTGCGATTGAGTCTTGCCCCTCTCCCGACCCAGGAGCCCTGATCACTCTTAGCAGTCACAGAAGGGGCTGCTGTCCACCTGCAGCCTGGCCGCCACAGTCCTGCTCAGGCCTCAGCCGCACCTCCCTGTGAGCCCATCCATGTGGATGAGGTGTGATCAAGAATACACTGTGTGGGCCAGGGAGATGGCTCAGTGGAATAAGCGCTTCCCTGGCAAGCACAATGGCCTGAGTTCAATCCCCGGTTGTGTCAAAAAAAAAAAAAGAATACACTGGGTGTTACGTTTACAAACCTCACGTGGTAAAGGACGCATGGCCGTGCACCTCCCCGGAGCTCCCCTTGCCATGCAGTGAGCGTGCTCGCCCGCCATTGTTGCTGCCGTCCGAAGCAGCTCTGGAGCCCTCCTTCCTGCGTGTCTTTGGCTGTGTTGTCGTGGCTGCCTTGATGTCCTGAGTCTGTTGAGAGCCTCAACCTCTTGCCGTGATCTGGACTCTGGGGAAGAGCCAGAGTTTGCTGGGTGTCAGATCTGGTGAATCGGGGATGAGGACGCGACGTGGTAGCGAGCTGCCCTTCCCCTGGGTGGCGCCAAGTGGCAGTGGTGGCTGCATTTGTGATCACACCTCGTAGAGATTGTGGAGGGGGACCCAGAGCTGCTCGGGAAATGGCAGGCGCCGTGGGCAGTGTGTGTGCAGCAGGCTGGGCACCCTGCGGGGACTGGGGCAGCGTGCCCCTGTGGTGCATGCCTGTAATTTACACATTCGTCATACATTCTGGTCACACTGCCTGCATGAGAGCCCAGGCCCGGCCGCACCTGAGGCCCACGCTCTGCCCCTGCTGGCCACCCGCCCGCCACGAGCCACCACACCCAGCAGGGAGGCGGGCATACAGACCCCTGTGGCAGGGTCTCTGCAGGCAGTCCACGTTCCCCGTAGTGGGGAGTGGGACAGGGTGGGGGGGGGGGCTCCGGTAGTAGCCATGGAAGCACAAAGCACAGAAGCTTGCATACCTCAGGTCACCTGGGGCGGGTGATGGGACTAGATGTGGCAGAGAAAGGGCAGTCAGAAGGTCCCTGAGGTTGCCATTGCAGCTTCAGTGGGGAGGAGGCCAGGTGGGCCTGGAGCTGGGAACTGGGCAGAGGCAGCCTTGCCTGACCCCATCCCCACTGTCGTCACTGTGTGCAGTTCAGAGCACAGCCCCACCCAGTGGGACAGACTCCGGAAGGTTGACCAAAACTGCACCAGGCTCCTGGCCAGCCCTGGCTCCCCCAGCCCTGGCAGGTCCTCGGTCTCCATCAATGGAGGATGAGGAGTTTTCATGGAACACAAACAGCGTTCGTTGTTCCTGCTCCCGAGCTGGCTGAGAGGTGAGGGGAATGGCCCAGGCACTTCCGCTGTGGGCCTGCAGGGAGCCAGCGAGCTGAGCGGGAGGCAGTATTTGCTATTTTTCAGTTTGTTTTCAAATAAACTCTTTTCCCGCTCCCCACCCGCTCCAAGGGGTTTCCTGGGTTCCTGAGTTCCAGGGTTGGGCTCCTGCAAGCCTTTCTGGCCCCCTCTACCCCGTGGAGGAGGAAGAGAGCTTGCCCTTGGCTGGAGCCAGCCCCTGAGGCAGGGTTGGGTCTGCTGCAGTGAAGCAAAACTGGTTCTGCAGCCTGGGTTCCCCACCGAGAACCTGCGGAGAGCAGGCAGGTTTTACCCTCCACCCACCCAGGCTGGCTGTCCCAGGCCAGGCCATGTGTCCATTTCCAGTATCTGTTGCCTCTGGACAGTCGACTCTACAGCCAAGTGATGTGTCACTTTCAGGGTCCCTGCCTAGTGAGTGAGGAGGGGGAAGGTTGGGGTCAGGTACCAACCATGGCAGGGGCTGCCCCCAAGCCCTGGACTGGGCCTCATCTGCTTCCCTGCCCCTCACTGCTGGCCTGGTGTCCGTCAGATCAGTCCCAGTGTCCCTTCCCAAGAGGCCTCTTCTGTGGCCCTCGATACCTCCAGCTGGGCCCGGGTCACTCTGCAGGGTATCTCCTGGGCCTGCTCTTCCTGTGAACTGTGTTTTGTCCCTGCCCGCAGGAAATACTCGGCCAATTCCAGGAGAATGGGCAAGCCAGGGTCCCAGGCTGGAACGAGATGTGGCCCCCTGGCCACACTGCTTTTCTGTCCTCCACTTCCGTCCTTGCCTGGGCTGCTTTTGTGCCTGGTTTAATACCCAAAGGAGTCTTGTGAGGAGAGGCCTTGCTGGCCCCTCTCATGGTACTCGTGTCCTCAGGGGAGGCGCCTGGTGATCTCTGGAAGCAGAGGGGAGAACACAGTGGTCCAGAGGGGATGGCTGGGGGTTCTCTGCTCTCGTACCCACAGTTACCCGATGACTGTGCCTCGGACAGGCACAGGATCCCTGCCAGAGGCCCCCAGTGGGTGAAGCTCCAGGCTGTGCTCTTAGCCCGAGCAAGGAGGGCGTCTGCAAGGGGGCCCCGACATCCTGTGGGTGAGCCAACATCTGTGGAACCTGATGCAGGGCTCACTGTGCTCCCCTGGGGTCTACACGGTGGCACCACAGTCTGTGGTCCCCCCTCCTAGTGAGCGCCCTCCTGGGACACAGTCGTGCCTGGTTGCTCTCAGGCTATGTTGTCTGCAGGGTGGAGAAGTCACCCAGGACCACGCAACCTGTAGGCCACCGTATTCACAGTCTGTCCCTGCAGAGAGGAAGCTTGGTGGCCCTGCTTTGCCATAGTTCTCTTGTGGGGCAGGAGGTTCCACCCAAAAGGTTCCACTCGGAACCAGGACTGCGCCGTACTGACTGGGTGCTTCCTGGTGCCCGGTGCATACCTGTGTGCACCAGAATGGTAGCTGCAGGGGAGGTGCGGAGCCCACACCTGCCTGAAACTTTCCCATTGCTGCTGCCACCAAGCCCTGGCCAGCACCCAGCACTCAGCCTGTGAAAATGCGCGGCCCCCCATTGATCAAGTATGAAGCTTGGGGACAACCTGAGCCAGCGCCAGCTTCCAGCTGTGGGAGGGGAGTGCAGTGGGCGACGCCCTCATTTCTGAGTCAGACCCTGCGATCTCTGCTGGACCACTTCAAGTGGAACCCTCCTGCCCGAGCAGCGGCCACAGCGGCCCGCGTGCTCAGGGCCTTTGTGTCCAGGCCCAGCTCCCCTGGGGAGGCAGCAGCTTAGATCACCTCTGCCAGGAGTGACGCGGGTCAGAAGCTTGTGACTTTGACGTGTTCATTGCCTGGAAAACCAGGCCACCTTCGGAGCCAGGCAGCGGACACGGGCACCCATGCATGTTGGTGCAGCTCAGTGATTCAATGTCAAAGCCTGTGGCTGCCCCGTGTTCCTTCGTGGAACAGAGGTGGCCTTAGGACACAGCGGGACCCACACCACACCAAAAAATGGAAACCTGGCCCTGAGCCCGGCACCCCACCTCCCCTCCCCCAGGCATGCCAGCGAGTACAGGACAGGACTTCTCTTCTTTGGAAGTACCAATCTCCTCATCAGATTTTCTTAAAATGGTGTCTTTTGAATATCAAACTTCAGCTTCAAGGGACTAAAGTGTAACTCGCCCAGACTTGGTGTCCTGTGGTGCCTGCCGCTAGTGTGGCCAGTGACAGGGGTCCCAGGCAACCAGGCAGCCTCCACCTCTGCTGCTGCCACCCTGGACCTTCGCAGGCCACCCATGTAGGAAACACATCTTCCCTCAGCTCCACCATGAGGCATGGTGGACTTGGCGCTGCTTCCCGGAGGCGCAGGCACGAGTGGCCCCTGGCCCCCACGGCCTCTCTTAGCTGGTTACTCCAGAAGGGCCTCCGCTCCCCCTCCCCCGCCTTGACAACCTTCCTCATGCCATGCCTCTTCCTCCTCAGGCCTTGCTGAAGATGGATTGCCAGGGCCTGGTGGTCAGGCTCATCCAGGACTTCGTGCTGCTGACCACAGCTGTGGAAGTGGCGCAGCGCTGGAGGGAGCTGGCTGAGAAGCTGGCCAAGGTCTCCAAGCAGCAGATGGACGCATATGAGTCCCCCCACCGTGACCGGAACGGGGTGGTGGACAGTGAGGTGAGTGGTCCACAGCCCCAGGCCTAGGGGGCAGTAGTGGAAGGCATGCAGTGCTGTAGGGGTCGTGGAGCACAGCTGGGCCCCCGCAGCCGGAGCTGGACGGAGGAACTGCCCTCCCTTCCCTTGCTAATTCCCGGGGAGAGTGAATAAGGTGCAAACAGTGACTGCTTGGGGCCCCCCTACACCCCACACATCTACACATACATACCCTGTACACACAGTCCCTGGTCTGTCCTCTGACTTTGGGATAAGCTGTCATGGGGAGCCCTGCGCAGCCCCCACCTTGTCACAAGGGTGCCTGCTGGAAGGTAGCTCAGGCTCACAAGACCTGGGGAACACAAGTACCAAGAATAATGAGGGTGACCTTTGACAGGTGCCTCGTCTCGAGTCTGGCAGGGATGGTCAGGGAGCGGCTGTGCACCGTGTGCCGCCTGCCACTGTCCTGGTGGACCTGGGGTTATGCCCAGAGCTGCATCCCAAGCGCTTCTTAAACTTCAAGACAGTGTCTCCCCAAGTTGCCCCAGCTGGGCTTGGACATGTCACCCTCCTGCCTCAGCCTCCCAGGGTGTGAAGACTATGGGGGCCCACCCCAAGCCCAGCTTGCTCACTCTGAAAGTGTCCTGGTAGTTGAATGAGCAATGTCGCTGGAACACACGTCTCGCCCCACCTGATCTCTGCTCCCTCTCTTTTTTGGCTCTACCTCCAGGCCATGTGGAAACCTGCCTATGACTTCTTACTTACCTGGAGCCACCAGGTGGGGGACAGCTACCGTGACGTCATCCAGGAGCTGCACGCCGGCCTGGACAAGATGAAGAGCCCCATCACCAAGCGCTGGAAGCACCTCACGGGCACGCTCATCCTTGTCAACTCGCTGGACGTCCTGCGGGCGGCCGCCTTCAGCCCGGTGGACCACGACGACTTCGTGATCTGAGTGTGTGGCCTGTCCTGCTGCACCCAGGATCTGAGCCCAGGGCTGGCTGAGCCTGAGCACCCCTGCCGAGGTCAGGTGGCTGCACAGTAGCCCTGACAGGACGTGCCACGCACCCCAGCCACCTTGGGGCCCGGGACCTGGGACCCAGTTACTGTGCCTGCCCAGCCCGAGGGAGTTTACTGCAGGTTGTTGCCAATCAATAGCTTTCTATTTGTTGATATGTACATTTAAATTTAAGATCACTTTTTTTAAAAAAAGAGAAAAAGATGGAGGTAACGTGTGAAAGATGATACCTAATTTTATAATGGACCGTGAAGGTTAAAAAAGCAAACTTAGTAGGCAGATGCTGTTGAGTTTTATGTTGTTTAAAGACTTTTTTAAATTATGTGACTGTGTATATAGGTATTTAAAGGCCACGGGGTGTTTCTGACTCTCAGAGTGCTGTGCACTTCCACATTCAGCGGGAAGGCTGCCTCCTGTCATTGGGCACAGCACACGCAGCAGAGTCACTGGTCCCCGGCCTCCCCTGCCCTCTCACCTTCCTCCCTTTGCCTCCTGCTGTCTCCCTGGCCGTCCACAGACCGTGGAAGCTATGGTGAGAGTTTGTGGGCAGCTAAATTCACAGCAACAGCACCCATGCAGTGAGCCCATGTCCCCTGCTAGGTGAGAACGCAGCTGGGCCGCACCTGTGTTGGGCACGGGAGCCACCCTGCAGCGCTAGGGTGCTGGGTGCCTGCTGGGGCCAGGAGGGCTGCAGCTGCACCCATGCCAAGGCAGGAGGGAAGCACCCCACCCTTCTCTTGCCAATGCAGACAGTGTGGCTGATGCCCTATGCCACGTTCAAGGGGCCCTCTGTGTCCCAGACTTCCACTCCCTCCACCAAGTCCACATGAGGTGCCCAAGGGAGACCACTTGCTGCAGGCAGGAGAGGTGTCTGTGCTGTCTGGGCCCCTTCTGCCAGTGCAGGTGCTGCCCGTGTTTCACCATGAGTCAGCTGCCTTAGACCCTGCGCAGGGGCGTGCTGTCAGCTTGAATCTGCTGTTGAGTCCACAGTGGCCCAGTTGCTGTGGCATCCGAGAAAGGGAGCCCCAGGGTGGACTGGTGGCCAGCAGATCAGAACAAGGCGACCCCAGTAATGGGCAGGATCACATGTTTGTCTGCAGGGGTGGTGGGTCCTTGGGGATCCCCAAATCATGCGCCCTTCAACTGCTCCTTTGCAGCCCGAGGATGACATAGGCTGATCAGTGCATGTGTAATCCTTTGTGAGCTGATTCAGACACCGAAGGCCAACTGAGGAAAAGCAAAGCCCTACACACCTTATGCTGCAGGAACCGGTCACACGTCCCGCGCCACTCGAGACCCCGCTTCCCCTCTCCTCTCTTCAGCCCAGAGACCCTCCTCACCTCTTCCTCACAAAAGAAACCTATTGCACCTTAAACCATGGATATCGTTCCTCAGGGGCTTTAAAATAGTTTCCTATGCAACATGTCTTGTTACACAGATTGAATTCTACAGAAGTTGCAGTAAATTTTATTGGGATATTTTAACCTGTCAAGTGTGTGTGAGTGTGTGTTTTCTATACCCAGACTTTAAAGGAAACCTAGTGGGAGCCTCTGCACGTACACAAGTGGCTGTTTCCCAGGAGCAGGCGTCCAGTGTGGCGAGTGTGACTCTCTACTCTGGGAGCACGAGTGACGAGGTCACAGGACAGCAGCTGGGTCACCCTGTTCTTGGGCTCATGTGCCACGAACTAGTGATCCTCACCCATGGGTGGTCTCTGTGCACTGGATGTTGTCCTTAAGGTGCTCATTGCCATCAGCAGCAGAGACCCTGCCTGGGCATATACCTGCTAGGAGAGGAAATTGGGGTGCAGGAGCTACTTCTGGAGACCAGCCCCAGCTGGGGAACGGGGCTCATGGAAAATGCACTTGAGAAAAGGTCCTTAATCTCAGGTCCAGAGGCTAAGAAGGAAGCCACTAGACCAATGACAGTATGACCTGGGACCTGTGTGTGTGCAGTGCTGACACAGGGCACGGGGACAAGGACAGGCTGATCCCTTTGCATGCTCCCTGCCCGAACGAGAGCCCCCACAAACTGACCTCCGACTGTGAGTTTTGCTGTCTTGGGTTGGTGCTGCTGGGAGCTGAGAACCTTTGCGATAGGTGGCCCGAGGGGAGGAAGCTGGGTCTTGGTGGTGAGATCTTGCAGGGTGCTGTGGAACACTGTCCCTTTCTCCTTTGGGTCTCCTTTGCCACACAGTCCTGCCACGTAGGACTGGATGGCCATAGGCCCCATCCATCATCAGCTGAAGCCTGCAAAGCTGAGCCACCCCAGCCTTTTCCCTTTGTAAGCTACAAGCTGCTTGCCTCAGGTTTGCTCTAAGTACCAGGACACAAGCTGGCGTCAGTTCGGCATTCATTTTGGAGTTGAGAGCATGGCTTTCTGGGGCCTCAACTTCACAGAGCTAGGAGGGAGGGCAGGGATTTTAACGCAGGTGGCCTTCACTGGGGTGGCTTAGAACACTGGAAATAGAGTCTCTCGAAGTCCTAGAGGCCAGAAGTCTGAAACCCAGGTTATGTGGCCTCCTGCCGGTGTCCAGGTCTCTCTGTCCTTATAAGGGCATCAGTCATGGGATTTGGCCTGACTGGTGGACATCCTCTTAACCGGATTGCAAAGCCAGGATCCTGTGCCTGCGCAGGTAGCAGCGTCAGTCCCCACAGCTTCAGACCACATGTAAGTACCCCACTCCCTGCCTCATCCTAGGAAGTTCAGTCAAAGGCTACTGTCATTTCTTGATAGCAATTTTTATTTTACTGATAACACTGTACATAATGGTGCTTGTGGATGTGTTTTAGGACTGCATATTCAGGGGAAAATATTTAGTTGACAAATAATTGTGTTCTAGTTTCCAGGCTAAAAAGTTAATTTGAGGCCTGGTAAATTCCTGCTTTGTTCTTCCTTGAGAGTGTTGTGCCCAGTCAGGAACTGTGTCCTAATCTTCCCATTCCCACCTCCTCCCACCCCCTCTGAGACACTTATCAGCAAGTGACTGTCACATGTCACCTTACTCAGGCTCTTCGCTGGCTCCCCCTCACCTCCTGTCGTGCTGTCACCAGACTCCAACTGCTGGGCCTGCCGACCACACCCAGTGCTGCGGCCAAGTAAGACCCCTGCTTTTCCCTTCACCTCCCCCCCCACTCGTTCATTTATGGCCAAGTGTCCCAACGCCCACTTCCTGCCCGCTTCTATCTCTGTCCTCCCCATCCATGGCACTCAAGATTCCTTCCTCTTCTCCATCTGCAGTCCCTGCCTGTCACCTACAGGCCACACACTGAGGTCTGATGACAGCAACTTTGCCTACAGGCATCTCTGGAGCCCCCAGGGTCTGGTGCAACCAATCGTGTGAAGGAATTGATCCTCCTTGTGACACAAATGCCTTCCAGAGCCTGAGATGGCATTGGGTATTGGGGTGGACAGAATGGGCTTCATGCCTTGTTAACTACCAATGGAAAAATAAGTAGAAATGTGTCTATTACAGACAGCTAAGTTAGGTAGAAATATCATAGGCACACAGGCTGGGCCCTTGAAGTCAAGACCAAAGGTGGAAAGCCCACTAAAGCTGTGGCTCTGTGGCCAGCCGTGGCTGGAGATGCATGAGTTGGAAGCTGGGCTGCAAGATAACTAAAGGACCTGACCTGCATCCTTCCCAAGGGGTGAGGTTAGTGATTGCACCGGCATCAGTCACCCCAGGGGCCACCAGGACCCCAGACTCCTCACCTACCTGAGAAGTCCTCTGATCTCTCCGTGTCTGCTCCCTTGTGACTTGCTGCCCCACTGGATCCATGTTACCCAAGCAGCGCTACTTGCATCCTCACTGGTTGAGCAGAGTATCCCTGTGGAGGGTGCTCCCTGGGCGAGGCGACTCTCCAACAGGAGCTTTCTATCTGTCAATAAATGTTTCCTACTTTTGCCCCCTGTTGTTCCTACTATTCATTCTTTGATTTTTAGAGAACACAAGCTTGGTATCTTAGGCATCTGACAGGTCTGGAGTTACCACACGTCCCTTGTGTCACACTTGCGGGTTCTGTCAGCGTCCGTGTAGTATGTGCACTAAGGAACACACACACACTAGCTTAGATTTTAAGAGGGCAAAGAGGAACATTACGGAGATGGCGCCCGGAGAAGTGCGTTCCAGGCACAATCAAAAAGCACAATTTTGTAATGATTCGTTCTCTGGCACCAGGGAAACATTTTCAGCTTAATCTATGCTTTGTGCAACAATACAGTTTTGGCTTTATGTAGAATAGATCGACATGAGCTCACTTAAGTCTTTTTTGCCACAGCGAAGCCCTTTAGCTCTCCGATGCGGGCTATAAATACCTGAGTTACATGAAGGCATAAAATAAAACCTGAGAGAGCAAAGAAAACCAGTCACAGATATTTAAAAATTGTGATACAGTCAAACGTGCCTCTTTGTATATTACATAGCTCAAAGACCTTGCAGCGAATCTCACATCCAGCAGACACTTTCTGATGAGCATTTAGATATCTGCACAAATATTAACATATTAAAAATATGCGAGAATCCACAGGACTGTCATCAGCCTGAGGGAGGTTCCTCGAGTGCATTCCTGAAGGAAATGCTAATGTTGATAACAATAAAGGTGTGCTTTCTTCACAGAGGGACACTCCTCCTAAGGAAAGTGCTCACTCAGGCTTGCTATTCCTGGGGTTTTAGTATTTCTCGCTCCATCCTAGCAAGGACAGCACTTTTAAAGCTTTGCTTCTCTGCTTTAATACTTACCCAATGGAGAAGGAAAACCTAAAGGAGTTGGTTGGTTGTGCCTGTGGCTTGTTCAGCATGCAAAACCATTTGTCTTGATTTTCCACTCCAATTGGTTTACTTTGTTGAAAACTCGTGTGCTCATGTAGAGAGATAATAGATAGCTAGACAGATAATAGATGACAGATAAATCGATGGAGATGATAGATGGATAGATAAATAGATGCTATACAGATTGATAGGTGGTAGGTAGAACACAGAAATAGGCAGCTATTGGACATAGATGTGTATTTTGATCTTCAATGTGTTCTTCATTTTGGGAAGCAGGAGAAGGCTGAGGGTACGGCACATGCTCTGGAAGCTGGGGGCAGGTGGGCAGAGTGTGCATAAATTCATGGATGTCCGATGCCCACTGTGGACTCACATGTGGCCCGAGGGACAGAAGAGAGCAGCTCCTGGGCCTCGAAAGTTCACCCCCAGGAGCAGGTGCCTGATGTTTGCAGTAGACTCTTGTGCTGTCCACAGTGGGCCATGTGAGCTGTAGAGCAGGAGGGAGGACAGGAGAGCCAGGGGTGTGGCAGGAGACAGCAGGGTGCAGGGATCGCCCCAGGAGGATCTGGGTGGGAGGAGAGGCGTTTAGTAGCGACAGGTGTTGGCGGAACATTTCCTGTTTGCTAGGCCCTGTTCCAGGCCAGGGACCCTCTGGGCCAGAGGTTCTAAAGCCATGGTCTCAACTAAACACAAATTGAAAGTATTCAGGAAGAAGAATCAGCTGTGACCCGTCAGACTTGTGTTGACTTTCTTCTCCACACTACAGGGTAACAACTACTCACAGGGCATTTATTTGTATCATACATAATCAAGAGGATTTGAAATATCCTAGAGAAGGGTTGGGGAGATAGTTCAGTAGAATAAGTGCTTGCCTGGCAAGTGCAGGGTCCTGAGTTCAATCCCCAGTACTACAAAAAAAGAAAAGAATAGAAAAGAAAGGAAAAGAAAAGAAAGAAATATCCTAGGGGATACGGATACATTGTTGTATGTAAATACTGTGCCATTGAGGAAGGGACTGAGTACCCTCAAATTTTGGAATTCTCAGGAGTCCTGAACCCAGTTTCCCACACATACTAGAAGACAGGTGTGCAGAAATTATCTGGAAACCCCCCAAATGCTTGGAAATTACCTGACACACTGTTAATCTCCAAGTCAAAAAAGAAGTTTCAAAAGCAAATTTGAAAATATTAGAGTGGAACTGAAATTCAATAAATTAAATTGAATTTAATATATTAAATCAATATATTAAAGTTGCAGGATGCAATGAAAGTCATGCTCAGAGCGAAACTTACAGCACTGAATGCTGCAGAAACATTTATGTTGTGCATGCAATGTGAGGTGTCCTCACCGACGCCCTCCTCCACTCCATAGTCTAGAGAAGTTTGAGTTTAGGTGCTTAAAAAGGGGCAAAGGGGGCTGGGGAGGTAGCTCAGTGGTCTAAGCACCTGCCTGGCAAGCACAGGGACCTGGGTTCCATCACTGGTACCACATATGTGCTGCATGTGCAGTGCCGGCCCCAAAACTGGTCATGGGGGCACATGTCTGTAATCCTAGCACTGGGGAGACTGAGACAGGAGGACCATTATGAGTCCAAGCTGCGTAGAGAGACCCTGCACCAAATAAATAAATAAATAAATAAATAAATAAATAAATAAATGTAAGTATTTTACAGGAATTTTCTTAGCTTTTGCCTACATTTAATAAATATTTTTATTTTTAACACTAATTATCTAATATTTGCTTCATTTAAATCATATAATATCAGTGTAACAACAGTAATTGGAATAATATCATGTTTCTATCATGTTTATTGTTGGCAATATGCATGGATTTATGCTGCCTTTTTAATTTGCATAATATCTTTGCATACAATGCTTCAGTAGTGCTATATTTTAAGTGAGTTGCATTCACAGGGGTTAGAAATTTTCCTCCAATTATTTTCTTAATAGGCAACAGAAAATAAAGCATCAAGGTGTTGAAGGAATAGGAATATTTTTAAATGGCCTATGTGAATATATCACAAGCTACCATCATGTAACTAAATCTTTATCAAATAACAGCTGTCTCTTTAATCTCTGCCCTTTGAGAATTTTGCCCTCAACCTGGGAGTGAGGGTAGAATATTGGTCCTGGAAGTAAAGTATGTTTCATGAGACACAAGCAAATCTGTAACATTGTCACACAGATAATAACCCATAAGAGTTTATTTTTTTAATCTAAATAGATACAAAAGTTACATTGCTTGTTTTATAGGTCTTGCTTTATCTTGGTCTTAACCAGCTAGCAGAAAAGTATAAAAATAGAGTATAAAAAGTAAAACCATATTAATATGCTCAGCTGTAAAAGGCTCAAGTCAACAACTTCTAATCTTTTCAGTCCTACAGATTATTATGGACTACTGGAATATATCGGAATATTTTGATGAATTCACACACCTACAATATTTAAATAGCAATGGAATACCCATCTCTGGCAAAACTAAACAAAAAAGGGGATACAAATGAAATACCATTTTGTATCTGTATATACAAAATGGGATAGTTTCTCTTACTTCAATGAGAAGAAAGATTTGTACTAATAGTGTTTGGACAGGATATCATGTCTGCATCTCATACTATGAATAACCACTAAGAAGACAACAATATGCAATGCATTAATTATTGAAACTGTCCTACTAATTGGTTTTGAAACTGTCTCATTGTTATTTGTTTCTCAATAAAATTGTTTTTAAACAAATAAAAAAGAAACAAATCAGATGATTTGGCAATCAGGCACTAATGGCTTAGAGTTGTTCTTATGGCATGCCCTCTACTGCTAGGTGGATCCTGTTCAAAACTTAAAAATGAGTTGTATATTCAGCTTGCAGCCTATGGCAATTACAGTAGACCTGGCTTAAGACAATGTGGTGGCTGAAAGAATTGATAGCTGCTCCTATAACAGGCAATTTGATTTGAAATAGAAGTTATTCATTTTAAAAAGAATCTGAAAGAAAGCACAACTTATAATTATAAAAGTCTCTAAGGATTTTATAAAAATCAGTACCTTTAGTGTTTACATATGATGCTTTTAATCTGATTTCTCTTGAAACCAATAATATAGATCAGTTCTAATTGTAGACTCAAGGAAATCAGGAAATTGAGAACCTGAGAAAAGGTTCTTGCCTGAAATTTTATGCATAGACAGAATCTGAGTTGGTTCTAAACCCAGAAACACAGATGCCAAGTTCAATCAGTTTTACTCAAATCAGTAAATATTTTTTCACTTCTTTGATCCCTTCAAGTTGTATAGGAGAAATTAGTTGAATATTAAATGGTATAGCTTAAGACACTAAATTTTATTTTGATTAATATTTATGTTTTCATAGAGTTATGAGACCTCACATAAAACCAAATTCATAAATATCTTCAGCAAAATATCAAAAATGTGTCATTATAAAATTTAGAATTCCTCAATTCTTCAAGAATTATTATATGTGAACATATCTGACTCTGTGTATAAAGTTAGATATTAGGAGAACTTTAGAATTCATCATAACTTAAGAGTATGGCTGAAACAGCTCTAGGATGCAACATGAAGAAACAAACATACATAGTTAATTTACACAGAGAAAAGAAACAGCATCTGAGAAGTTGCTTTCTTTTTCTGTCTACTAGTTATTGTGGCCAGTCCTAATTTTGTAGAGGAAATGTTGAAAGAAGGGAGTGAAAACTCAAAAATAACTGGGTTCAATGCCTTGATGTGGAATGATCATTTAAAAGAGGTGACACTCGGTGTGAGATCAGGTGAACTGAGACTCTCTTGAGTAGCATGTATGTACTGGAAGGAGAAAAACAATCTTTTTAGACTTAAGTTTAATGTTTTATTTTTCAAAGAGAGTATAAAGTAGTATTAATACAGAAAAGTTACAAGTGGTAAAGAATTTCACTTAACAAAATAATATGAATGTTACAGTATTTGTTGTAATATATAGCGTTGTCTTCCAACTACTTGTTCACATTACCAGATAGATGCATGTAAACTTGGAAGAAGAAAGAAAAAAGAAATTTATAAGAAATTCAAAAGAAAAAAAGGAAACACAACTGAAAAAAGGAGACAAAGCAAATTAAGCAATTAACTGGTTTTTTTCCATAAACCAGGAGAAATCCACAGCACAGTTGACCAAACCATCCTGATTACATGCATAGATATATCTCTTTCCTCACTCCTTCTCTTCAAATCAGTTATTCTTTCCTTTTGAATAGGTTCATTCCCTTTTCCCAGAATCTATTGTACACTTCAGATTTTATTTATTCTTTCAGGTTCTTACGCTAAGGAGACAATACCATGTTTGCACATATGGGTCTGCTTTACTTCACTTGAGTATAGTCTCTAGTTGCATCCATTTACCAATAAAAGCCTAACATTTATCCTTTTTTACAGGTGAATAGTACTCTATTGTGTAAAAATACCACATCATCTTTATCCATTCATCAGTATCTTAAGTAAGAGAGTGAGATGCCAAAATCTCAAAATTTTTGTTTGAGCTTAACACTTTACTACCAGAACCATCTTCATGCTTATTTGTATCAATATATACTATTTCAAAACATTAAACCACCAAAAAGTGAAATTAATGCATAAATATTAACCAATCATAGAGCTATCCTACTGTCTTGAAAGAGTAGTTATATCTGCCTACTTGCTAACAATATGATATTATAGAGACTAGTAAATTACAGTCACCAGAATCAGCCATGGGAGCTGTTTGAATTATCCAAATTTGCTTATAATCATCAATAAGCAAACTGGCATACCATCACTGATTTTTTTTGCTAGCTCAGCCAGCCCAGAGGGTGGGGTTGGCTTGGCATGTGGTGCAGGGAATCGAACTGCTGTCCCTGTGCCTATTAAGTTTGCCTAAATAGGCACTTTAGACTACTGAGATATCTCATGGGCCCCATCACTGGAATTTGTGACACAATACTTTCATGGATTTAAAGGATAAATATATGTTTGGTTTGATACAATGGGAAAAAAGAATCAAAATGAGCCAAACTTCAGAAGAAATGTCTTTATAGGGGACAAAATCTTCTGTGCAATTCTGTGAGCTTGTACAATGCTAAAGGATATTAGAACTCATCTTCATTTATGAGTACAGCTGGAACAATTCTGGGTTGCAGCATCAAGAAACAAATACATGTGAACTATTTTCAAAGGTTATTTCGTTAGACACAGTTGCTTGAGATGATAAATTAATAGGTATTAAAGACAACAAAATATAGTCACTGAGAAATTGCAGTTGCCGTGCTTTACATGAATATGTGCTTTAAGGACATATCACAAGAAAAGTACATGAGAAAACACTTAAAGAATCCTGTTCAAATTTGCCTTGCTATTTTCTATTTCCTTCTTAAAAGATACCTAAAGTTTTATACTGAATTTAACATTAATAATAAAGAAAACTTTTGTCTGGTTTTATCTTTATAATTTCATTGATTCTTATGAGTCTTAAGACCTGTTGTTCACTTCCAGGATACATTATTTAAGAAGAAAAAGAAGCAGGATACCAGAATGAAATTCTTCTGATCCTCTGTGAAGTACAGGAACCAACCCTCAGGTAATAGGGCTCAAAAACTATGGTGAATTTTTATTTCATTTCATCTTTCCATTCTTGGAATATAGCTAGGCCCAGAAGCCACAGTGTTGAAATGGAGTTTTAAAAGTATGTTACTCTTGTAGGGCTGATCTGAGTGAGAGAAAAAAATAGTGCAGACATTTATAAGTTTCTGTTCACCTAAAACTGTAGCAGAATTTTGTGGCTCTGAAAGATTGAACTAAACTGAAAATCAGAGAGTAAATTTTCCTATCTATAGTTTTTATGTAATAAGTTATTTATATAATATGCTTCCTTTTTTCTAGAGCATGCCATTTAGGTTTGCAGGTTGCTCCTTTGTGTAGGAAAACTAGAGTACTGTGAAAAGATCTTCATGCCTTTTAATTTCCTGTTGATCTTTATCTTGCTGTTCTGATCATTTTATAGAAGATATTTCTAAAACCATTACTCACACACCTTTGGCAAGTCATTGTGTTAAAGACATGTTAAAGCTATTGGGATTAATATTTAAAGGTGAAAATAGGGCCAAAAAGGAATCATACTTCCACTGAACTGGTAGGTGCTTAGAACCTTCATTCCTGGAAAATTTTTGCTAGACTGTAAACTAATGCCCATCATCTTAAAATGTTCACTATCATATGAAAATGTGAATTGTCATTGGACAGCTACATAGAATAGTTAGAAGTATTACTGAAAATCAAATCTATTGACTTCTGATTGGAATTCCCCCATATGCTTTTATTACTTTATAATAAATTTCTCTAAAACTTCACCACTGAAAATAATAGGTATTATCTCACATTTGATCTCAGATTTAAGAATTCAGGATTCATAAAAAAAGTTGGTTTTGTCCTGGGGTCTCTCATGGAGTTTCACGTAAACTGTTGGTCTGAATAACAGTTGTCTCAAGATCTCCTTAAGCTGTGAGGTCTGATTCCAAACTGACCTGTGGCTGTGGGTAGGTGATTTCACTCCTTTGTCACATGTCACATGAGTCTCCCCAGAGAACTAATCACAAGTTGGTGCATATCTTTCCTCAGAGCAAGATGTGGCTGGTCTTGTGGAAGATGAAACATCACATTGTCTTGTAAGACATGTTCTCTGAGTTTCACACTGCCACCACCGTGTTACACTCATTACAAGTGAAACAATAAGTCCAGGGTCTAAGCACTTAACTAGAGGGGGCAGGGGTCATTTAGGGTCATCTCCAAAGCTGCCTGCCATGGGGTTCTCTCTGACTTCTAGGATCCACATTCATTCTGTTTGCTAGATACAATCGTATACAATTAAAGTATCTCAAATATCTGCCCTCATATAGTCAGGAAGAAAGAAAGGCTAGCATAAGGTAGAACAGGTAGCACAGAGCAGTCTTTAGCCCACTGTATTTATTTCCTCATTACTACTTCCATGGAGATGTTCAATGGAGATATTCTTTATGCATTTAAGTCTGCAACTATGAGCTCATCTCCTACCCACCAAGATGTCTTTTGTTTTTCATTTTTCCCTGAAAGATGGTATGCATCTGCAGCTCTATAGCTTCTCTGCTTGCTTCCTGCTTTTCAAAGTCCTATGGTTACTTTTTACAAGTCATACTGTTTGAATAGGAGAATTGCTGTTGATATAAGTTTGTGGGTCTTCTTAAATTTTATTTAGATCTACTACATTACACAGAAGCCATATGCACAAATCTCTTAGTGATAAGCCATTGTATGCTTGACTTCCATTGAAGAATAATGACTTTAAGCTGCCTAGAAATATCACTGAGAAGATCTGTAATTTATACAAATAAAATTCTTAGAGGAACTTTCATATGAGTCCAACACATCATCTTTGAATTCTCTGATGTCTAAATAATTTTGTCAAAAATTATTCTATTTCCCTTGGTTTTAGTCATGGTGTAGAAGACATGTCTTAATTTGATCATTATTTGCCACCTATAAAAACTGAGAATTTAAAAAAGCAGATAAGTCTGCCTCTTGTTTTGATAGTTCTTCCTTTAGATACTGTTTTGTTTCTTATGCTTTAATTGAAGCAGAAAGAGAAAATCAGACGGCGTCTTCAACACTATCTTAGTGGATTTCACCTTAGCCAAATATTATACCTCCAGTTCAATGTTCAAAATTCTACAAACAATTGCTTTCAAGGCACTTCCAGTTTCCTCTTTCCTTGGCAGTCTTTCTACTTTCTGACCACTCTTTGGCTCTTAAGACATGCCTATTTGTCTTTTCTAACACCTTGTACCAAAATCTCCAATAATTATCTATCTTTCTGTAACAAAATATATTCAACTACCAGCTTATAAACTGCAGGAATTAGATTTTTAATAGCAATTTGTGAATACCAGGAATCCAAAAATTGTTTAGTTGGTTGATTTTGTTTTAGGGCCTTTTATGAAGTTGAACTCAAGGTATTCATTGAAAATGCAGTCACTTGAAACTTTTCCTGAGACTCCAGAATCCAATCTCAAGCTCACTCAAATGACTGTTGTTTACAAGTCTCACCTTCTTATACCTGGACTTTGATATGGCTTCTATGTGATATGACAGTCAGGGAATCTCAAACTTATGATCAACAGGTACAGAGTCATATCACGTCTTCACGACATGACCTGTGGTCACTGCTGCCATACTCTATTTGTTATAAATAAATCAGTAAGTCCAGCCACACTGAATAAAAGGAGACTATATAGAAACGAATACCAGGACATAGGATTTGAGGAATCTGTACTGGAGACTGATTTCTTTGTTTGCAATAAAAAATCAATATTCTTCAGAAAACAGACTATCCTTACCTTGATTGGTTTTCATTATTTATATGTAAGATATTCTATAGGAGAAGAATACCTCAGTAAGAAAATAAAATTAGTTGTGGGTTTAATTGTATGGCATGGCATTTAAAATTATTTTTGATATTATAGCATAGTACTACATTATAGATGATGTTGTTGCAAAATTTTCAAAATCTTTGTATATAATGCCAAATTTGATCCTTACATTAAGACTTGAAATACATGGGGCAGGTATCATCTTCCAATATAAGAAAAAAAATCTTTCCAGAAGCTTAAATTCTTTACTTAATCCTATAGCAATAAAGTCTTAAATGTGAATTCTCTAGATGGTCAACATTTGCCTAAATCTACTTGCATTTACACTGTCATAGAAATACCCTGTCCATACCATGCTAAGTACAGTTAAAGGAAGGTAACAAGGTTTTTTAAATTTTATTTAAAAAGGAAATAAACAAAAGCAAATAAGAAGAAGACTGAAACAAAGCACCATAAGATAATAAAACAAGTACAGAATTTCAAAACAAGAACAGGAAATGAACAATGGTTGTTACATTATATACTGTTATCAAATTTGCTCAGACTACCAGATATAGGCATCTAATATTGATCAAATAGTTAAAACCTTAACTCTTCCCTTTCATCGACCTAGAAATGATTTTTTGCTATTTTTAAAAATTTATTTAAAAGAAAGTATAAAATAATAGATAAGACAGTAGAAATGATGAACCTTAAAACAAACAAACCCTAGAAAAGATGAAAACAAAAAGATGAAAGATATTCAATGGTGGATGTTATATTTCACATTTCTGTCTTCAATGTAGTAGCCCAAATTACAGATATTAGTATATAAAATAGGCTGAAGTAATAATTTTAACCATTAATAGCTACCTTAAAAATAATAGAAATTAATAGAACAATCATCTTAGCTATCCCGTATACATACTTACATGATTTTTCCCTTCCTTTTTTCCCTATACATTCTCATCTCACTTATAAATTCCTTATCCTCAATTTCTTTCCCTTTTACTATATCTATTTTATCTTTTACTATATCTATCTTTCCCTTTTACTATATGTATACTGATTTATTCTTTCAGGTTCTTACACTAAGGATACAATATGGTGCTTACTCATGTGAGCCTGATTTATTTCACTTATGAGTATAGCCTCTAGTTGCAAACATTTACCTATAAAAGCCTGAAGTTTATTTTTCTTTATATCTGAATAAAACTCAATTGTATAAAAGTACCATATCTTTTTTTATTGCATCTTCAGTTGATGGGCATTTGGGTTACTTCCAAGGGTTGTCTATGACAAATTGTGCTGCTATAAATGTGGATGCACATATATCACTGTTGTATGATGTTTTGAGTTCTTCTGTAAAAACACCCAGAAGGAGAATAGCTGGGCTAAACGGGACTTCTGATTCTAGCTAATGAGTTTCCACACTGATTTCCATAGAGGTTGTACCAGTTTACAGTCCTACCAACAGTGGAGAAGGATTTCTTTTACCACAGAGCCTCTCTATCTCTTGTTATTGGTTGAATTCTTTATGATAGCCATTCCATCTAGAGAGAGATGGAATCTCAGTGCTGTTTTAATTTGCATTTCTTGAATGACCAGTGCTGTGGAACATTTTTTTTCATGTATTTATTTGCTATCTGTTTTATTTTTTCTTCTGTGAAGTGTGTATTCATCTCAGATGCACATTTTTTGGATTAGGTCTTTGAATTTGGGGGGCAATGATGTTTTTTAGTTCATTATATATTCTAGACAGAAGTCATTTGTTGAAGTGACTGTTTCTTAAGATTTATTCCCAATTTCTACATTGTCTTTTCACTCTGTTGATTTCTTTCAATGAGCAGAAGATTTCAATAAGATGATGACCTCGTTGTTGATTCTATTTCCCGTGTTACTTGGATTTTATTCATGAACTCTCTCTCTACCTCCTCCAGATCTTCAAGATTTCCACCTATTTTCTCTCCCAGTTTAGTTTTTCTGTTTTAATTTTTAGATACTTAATCCATTTTGACTTTAGTGCATAGTGATAGACTGGGATCGAGTTTTAGTTTCCAGCATGTGAAAAGCTAGTTTTTCCAGCACCATTTCTTAAAAAGGCTGTCTTTCTTCCAGTGAACCTGTTTGACCTGTTTGTCAAGGATAAGGTGGCTGAGTTCTTTTTCTAGTTGTATCTGCATTTGTTCCATGATCTTCAGCTCTATTTTTTTTTTTTTTTTTGCCAGTACCATGCCTATTTTATGACTGTACCTTTGTAGTATAATTTCAAGTCAGGAATTGTTTCACCTCCTGCTTACCTATGTTGGCCAGGATTGCCTTTACTCAAATGAATTTTAGCAACGTTTTCTCTCAATCTATGAGGTATGCTATGGTATTTTAATAGGGATTGCATTAAATCTGTCAAACAATTTAGGGGGTATGATCATTTTTACAGTTCTTCTTTTCTGAAATCCTATTCAATCTCTCTTTTCAGAGTATTGTAATTTTCATTGTATATCTTTTACTTCCTTTGTTAGATTAATTCTTTTATTTATTTATTTATTTATTTTTCTTTATTTATTTTTTTATTTTTCAACAAATAATACACTGCATATATTCTTCTTAGTGGTTAATTGCTGTACAAGATGCGGACTTGTGATC